>NW_026713045.1:0-623333 GCF_030625045.1 Achroia grisella | reverse complement strand
TAACAAAAAATATAAAACAATTGCCGCAAAACGGGATAAATTATACCTAAATTAAACATGAGTAAACCCGATTGTAAGTAATTGTAAATCAGTAATTAGTCATGGGTAGTCATTTATACAAAATAGTTATAGTTCATGAAACTCTACTAATGAGCTTCTTCTTCTTTATTTCTAAATTATATATACATTAGAAACGTTGTTTGAAGGTAAGCATAACATTTATTCAAAGAATAGATGAATTGAAAATTGAAAACAAGTTTAAAAAATAGATTATAAATCCGAATTCCATAAATAAACAACGTATATTAATATATTAATTAACGTACATAAACATTCTGTTTTACTTTAAAGTATGTAGGTATCGCCTATTTAAACGAAAACTATTTTGACGCCGCTAAAGATAAATTTCAATTCTTAAGTAATAGTTACCTAATTCCTAATCTCTCCGATAAATCAAAATATAAACGGACGGATTAGTTATACTATTTATAACTAAGAATGGCTACACTAATTTTTATGAGCTTTGATTTATTTAACTTCTCTGAGTACAATCCCTAAATTCCAAATAGCGTATAAAATATTAAAACATGGGAAAAATAACGAATAACTTTATTAATAATATAAATTTATAAGAAGAATAATTTTATTAGAAATGGCAAAGATATTGACGGACCATGGGAACGGTAAGTTGAAACCGTCGCTTATGGACATGAACAGCACTACGGACATCGCATTATTATGTGACGCCCGTGATACGTTGCAATTCCAGAGAATGAAGTTATGCTTCTATTTCCTGTTATCCTATCACTGCATTCAACTGAAACATATCTCACAAAGCAACTTGCTTGACCACTAAAATAGGTGAGGCAGAAGCACAGCGTACTTTGTAAAAGAAACTCTCTGTTATAATTTATATTGCAAGTAAAATATTATCAGGCTGGCTATCTGAAGAAGTATTGAATCTTTATAAAAATTAGGATTTTACGGGAACGTTTAGCAAAAAAACTAACTTAGCTAATAAACCAATATGATTAAAAAAAGTGGAATGCTATAACTTTGAAGTGGCTATGCATCGGTATGTCTGTCTAAGGTATCGTTGCTCCTAATGTAACGGATCGATGATTACACGATATGGAGATTGTCCTTAGCTACAATTTGTGTTCTTTTTATTGGGATTTACTGAAATTTATATTTACAAATTACAATTCATAGCGCCGCTGTATTCTTTAACTTCTTAATTTAGTAAGAAGCTTTTATTTATTATATTATTGAAAGTATGTGGAAATATTTAATATCTACAGAGGAAGAAACATTATACACAGTCGAATCTTATTCTTTATAAAGTATTATTCTATCAAATCACTATACGATCTACTATATTATGATATATTATTTAAATAACATTCCCAAGGTAATCCCGTTCATATGTAGATCGTTTTCATGTACTCGATGCATAGATATCCATTTAGTGTTATCAATAAAACAATAGATAATATCATTTGATAACATACCAACAATACAACATAATCTTTGAATACAAAATAATTCCCGAATTGAATATTAGTAACAACTCACCTGAAAGAAGGTCTTATATTCATGAACTAGTTTTGTTGCTTTCTTGTTTTTCCTAGAGTACATCACGTACATATTAAACTTTTGCTCCTGTAAAAAAAATAAGTCCATTGAATCTATTTAAGTATTTACATGGTAATGTATATAGAGCACACTACATAAAAATATCATGTGGGAACTAAAAATTGATAATAAAATATAATATATCAGGACAATTCACACAGCGCACTCATGTCCCAGTCTAAGCTTACGTTAATAAATACATAGATATTTTTTTCTTGTAAATACATACATATTATATATATAGAAACTAGACCGATACAAACAATCATACTCATGTCTACAAATATTTGTAGCGACCGAGGAAGCAAGGCGGTGTTCTAAACCGCTATATCACCGAGGGCGTCAAATTTAACCGACTTTAATATTCTCGTTATAAATATTTATTTTTAATGGCTTATTGGTAATGACCACCCAATTTTTTCATACCTTTATGTCATGACATCGAATGTATGACAGAACCTCCCCAAAAACAAAATACATATAATGTAACCTCAGACGGTTATACAATTATTTAAGTGAGAATAATTGTAGAGAAATTCTTTTACTTTCACCAAATGAAATCGAGATAGAAAAATCTAGAACACTATAATGGCGACACCTGTGCCAAAGAATCGTGCATTACTAATAACTCAAGAAAATGCATGACGTGATACTTAATCTTGGTATCTCTACGGCCGCTTCCCATTCAAAGTACATTTTTTTTAGCGATATCGCTGGTAGAAAACATTTTTAGCAAACAACACACTTTTAAAATTGATACATGATTGAAATATGTCGCTAATTACGTAAGCTAATTACGATAAAAATCATACAAAATTGGACTGTTCGATATTGGCTAAAAATCATAAAAGAGGCTAAATCACGTTGATTGACATATCAATATAAGAATCGTCGTCTTATATAATAAAACATTCATTATTGTCATATATTTGTAAAAAAGATAATATAAAAACTTACGAATCTTCTGAAACATTGTCCTAATTTCCTAAGATCATTTTCACAGTCTCTCAATGCCGGCAGGAACTCTTCGGAATGAAACCTGTACACCTCTTCAATATTGGCGAAGATAGCTGCCTTTAACTGCACCAGTAACGGCGGCATTTGAGTGTCATTCCCCTTCAGACCTAATTCCGGCATGTAATTCTCAACAACATGCCTCAATCGGTCCACGTACACGTTCTCCGTGTGTAACAATTCGTTGACACGTTCCGTTAATCGTCTGTAAAGGAAACGAATGTTACAGAAAGGCAGTACTAATTATTTCCATTGCGTATGTGATTTATAATGTGATTTCGTATCACACAGAATGGAATATCGCCCTAGTACCGCTTAAAAGAATATACACACGGCTAATCATTAGGAGTAATTCCATTATTACTTGTTTTAATGAATAGACATTTTTTTTAATTGAATATTTTGAGCTATGGTCAGGCACTAATACCTGTATCACAGCGACCTGCATAGATCAACTGTGCTGGCCCTTTTTCAAAGTTCGCTACTTAGACGGGTCAGGGACAAGAATTGAAGGATATTCTTAGGAGCGATGGTTTTTATCTCCTCAGGATAGAGTGTATACATTCCAAAAAAGATATTACTTTTAGGAGTGGGCTACAGGATGTGTAGTGGAATACACTAACATATATATCATATAGGATATAATATATATATCTATACGGACATATATATTATATATGATATATATATATTACGCATTCAAATAATGTGTACACTAACCAAGTAGGTACTGTTTTATTATCAATGTTTATAAATATTAATGTCCAACGTATTATTATTTAATTACTAGCCACAGCTATATACGTAGCATGTACCAGATGCAGAACTATTTTTTAATTTGAATAAAGTTAACTTGTATGATTGAAACATATGGTATAGCTATTAGCTAATACGCCTAGGATGATGGCAATTAGCAGTAAAAAGTACAGTAAAACCTCTAAACCGCCTGAGGCAGCACAGAGTTGGTGTGTAATGTTTTGCATCGACACTTAGATCCCACAATCTCATTGTGTAACGACAAATGACGCAAACGTTTACATGTTGCATAGAGCCATATATTTTCGCTGCTTACAAATGCCTAGATTTCGACAGCAATACAAATTATTTTCGGTTTTTGGATGCACATGCTCTAATCGGCATTACAACAATATTTTTACTTACTTTGTCAGCGTCCATAAACGTAATAAAAATTTTGATTTCGATATAGAGACTTGTCCTGAGACTCTCTGTTATGTTAAAATAAGTGCAAAGTAAAGACTAAAGAATTGTAGATCGTATCACTTATATTGTTAGAAGTTAGTAAAAAAGCAAACGGATATATTAAATTTTGTCAAGCACAATATACAAATTATTATAATGAAGTATCATTATAATAATTATAATATAAATACAGAAATACAGAAGACGTATAAATTTCGACATTGTTAGTAAAATATTACTTTTTAGTAGCACCTAATCAATCAGATTGTGGGCCCGGTACAGTTCTATTACGCGCTTGTTTTCCCAGCTACTTCGCAGGTACAAAGTAGGTGATACAATCTGCAACTTTAACAACTTGTTCCTGTTATTATAAGCTTTTCTAAAATTCTCACGGAACAAGATATAACTGGTACACGTAGGTAAAGTTCCGGTAAACAGTATCTTCGGTTAGATAAAAATTAGATTACGTTTCATTTAGTCAATAAAAAAATAAATACTAGTATTGTCTGTAAGTGTCGTGTTTTAATAGGTACATACGTAATTAACTTCTAATGAAATCACTATTATTACAATGAACATACAGAAATCTGTTAGTTCATACGACGATTTTGGAAATATAAGTAAATAATATCACAGAAATTCGTCTGCACAAACTTTCATCCAGTATTTCAGATCCTCTTCCAGATTATATGTTAGATAAAAGATAACTTATGCCCATCCTCATACATCTGTATGTCAAATTTCATTCAATTCCATTTAGTCTTGTAAAAATATGTTACCGTCAGACAAACATACTTTCTCAAATTTTATATGATGTAACAATAACATGAAAACAATTTGATTAAAATTTTTATTTTTATAATTATTTATTTACTTACTTACTTGCATTAATTCGTTTCTATAATTAACATGTTGTCGTTATTTATATTATTATTTTTACTTATTCCAATTTGCAATGTGCCGGGTGCAATTGCTTCAATTGTACATAGTACTCTATGGTTGTCATGAAAAAATTGCTTTCGACAAAGTCGCCTTATAATAAACATATTTGTAATGTTTATTTTACTGATAAAATATAACTTGTTTTCTCTTCATATACATATATAGCGCAAATAAAGTATAGTCTATATATGTATTATTTTTAATTAACTAAAAAAATAAGATGCTTTCCCATTCGTCTTTAAGCCACAGTCACACTACTTATGATATGAACATTTTATGAGCCTCGCTACAACGTGAAGGATGTACCTAACATTTTACTGTATTTTCTGACAAGTCTAAAAATTCTAATGACTTTGTATTTATAGACTGCGTAATTGTTGACCTGCGTATAGTACTTCTATTTTATATGCTGGTGGTCAATGCATTCTCCCAAACTTGTACAAAAAAAACAATCTGTATTATTGTAAACATGTACTACTACAGTAATTTGAAAAGAATACAAGCTGAGTTTCTTGTCAGTTATTCTCATCTCGAAATCATTCTGAACTGACGGTAGATTTGACATATCATAAGTGTCTGTAATAGACCTACTTAAATAAAGATATTTTGAATTTGAATTTGTATATATAAAGTATAGGCGCAAATTTTCTTCGACAGATATTATCATCTGTAGAAAATAAATTAGGTGTAGAAAATAAATTAATCGCAATAATGTACAATTAACGTACAACGAAGTGATAAAAGTAAGGTGATATTAAACTTCATATAATTAAAATAAAAAGATAAGGTAAATTAGTTATCAATTAGGTCAAAAATCATCTTTCGATGAATCATACTGCTACAAATGTCGTGCATTGGAATGTAAACATTAGTAATCATGTTTGTTCAGAGACATTGAGCAAGGTATTTCCTACGTAGGTACAGTCAAAGACAAAAATTTAAAATTAAAAAATCAAAATGTAATATTTATTCTCTGATATAGATAAGTAGGTAAAATACCTACATTAACCACACCAGTAGTTGTACATGCCAGTACCAAACTGGACAAACAAGTAAATTATTAGTGACATCGAAACCAATACCGTAAACTATAATACCATAATATACTTAGTAAACCTACGTCTCGTACTTGGAATAGATTTTTTTTTATTTATGTTTTTGAGAACTTGTCAATTGCTAAGACCTGTAACACTGCGTCCTACATACATCTATTGTGCTGGCTCTTTTTCAAAGTTCGCTACTTAGACCTGTTAGGGACTTCTTAGGATTGAAGGATATACTTAGGAGCAATGGTTTTTATCTCCTAAGGATAGATATACTTTCCAAAGAAGATATTTCGTTTATGCATGAGTGAACAACGACATAGGACGTGTAGTGGAATAGACTAACAGATACATATATTCATTATTACGCATTCAAATACTGTAGAGACAAACCAAGTAGGTACTTAATGTTTTATTATCAACATGTGTCATTGCCTTTATCTGTACATATGTAAGTATTAGATATACCTATTTCAATATAGTTAAATAGTAATACACATTGATATATAAATAGTGACTAGATAATAAAAAAAAGTAGAAGCATAAAAAAAAAGATAGTAGAAGTATAAAAAAGTGTGGCAGTACTCATAAGAAATAAAGAAAATACTCATATGGAGCATTTTCCAAATAAACTTTGCTTTGCAATGTTTGATTTTTGATAAACATTTTTAAATTAAAAAAATGCTAAAATTTTGGAAAAATAATCGTATTTACTTTATAGTATTTTTAATGCGTGCTTATTCGACATTTTATTACTGGTAATCTGTACCCCCTGTCGATTCGAGGGTAACTGTTTACCATCAACTGGGGCGCGTCCTTGAAAGTCCACTGTAGCATAAAAAATGCGACTAGAAAAATACAGAATAAAGGAAGTTCACAAAAAATAAAATGTAAGAAATATACACAATTTTAAGTTCGCTTGTTTAAATTTGTCGTTGGTGACTAAATTAACAGTAATTCTAGCTATCCTACCAATTTTCCCGTTTGCATAACAATCCATTATCTATAAAGCACGGGTTTCTCCCACATTGGGAGGACATTTACAAATACACATCCATAATAGCAATGACCTCTCAACCAAATAACGAATATCTAAAAATTCATAATAAAAATTTAAAATTATTACACACATTAATAACATGACTAATGAAAATGCTAATATATATGAAAGGCTCTTTACCATACTACTTCTGCTATCTACCTATTACTACTATTAAGTACTGTTTAATTGTAATTTGTGTGTGTGACTCTTTCAGGACTTATTTCACTCCTATGTAGTTTATATGGGAATTCACCGAGTAATATGTCGTAAATTAGTTATTTATATAATCCTACAATGGTATATATATATATATTTATTTACATATTCATATATTGTATTCAATCATATTTGTACGCGTAATTTCAGGAGACAGTAAAAAGTGAATTTATTATTAATTAAGGTACTAATTAAATTAAATATATATGTATAATGTTACAGCAACTTAGTTCATGTCATATTAAAATGTTTTCGTCAGATCAAATTATATATGATACACGAAATATGTAATATTTCATGGTGTGATAAAGTAAAAACACAAAAAGTTACCAGTCTATTCACACAGATGATCATTAGGAGAAGAAGATATCTATATCTTAGATGATTAGGGATATACATACACACCAATTTTAATCATTACTAAGATTTAACAATTCAATAAAAAAACCAACTAATTATTTTAGTTATTCCACTATACATCAGCTGAAAGATCTACCTACAGACAAATTTATTGAAATTACGGATGATACCTATTTATAAAAAGTTACTCATTACCAAAATATAGGTACCTTTTTTACTTGTAATAGCAAACAAGCTGACAGCCGCCCACTGGTAGCCGTCGCTATATAGGTACTCGTACATAAACAGTGGTTAGGGACAACACGTCATCCTGTAACTCCCATAGTACTATGCGTTGCCATTCCAGAGAACTAAAATGCCAAGCTTCCGTATCTTCCGTATCACACTCCAACCGAAACACGACATAACCGAATTACAATAATAGATTAGGCTTGTCTAAACAAGCTGCATAGACTAATCTATTGGACGCTCTTAGAATTTACTTAAAAAATTGTAGTTATGAAACTCATATTTTTTTTCAAATGTTAAAAATATACAAAATAAAGCACCCAGCGTCACACGCAGGTTATGATAAATTATATTTTAAAGATAGTGGCTGATACTCTCTAAACGCTATTTACCAAGAAGAAAGCTATCTTTTACCATATGCATATTCAACAGACTAGCACATTATTGCCAGAATATACCTAATATAATTCTGAAATAAATTAGCAAAATAAAACAATGTTGGAGGCATAACACTAAATTGTACTTTCACTCATGTGTTAGGACTACCAACTGATTTTTAATTAACTTAACCCAAATATTTTAGTACAACTTTTTATTAAAAGACAAACTCGATTTAACATATTTCATTTTCTGTCTCATCTCTATTACGTGATTTGCATGATATAAAATATCTAAATATTATAAACTCAGTATATTTATTCATCCCTTTGTCTAGCAGGATTATTAACCATACTGATTAGATGTGCTCTTAAAAAATTACGTGTACAGTATCATTGAATCATTAGTGTTGAATTACATTTATTTCAAATTCATTATGTAAACATTTTAATCTCTTTATTCTATTAATTTAGTATCAGTGGGTTTTACCTATGTTTATTAAACAAATATTTCATTAAGTATAAAAATATAAAAAACATAATGAATTTACTCAAAGATATCATCATCCATCAAAATACGAGCCAAGAGATGGTATTTAATATCTATTAGTGATAGTATTACTGTACTACTAGTTATTTAATCATTGACAAAACTATTTATTACTTAATGATACTGATTAGTTATTAATCTAAATATTGTTATCAATATCACGTTATAGAATTTCGTGTAGTTTTCGATGCGTACCGACGTTGGTATGTAAACGCAATCAACCTTGGCAACGACGCCTGCGCGATCTTAAAAATACTCACTGTGACGTCACAGTACAAAATACTAAACTATGTTTAGCGGTTTCATAAAAAATCTTTGTTTATATGACATACACATTTTGCAACGATTAATAGAAAAATGCGTTATTTAAATCAAACTTAAGTTTAGTTCGTACCACAACTATAAATGTCAAGCAATACACGTAAAAGCATTTCGTGCAATTTGTGTTATTATTATAACAAAGAAAATGAGTCAATTCCTGATTCGAAAAAGTATTGTACAATCACATTCATATAAAATGGAAAAGGATGGTCAATTTTATGTATTAATGGGAAAAAATATATGCTCTTTAGACAATTGCCATTAGTAAAATTATTATGTTTCGAAATTGTAAATATCACATATGTATATCCCAACAATATCAAACTACTGCCAACATGTTACTGAACTGACCACTCTGTCTTGTCTGTTTACGCATCGACCCGTACCTTATTTGCGTGGAATATATTAGGTATGTTCCTTGTAATTCACTGTGATGCAATGCAGACATCATAAATAAAAACTCCTTTTCTTTTTAACCTACTCCAAGAGAAGGTTCTCGATTTAACTACATTTCTTTTTTTATGTGAGGTGGATACCGTATTACGCAACAATTTCGTTAATACTGCGTCGAGTTCAATTATTCTTTCTTTATTCGAAAGGCTCACTCCATATAAGCCAAAACGACACTTCATAATATGACAAACTAGGTATATAGAACTACCCATTCACAACAATAATATAAGGGCTCATAATGGATTAAGCAATAACCGTCAACTTTTTGAAAAAAAAACAAAAAAACTATTATCAATTGATCTCATATTATGACTGGATACTTTTTTACCGCAGTCTCTTAATAGTTACTTAAAGATAATTAAATATAATTAATTCTAAATAGAATTATATTAAAATAGTTTTTCCTATTAAATCGGTGTAATGCTATTTCATTGTATACGTTCTTAGAATTGGCTCAAACATTTTACGCAGACTGTTCTGATAATATTGAATAGTTGATAATTTGATTAAAGCCATACAAAAATTGAGACCACATGATTATCGAGACGAAGGAAATATTTGGTATGTTGATAAGATAGTCATTGTATGTAAAAAATATAAGTTGTAATGAGTTATGTAATACAATTTTATACTCAGACAAACTGAATATTTATAATAAGTATTCATATCTTAAAAAATTCCTATCCTTATAAAAAAAAATATTCCACTAAACAAAAATTTTTCTCCAACAATGAAAATCAATTGCTAATGAAAAACAATAAAAAGAATCACAAAATTCACTTAAATTTCTTAGGTGATTTTTGTTTTGTGATTCTTTTGGATGAAGGTATGTAATAAAGATTGAGTTATTACAAGATTAAGAATAATTCACACAACCGCATTCACATAAATATTACAAATATAAATAATCTTTATTCAAATAAACTTAATATAAGCGCTTTTGAATAGTCTTTTTTTTATAATCACTCATTCGGAAAGTGGACTCACCAGAAGAAGAATGAGCACGAAACCTCCACGTTGATCTTTTAAATAAATGTTCCCAATATTACATTTTTAAGAATTTTGTGTGAATCCAAACTACTAAATGGCAAAGTAAACATTAATAAATAAATAGTTAGCAGAGTAGCAAAATAAATTGGTCATCAGAGCAGGCCAGTCCCTAAAGCAGCACCCGTTCAGGAGTATAACGGGTAAGCCACTCATCACTGCGCTTTGAGATTAACAGAAAACACTATCTCAAAATTATTCATTTTTGTAGTCAGTGCAACACTAAGCAGGATGTATCAGTTCAAGTCATTGCTATAAATAAATAATTATTACAGTAGCCAGATAACTCTAATCATTTTTGACATAATAAGTATTACAAACATATTACTTACTATGTTAGTGGTAGATATTACATATTATCTGTCCTATTATTGTGTAACGTCAGAAGAAACCGGTCACTGTTTTTGTTATCATTACAACTACTTCATATCCATATAATGATTGACTATAGCCTCCTACACCAGTCGAGCTAAGTTTGTTAACTTTGTACTCTGTAAATGGACAACAAATATGACTAGCTAAATAATTCATAATGACCTACAGTCAAATTATTAATTGATTATAATGACAGGTTTTTTTGTCAAGCATATAACTAGATTTTGATTCGAGACTAACAATAGACAACAATTTGACAAGACAAGACAAATCTACGGCCTCGGTGGTCTAGCGGTTTAGCACACCGCTTTACTTCCGATGGTTGTGGGTTAGATCCTCGTACGGCACAAACATTTGTGTATTCACGAGTATGATTGTTTGTATCGGTCTGGGTGTTTTCTATGTATATTACGTATGCATTTACAAAAAAAATATTTATGTTTATGTATTTGTATGAGTTGTCTAGTACTCAACTAGTATGAAAAATGTACCTATGTCAAATGTGTAAATGTATATTTATATCAATAATGGTTGTCAATAAATGTTTTTCTTTCTTTACTCATAACACAAATTCTACTTAGTTTAGGATTAGATGGTGATGTTAATTGTACTGAAGTATAATATTATTATTATTATTATATCTATTATCATTTAATATATGCCATCGACAGATGATCAAAAATATTATAATATTAAAATATTATAATTACATCAAAAATATTATACGTAGAAAACGTATACTATTTTTGATGTAATTGCAATGGTAAACACAATCGTGGACCACGTGATGGTAAATGATAACCGTCACCTATATGACCGTCACGACCAGCGCTCCGGATATCATGTTAACAAGTGATGCCTGTGTTACCACACCTGCGTTGTCATTCCAGAGGACTAAAATGGCAAGTCTCTTAATCCTTCAGATAGGTACTTGGCGGCGAAAAGGGCGAAACTAGTCTATGTCCGTATATTATCAAGAGAAGTGTTATATCATTTCGAAGTTTAAAAAAATCTTCATACAGGAAAAAACGAAAAGTAAACCAGAATATCATTTAATAATGTTGTCATAATTCCATTATTTTTAATTGGTATAATAATTTTTAATTAAGCAGTAATATTAAATGAAAAGCCTGTCAAAATTCATTAACTAATTTAGTAGAAGTATGAGCTATTCCAGAATATATTTATATGTATATGTTAAACAATATAGTGGTATTTTCCTGGTTGTAATTTTAAAAATCAGCCATTGGGACCCATTAAATAAATTATTCTGTAAGAAGCAATTTAAAAAAGTTTAAAATCACATACAAGTTCTTTTTTCGGACTACTAGTACTAATGCTGTTGGCCGCAGCTGGCTTTTACAGTTCACCGGACGATACGGAACGAGTGCAGATGGCAATCCAAACCCGCGTAAGAATGTATCCAGCGACTAAAAGCCAACTCCCGCCTGACGAATACGACTTTAGTCTGAGGGCACCGCTAGGGTTTCGAACCTCGGCTTATTAGTAGTCGTAATTTCGATCCCCGTTTGAATTGAACGTAGGATCGATCGGAAGGGCGACTCGAGGCACCGGTGTGGAGTGCACGAACGCGCCCTGTTGATTACGCGGTATGGTTATGTTTGGAGTCGTCGTCTTCACCGGTGGGGATGGTGTCGTGTGTTTTTGTAAAAATGTAGTCGAGACAGAACAGATGAACCCGTAGGGAGGTTAACTACCATTATGGGTCGTCGAAATCGGTGTGTAGTCCACCATTCTGACTATAAACGGGCTCGGAAAAGTTCTTGACTGTCACGAAATAACATACGTAAGATTCCGCTAAATTAACTTATTGATCATATATAATAACAAAAATCGTATATAAATAACAGTATATGAGTATTTAAGTAATTTTCGTTACTCATTTATGTTGTGACAATGTCTCGAAATATATATGTCTATAATAGTCGAGACATTATCACTACATAAATGAGCTACATGATAATATAACGACCACGAACGGTACGAACGACTACCACAATCACGATTTTCTCCAGTAGCGACATAAATGCAGGGATGGAGAATGCGCACACTACAAATAACTGAAAGATATTAGCAAATTATGTTGCAGGAATTAGTGGATAATGCCTAAAATGTATTCCAGATAGTCTGTCTGAGTCAATTTAGGTGTTCCAGTGGACAATCTAAGTCGAAGGTTGAATGCTGAAATATGATAGCGAAAAGTAAATGATGATTGGACTAAGGCTGAAGTCAGAAACAAAGTATAATTGTATTAATTGAATTGTAATTGCATTGAACTAGGTCGCACAAGCACGTAAACCGGTACGACGCCGCAGAACCAGTCATTTAGTAACTTAAATAATGACAACTAGATGCTATCAATATGAATGGATAAGAATAATGTTTAAATGCACTTTGCAGTCTCGATGATACTTGGATTCTCAGTTTTCAAAATGTACAAACGGTAATAATAGTTGGTATTTTGTGGTAGATGTGTACAATATCCTGTTAAAATCTAGATCGATGCTAATAATTATTTTTTAATAAAATCGAAAGGAATGTGATAATGTTATATGGGGTTAATATTATTATTTCTCGTTTCTGATTTCTTTTCTGATAGAATAAAAATAGATTAAAATTCTGTACAAATCCTACACAAAATTACATGCAGATTGATTTTATTTTAAAACTGGTTATACAGGGCATTAATAAGTTATCTTTAAGGATACATATTCATAATTAGAGTATTTTCCTGTCATTTCTGAATCCCTTCCTATTTTACGCAAGCAGGTTAAAATATTAAATACAAACAAAGATGCCAACATGAACGTTATTTACTGATATTATTTATACCATGGTCGACGCTATATTAGCGTGGTTTGTTTAGCAGCATATTAAATACTCTGAACGACCTTGTAGCCCACAATCCACAACGATAATACCATTGTAAAACGTCATTATAAAAGCGAAATCTAAATTGAAGAACAAAATACCTTTATTATACAACAACGCCGTTCAACGTTAGCTTTTAACAACAATAAAATACATATGCAAAGTTAAAAAATAAGATTACTTAATAATGAATTAAAATTGATGACATATTTGTCAGCAGTTGTTGGAATAATATTCGCACCTTAAGTATATATCATTAATATTTTTAGATCTATAAAGTTACAAAAGTGGATGAAGTATAAGAATTGCAAGTAAGGATAGAGGCCCATGGCTGATGGGGTTAATGCTGAGCATCTGTTTCCCATGCTACTTTTTTTCAAACGTTGTTTACCATTAGATTTTCCATACATATTAAGACTAAATAAATTTAATTATTTATTTATTTTAATTTTAATTCGGATTACATTCATATTGTGTTAGTAAAAAACTCATAAAACTATGTTAGTAACTTATAATATACATATACGTAGATATATTTAATTCATATATCTGTGTCCACGTCCAGAAGCACTGGGTCCACAATGCAACGTTATCCAGTGCCTCTGGAGCGGACAATCAGGTATATTCGCAACAGTTTTTAGGATGCTGTTTGAGCTCCCCCGAATTCTAGACATCAGTGATGCAGCTCTTTTACGCATTATGGCTTCAAATCCATCTACCCGCGCTGCTGCAAACATCTCTGATGCGCTACAGAACCGAGGGAGCCCCAACAACATCCTAAACCCATTATTATAAATAAATAGATATTATATTTAACACTAACTTTGCTATACTCATAAATTTTTATACGGCAGTAATTCTATAAACACAACAAATAGGTACAAATCGAAAGAACTATGTATCACGACAAGACACCTGTTGTTCAAACGCTAGGTTAATACTAATTAACTACATACGCTACGATAGGAATGAATATATGTAATTACATCAAGGTGAAACTTCATTTATATACCTACGCAAATATGATAGTCATGTACAACAACCGAATGCAATTCATTCCAAATCACATTCGAATCTCTATTGAATATTTGTTTCAATTGCAATTTATTATTCAAATCTCGTAATCACAATTTTGAATAAACATTTGCCTTTGTACAACGACAAGTTAAATAATATCATGGACAAATATAATCTAATCATATCTACCTATACTTATTTTAAAAAAGGCAACGCGATTATATTCGTTAGATAGGTACCTGTTATCTTTTCATGACATAGTCGTACAATGATAGTGAAAATATTTCGCTTACTATCTAAAAACGAGGTAAAAACAACTCAAAGCTCACCTTCGATATTTTTGTTTTTCAGATTCCACTGGAATGACTACCCGCTCCCTCGATTGCGAAATGCACCATTCGTTCACTGCACTCACTGTTAAGAACTCAGTTGAGGGTGCGTGGCACACTTCCGAACCGAACTCGTCTGATGATATTGTTATGCTATCGTACTTTTGGTAGGGCACCATGTCTAATGACGATATAGATTTAATACTAATATTGTCAACATTGTCCATATTACTTGCACTATTTTCACTAGAATCGTCTGAATTAATTGAAACATTGTCCTGCATCTCGTCATCTTCATTTATTAACGTATCAGTGGAATGGTCCGTCGATAAATTATCCGTTGCATCGTCTTCTCTATTTACAACATATTCCGCACCAGTATTCGATTTTTCACTATCACTACTACTACTACTACCTTCGTCTGAATTGTCACCACTATCACTTTTTACTTCCTCCTCGTTGTCAGAAGGTTCTGATCTTTTGAGTCTTAGTAACTTTTCTAATGTAGTCTGGCTAACACCGTACGTCCAAAGCGTTTCGCCACCTTGGAGGCCAAACAAACCTTGGTTTGTTTGGCCAATTGCCGATGATTTTCTTCGCATAACAGGCGGTGGACGCGAACGTCGTTTTGCAAGAGGTGATGTGTTGGGTGTTACATAGGAATACCTTCTTTCCGTCACACTTATCTCATCCGGCGCAGGAGATTTGCTTTCTGTTGAAGAATTGTCATTGAAAGGTTCAGGTGGCGGTGGGGCAGGTCTGTGAGGCTGTAAACTTGTTCTGCCTGACTTCATATCAGAAACGAAACCAGATGAACTCGAATCGTATCCATTTTCCGATATGTTAGATAGCAAAGAATTCACTGATACGTTTGAATTCCTATCTTGAGATTTAGTTACGGGATACAAATGCTGGAAATGAGCTTGTATCGGGCTAATAACACTCGGTAAACTCAATGTATCTTTGGGTCTCTCCAAGGATTCACTAGAACCACGATAACTGTTACTTAAAGATGTTTTTTCAAAACGAACTATCATATCTTTCACTCTGTTCCTTCTTAGTACAATTTCGTCGTCATCGGAAACATTCCCGGATGACGATTGAAACTCGTCATCCGGACGACCGTGAAGTCCTTCGCGTGTCATTGCAAACTGCTGATATTTTAGGTGAGGATGAAAACACAGGATCTTGTGGTCACATATCAAGCGCACATCAAATGCGCAAACTGAACGCGCACTCTGTCTCGTAACCAAACACGACTGACAGCTCAGCTGACACTCCAACACAGCGCTCGCGCCTCGAGACTCGCGGCCGTGCACACAGTGCGGCGCGGAGACGTGACGTGAATAATTAACTTTCACGCAACGATACAGACACGCTACACGTACTTATATTATAAATACGAAACAATGTCCGTTTATCTGTTTCCTTTTAATATGAATATATAATAATGAAAAAGAAAAGCAAAGAAAGCACATGAACCATTGTTTATTTTTTCCACACTCACACAGCGTCAGTTGTCAGAAATCCTAAACTATGCAGAGCTTCTGCTGTAGGTTCTAAACAGTATAGTGCTGAATAGATATACTTAGTTGTTTTTATACATACATAGTACACATAGAAAACACCTAGACCAATAAAAAAAACAAATACTCATGAATACAAATGTTTGTACCCTGCTTGGAATCGAACCCGCGACCAAGTGAAGTAAAACGCTGTGTGCAGCTACACGACCGAGGCCGTCATAATATATACATTTTAATCAATACATGTTACGAAAACAAACCCAAATATACCGAAACCCAACGTAATTCCGTTAAATTAATATATTGTAGAAACGTATTATACATTTCTTTGTTTTTCTTATTATTAAGAAGATAAAAAAATAGATACTTGCTATATATTTTCCTCGGTATAACCACAATAATATTAACTTTAAGTAGTAGGTATTCAATATAAAAAATATATACTTTAAGCAGTATGTGAAAGATATATATCTATATGTCATGTCTATGTAGTGAACTTTGTAACAGATAGCTATTAATAGCCCAAACACCTCAATAAAAAACTTTAAAGCACTCTAAAGCTAAAAATTATTATCTGTATTATCTCGGTAAGTGTAAACGAACCTTTTTATGTTATACTACGTATCGTGTTTGAATTTAATATCATACTTTACTTTAAAACAAAGAACTGAGATTACGATAAGGTATTGGTTGCGACTTTTATTCATAACAAAATTGTTATACACATCCACTTGAATTAAATAACTATACCATTTATGTGGTGACCAAGAATCTTTGAATATACAATGTTGGATTCACCCAGTGGCGTAACTACCTAGGGGCTAGGTGGGGCAGTGCCCCGAGGCCCTCAAGCTCAAGGGCCCTTGAACCCTTACCAGATTGAGCTGAACTTTAGAAAAATTCTCCCATCTTGAAATAAATATAACAGGTTGCAACCCGACTTTAATCATGTCAACTCAGATGAGAGAAATTCGAAAGTTATACCTTCGGAATTCCCCTAAATTCTTTCTGAGGGTTGGCAGTGTTGTCAATTTGACGGATAGCGATATGTGCGTTTTAATAAAACTGTAATGTTTTGAAACCCCAACTTTTGATTTGCCCTAGGGCCCTTAGTTACCTAACTACGCCACTAGGTTCACCATGCCTGCACTACCAGTATACGATGCCGTTTTATCCTCATACACTATGTATCAATCAATAGTAATTGATCAGTTTTATTTTGTATTTATGTATAGATATAATAAAATATATACGTTTTTGTGAGGTTTCCAGTTTAATTTACCAATAAATCCGAAGCTTTACTCGTTTGTAATTTTTAATTGTCTCAGATAATAATCTTAATCTGTTCTTAATTTTTAATATAAACAATTGCCCAATTCGTTTATATTTTATGCATATATACATACAAGAATTAGTCTAGCCATTCAATGAGGGAACGCTGCCAGTATTTTCGGAACTTGGCCTAAAGGGACTCCTTGTAATAATATATTTTAGTTATTATATTCTATTTTTTAAGCTTTTTAATTTTAGGTTCTTAGTAGTACAACTAAGTTATGTAAATAAGCTATTACTTACTCTAGTTATCTTTACATCAATTTACATGCAAATAATTTTAGAGTTTAATGGTGAGAATATCTACATTGAACAAATGCTAATACTCTATGTATCCTTTTTACAAATGGAAATATAGACATGATATCTATACAAGAATCTCTTGTGTAAGATATATTTACTGGTGGTAAAGTTTCAAGAAACTCGCTTGAATAAGTAATACTCTCTATTTCTAAAAGTAGTATTTGTGTAGCATTGCCGTTTTGGTCTGAAGGGTACATAGTCAATATAATTTCTGATACAAAAGACATAAATTATTAATTACTACTACCCAATATGTGTAGGTATATTCGTAAATGTTCTATGTGACAACTACTCCGCTGAATAACCTCTACTCGCAGTTTATAAGTTTAAAAAAACTAGTGTCTTATTCTGAAACACCATAATAAATACGTAATAATAATATCTGTTTAACTAGTAATCATATTGTTGTCTTTTTCTTCAATGCGACTTAGCAACTTTTTTTAGTGGATACCTCTTTTTCTCTTGATAAATCCTTGATTTAACTGTCAAAATTTAAAATTATCCAAATTTAAATTCCTAAATTTCGTAAGTTATTGCCAGATATTTTTTGTAGACGTTAAGGGTATGTATATGTACATATAATCGATTATTCCTCTTTAAATAAATCTTGTAAACAATAACTAAAAAAAGTTATTTATAAGGGACGCATATGTCATAACAAATGATTTTTGTTAAAACCACAATAAAACATATAGATAGAATTACAGAAAGGGCTAAAAATAAATAAACATAACAATGTAATGAATTTTCAATTTAATGAACAATTTTATTGTTTTTAAAGCAGAATAAATTAATAATAAAGTGATTCCTCATTCGATATATATTTTTATGGTGTATACGATTACTATACAATATAATGATAATGCGTATGCTTGTCTCAGTTTGTCTCCTTCAGTATACTCATATAGTCCTATTATTACTAGAACTATTTATTAATGAAACTCCCTTAGAGGTATATGTCTATTGTATATTATAATCGTACTAAGTGCAGTAGACATATAAACAAATTGATGATTAAATAAAAAATAGATGTTGATGTACATCTTAAAATTATTTAAACAATAAATTAAATTATTTACTCAATTTTAGACAGTGCTTGCTTAAGCCAAATATTATTAATGATTCGTTTTAATATGCATTGTATATTGTGAAATATATATGTATGTATACAGGTATAATAAGTCGAATGCATTGTTAACAATTTCAGATTATGGGTAAGAATTAAATAGAGGTATAGGTAGAAAAAGAAACGAGATTATTTTAATCGACTTCCAATTTTCTAAAAGACCCTTCAACTCCAAACAATTCCGAGCTAGTCTTCGGTTTCCCAGGCCTTTTCGATTCATCAGAAAACACACTCTCTTCTTTTAAAAACCAATCGCGGTAGCTTTCCACTTTAGCTTTCCAATGATCTGTAAAAACCAAATCCGTACTAATATTATAAATGTGTACCTAAGTGTGTCTATATAATTACATGTTATAATCAACTACAATGGTAAACAAATAGTGGATCATAATAAAATAAGGTATGAAGATACATTGTATCACGAGGACGGATATAAAACGTTACGCTAATTCACTAGAAAAGAATTACAATTAGCCTACTCCTATGGGTATGGTATGATCCCATAGTAATGTTGTCGTTATTACTATTGGGAAAGACTCCCATAGCCTTTTGTATATACTACATTCCTTCGCTTATCGGAGTTGGTAATTAGAAGGCCACAGTCAGCTATTGGGTAGCTATTGCACTAATATTGCAGCTCACATTTTTAAGTCTTTTAAATCAGTCTTTGCTTTCCACTATGCTCCATAGTAGAACCGCTAAGTTACTCTGTGACATTATAACAATCAAAAATCTTGGGGTGTCAACGAATTGCGTTAACTTTGTCACATTGTATAACAGCGAAAATGTATGTAATTTTTAGTCAACAGAAACAACATTGTATTGTTAAGCTATAATGTATCAGATAACTTATATAATATCGTATACGTATGTAACATTTAGTAATGAGGTACCAAGCCATTTTTGTCAAGTCATGCAGCATCTACGTATTACGTATACATATCTAGCGAACAGTCGTTACGTACGGAATTCTATTTTTCAGTGATAAAATAGAACCTATATCTTAAGATACACCTTGAACAATGGATCGGTGAATACTGTGATGTTAGTACAAACATACAGACAGACTGATCAACAATATACAATAATCTATTCTGACTCCAATTACTCTAATGAAGACCCACATATTAGTTTTGGAAATTTATTAAATCTACATATTTTACAAATATACCTGTAAGTTCTTGAACAGTGCCATCATCGCCACCATACTCTTTTGGAAGCACCGATTTGGGGATAGATTTGTACATATTATTGTAATTTTGATTGTGGACTTGAATCTGCAAAATTTAATACATGACACAATTAATCGTTGTGGAAAAATAAGTGTGTAATAAGATATATATTGCTGTCTTGCTGTCCACGTACAAAATGACGTGTAATTTATTTTTATACCATCGGCGACAAACAAGCTGGCGGCTCACCACCCGTGATTACCACCGTCCAAGAGGAACACTAGGAGAATTAAAACTGCGTTGCCGGCCTTTTAATAAGGAATAAGCTATTTTTTTATTATCCTATGGGTTATGAAAAACCATTGCTAGAAGGAGATTAGACAATGTGCAGGGCCGCCATTGATACAGATGATTAATATGATACTTAGAATTTTCTTGATATATTTATTTATGTAATTAAATTATATCTAAATAAACGTAATATGCTTTAGATATTTAGGTCTATTATATATTAGTTTTGTAGTAGTAATTTCTCTGAATTATAATGATGTTAATATGATATTATAAATTTAGACCTGTTAAATAATTACATAAAATATATTTTATCTTCTATTAATATATTATCCATAACATTAATAATAGCCTGATGTTCATAAAATTTACCTATTCCAAATGTTTAGATAAGTAACTACATTTGATAAACTAAATCCATTTTAATGGGATTTTAATAATTTCTTCGCAATAAGCCTCAGAGAAAATATTATTAAATTAATTCGTATAAGTATTAGTACGAAAATTTAAATGACATTTCGTAATTATAATTTAATAGATATTATCTATGCTTTTAATATATCATACAAAGCTGCCCTCGCTCCAATTTTCGACGATAATCTTAAAGATTACAATATATCACTTATACGAATATTAAATAAAAACTTACTCTTTTCTTTAATTTTTCTCCTAAGAAAGTTTTTAGAATAGCGAAAGCCGTCTCAAATCCAGATGGTGTATTTAAAATATGATTTCCTCTAACTCGTACTGGAAGCGCCTTTTCAAAACAAGCTATAGCTTTTTTGGCTAGCGCTGGTGTCCATTGGCTTAAGATACCTACACCTACGTCCTTCATATCAATGATGACTTGCTGGAAATAATTATTTATTTGCAGTCTCCACCAATAAATACAATCTAAACATATTGAAACATTATTTTTAATTTTATATAAAATATGTAATAGCTGAATTTAAATTCATTGTTTTATGTATATGGTGTTGTTTGTTTACAAGAATCGGAGATCACAAGTGATATCTAAGGTTCACTTATTTAGTTATTCATGTTTTATTGTAGGTACATAATTGGGTATTTATATAATTATCTGCGTGAATGTGTGAGTTGTTGGTAGTTTAATAAATACCTAAATAAATTAAATTTGGAATATTCTAATCAAATAATATGGACAGGTTTTAATTTTCTTTATATTATAATTATTTATCATAACATTATAAACCCATTAAAAGTAGTCGCTGGATATTTAGACCTAACCGCATTTAAGTACGTTTAAGTAGGTTTTTAGAGGGTTTTGAATGATGCCCAAAGACATTCGTACTGCAATACTTTCTTTAACCACCTGCCATTCTTATTTTTCATGTCTCCAAAGTGTATCTACACTAAGGTTAAAGGTATAACAGATTATATTATCATAATGCTCCACTGGTACTCTTCCAGCATATACAGTTAATGCAGACGAGAGCATCATTCCATTATAATCCATAAATAAAATATTTCTAAACTAACGCCATACGCGACCATATCATCAGTAAGTCCTTTTGTTACCTAATATTTAATCTATGTTACATCTTACCTCACCGGCTACGGTAAAGTTGTCATCTTCTAGCATTAAAATCTCGGTAACCATAAAAGAAACTTTTATCAAATCTGAAAGGTGATATTGGGATGGATTGAACACACCGATCCTAATTATACTGGTACGGAAAGAATCTTCGCTCTCACATTTTCTTAGGGGCAAGAAAACCCTGAAATAAATATTTAATTACATGTTACTAACTATATAATATATATAAAAATATAGACATATTATATATCTAAGTATAATTATTTTATATTATTAATTACAAGTTTTTTGCTAGTAATTCTAAAATTTTGTAGTATTATGGAAGCACTTCTTTCCATAATGCTACAAAATTTTAGAATTTTTTTTTACTACCATAAATCGAGTAATTCTGAAATGTAGTTGCTTTCGAAGCACAGGTTTACCTATTTTGGAAGCCCCTGGCTTTTTAATTCTGGAGTAATATTTTTGTAGTACATCTAATAAACTTATACATAAATCGTTTATTACGCAAAATTCTGTAACAATAGAATTGTGCACAGGACAATTCGTATTCGTAGGTAACATATTTTTAGACACCATATTTAGCACTGTTGCTGCGAATAGTTAATATAGGGAGATAATTATTTTAGAAACCTGTCTTAACTGCGCAGCCTCCCTGCGCAGTTAAGACAGGTTAAAGTGAGTATTGTAAAAACCGGTTTTTACAATAAATAAATTTCAATAATAAAAATATTTACCCCAGTTTAAGGATCTCTTGAACTCTAGTATCAAGTGGGTCTGTATTTGAGAAAAACTCGGGAACAAGTGACTTTAGAGTATAAAACATGTCAAATTTTTCTTTACTTCTCTCAATGCTAAATTTACTCCCACGAAGAAATGCGATAAGCCATTGATCAGCTGTAAGTACATGAAATAAAATGTGTTATATTTTACTCTATATTTATAATTTAAAACATGTGAATAGCGACATCTAATATATTATTCTGACACTGCTAATCAATAGAGAAGTTTGATGCTCCGAATGAACTTGAAAACAAATGTTTAATAACTTTATCTATTCACTACAGATGGCGCTGTCAACATTTTATGATAAATGATTCTTAGTGTTCTACTCCACTATCGGTTTAATACTAAAGATAAAAGAATATTACATATTAGTACTAATGAAACCTAAAAATAAAACTGAAATGTGCAATTTTATTAAACTACTTAGTCATTCTCAGTCATTCTTAGACACAATGTGTGTGTTACCAGCATGGTAACACGCCTTTGCAAGTATTATAAAATTAACTATAATCACATCCAGAAGCATACTCTTTATCAGTTTGTCTAATATATTCATTACGAAAATAAATATTTTCGTTAATATTTCGTCAATAGTTTCCTATCGTTATCATAGATTATTTATATAGTACTGAATTCTGATACCTACTCAGCTCGTAGTTATATAATTATATACACAATATATAGTAGTTATATATACATATTTAATGTTGAAACGTATAATTAAGATATTGTATATCGTTATATGATATTAAAATGGTTGCCAAACAGGTGGCATATGGATCCCTATGTACATATATTATGTGTACACGGGGGGGCCTATATGTATAGTTAGTATCCTTTTTATACATTTAATTTAAATGAAAAACAAGGTGACCGTTGTCTACATAGGTATATACATGAACAACACTTTAAGCATTACGTTATCATTAACACCCGCGATATGAAAAAAATTGAAAAAATATCAATAGGTCAGTAATATGATAAACCCTAAACTAAATCCATTTGTTTCGGTACTCTACATCTTTCTACATAATGTTTCTGTACCTAAGTTATTGGCACAATTAGTTTAGAAGAAAATATTCTGTATTGTGTAAGTAATGTACCTAAGTGTACGTTTTTTTTTTCGTCTAAAAAGTGTAAAAACACACTAAAGGACGGAAAAGCAAATACGTAAATGTGATACTAAACCTAACTAGCGACTCGTCTCGATTTCGCATAGGTGCATCACAACATTTTTATTTTCTCCGCTTTTCTATACCATGATATATATGTATATAGATATTATAAGTACAAACATACTTCTTGTATTAGTTTATATATAGCTGAAAACTGCATTAAAATCCATTGCGTAATTTAAAAGATCAAAGCAAACAAACACCGGCGGCGACATCGTTATAAGTATATTTTCTAAAAAAGATGACCTTCAAGTAATCATGCAACAAAACTTACAAGGCTGTACCGTGTGCAAATGTGGTTGTTTAGTTAACCAGTTCCTGAGTGCTGTTATATCCGAGTCTATCCTTTTAGAGTTTTCATTGATCTCCTCGTTGGCTCTCTGCTGAAGAGCTGCAGAAAGTGGTCTAATTGTCATCTTGCTCGGAATTCTTCACTGTAAAAACAACAAGAAAAAAAGAGCTCGTTATAAATCATAATTTATAAATTTCTCAAAATCTTAATCTGTTAGAAATATTATTTTAGACTATTTATATATTTTATATAGTAGAGAAGTGTATAGGTATATGTATAATATATCTACCTGGGTATCTGGAGTACATCACGCGTATCACCCATGGATGCTCCAATACCACCAGATATTACCAAATGCTGCAAGTTCCGATTCAAACGAACGATCTCCAGAAAATAGTTCATATAATTTGACTATTTATATGAACAATATTCACTACTTGCATTTCTTTATCAGTGCGTTACTTAGTTTACTCGTAAATAGTTAGGTATTTATTTCAGGCAAAAAAAGTGCTACATAATATGATAAGGTATGAGCACTAAGTACAAAACATTGGGTTACTATAGCATCCTCAAAAATATTGTAAGTTTAAAAGCAAGTTTGTTAAAAGAGTATATTTTAATTTCATCGGATTTTTGTATGTATGATGGTGAACATATCTCGTGACGAAAGGATTTCAGTCTCTTCCCAATCGTACATATTTGATAACTGGCAGATAATCAGTTTATCTTTA
The DNA here is from genome assembly GCF_030625045.1 of Achroia grisella. Lineage (NCBI taxonomy): Eukaryota > Metazoa > Arthropoda > Insecta > Lepidoptera > Pyralidae > Achroia > Achroia grisella. The sequence continues at coordinate 598,000 of NW_026713045.1, read as the reverse complement.
TTTAAGCAATTAGTACATTTTTATTACAGTTTTAAATTATATTCTTAGGAGTATACTCAGAAACCTAAATAACAGCAGTACACATAAAATTACGCTATGATAATAATGATATGATATCTTTCATAGTTTCCACGTTCAATGAAACAAATCAATATATTGACGAATGTACTGATGAACTCACGTAGATAAGTAGTTCAAAACTTTATACGGCAGTATGACATAATGATTTATTAAAAAAATAAATAAGTGTATCTATCATATACACATATGTCTTGTTTTACTTGTTTGAAATGTTTTATTATCCTCGCTGAACTTCGACTTAAGTACTATTAATGAATAATTAAAAGGAAATATATTGTTTAAATATGCGTATAGGTAAAATAGCTCTTGATCTCAGCCAATACCCCTGTCAATATGCAACAAATAAATTTAGCAAATTCGTTGATTGTTGAAAACACTAACTTCTTCATATCAAAGTCTGTAATAGACTTTAGCATTTGCATTAAAGAATTTTGGAAAATACAATATTCTATGTAGTGATGTAGTATGTATGTCTACCTCTCTCGTTTACATTCCTATTCGTAAAAAGGTACATGTTTAAGTTTTGCAATAAAAAAAAGATGAATATTTTGTTTGTTAATGTTACATATACTTATATTGAAAACTACACAGTTTTTAAGACAGGTCATTAACATTATGTACTATAGCCACTGTAAAGTTTTCATCTACCATTGCTTCCTACCAATTATGTTATCTGTGATTCCTACCTACCGTCACCCCTCAGCTCAACCAACCATAATGTTCATCATCTACCACATATTCCATCCAACTTTTCTTGGTCTTTCTGCCGTTTTCCATATAATCAAGATCATATCCATCTCCTTTTTAAAACATGTCTCGGGACTACCCCATGACATCCATGAGCAAGCCAAGACAGTCGGTAGTAGGTGTTACTATTGCGAATTTCTGACTACTAACTAATGAACTAATGACCCTGACTAATGCAGAATAAGTTCATTCATAGTATCAATAATTTAATTTATTCAATGATATATCATTGTAATGATATATTTTATTTTGAAAGTAATAAATTTGTTACAAATTAGATATTATATGACTGGAGGTAATTTTTATTTTCCCTAGAAACAAAAAAAGACTACTGCTAGTTTACTAGCATATAACATGTATGATCCCATATAAGTAGTATAACGGGTTTAAATAGTAGGTAGTATTAGTAATTACAGTATTAATGTCACATGGGTTGATTTAGACTAACATCCACGACATTGGTTAAGCCACAAGATATGGTTATTATTCATCAAAATATTAGTAGTTTCTTCAGCAAAGAATTGGATTTAAGTCTTTGCTTAGAATCTAACAATTTACTACAGAACATTGGCTTAAACAATATGAATAATTTGTCCTTTTAAACATTATAATATAGCTAGTTATTGTATTATTTATTTAGTAAAATAGATAGACGTGCTGTAAATCTCAGTACTGTAGTTCAAGGTCGTTTAAACAGCAAATATTGTACACTGTATATAAAAATACGTTATCATAGTTGACAGTCAGCTGAACGGTTTCCTAGAAGTTCATTCACACTTGCTCTCCAAAGATAACTAACGTACATAGTGATATATAGTAAATAAAACCACAGACATCAATATTACACTAAATCAAATTTAACTGCCTTCGTCTATAAATTATTTTCTTATTGCTGTCTGGATACCAAATATCTAGAATACAGTACCAATATTATATAAATCCTTTGTCTTATACCAAGTTTTCGACATATAAATATCGAAGATATGGGGCAAGAAAATGGCAGAGTAATACAACTATTAAACAGATGCCACTTTTAAGTCACCGTCTACATATAGTTACAAAAATAACAAAACTTACCTTACTTTTCCTAATTGAGACTAAAATCCATGAACACCTTTAAAAATAGTGTTTCAATTACTTTGTCAATACAAAATTACGAAATCCAATCACTGCCATTAATATCCAGGAACGTACTAAGTAAAAATTATGTATATTTACACATTCGCTTTATCGTTATTCCGTTTCCATATCACCTAATATTCCATTTGTTTTCCTCCTATTACAATATCGGCCTTCTATTCCATTGATAAGGCTTAAAATCAGAGACACCACTGCGGCGGAGGCTTAACTCAAACTGACTAATGTATGTATGCGTTGGCTGTTTCAATATGTTAATTATATCTCATTTAACAGCTAACATTTAGAGATGCTCGTGTTTCTTGCTAGTGTGTGAATACTGTCAATTAGATAAGGCTCTAATTAGGACCATTTAATATTTTTCAATGCGAATTTTGTTTAAAAAATCAGGTTATAGATTATTATTATAACTTCTACAATAATAAAAATACATTTATAGATTTTAAACATTTATGTTCAAATATGTCTAGCAAAATATTATCAGTGCTTCTGACTACCCCATCGGGAGGTTGCAATAGTGCCGTATACTCTTTATTATTACAATACAATTATATTTATTGAACTACCAGAGATTTTTATCCACACAGGTACACTAAATTCAGTCGTATTTCGCATTATATTCGTTATTTTCAATCAATATTATTAAAGAGGATTTTCTATGATCTCAAATTCTTTTTGTTATTGTAATTCAATATTTCTGTCATCAGATATTACTGGTATATATATTACTCGTAACTCAGATGTACTATATCTACGATTTAACTCAAAACCTCAGTCATGTAAGTCACATTAGTTATCGCAAATAGCACAGAAGATTTTCTCTTTCTCTTTCATATACGTTAAATAAAAACACTCTTGAAAGGTAACTAGAATACAACCACATTATACATGCAAAATCTATTTCAGGTTGGTTTTCTGGTTGGCAATTACTATTTTGACAATAATTGAAATAGTTTGTTAATATATTGACTTTAATTGTCTCGTTCTCTTAGGTATATGTACATAATTTAGTTAATTCTGTTACTAACTGTTAGTTTTGTTCAATTATCTAGCTGGATTAGATACTAGAGAGCAAACAGTAGGTACCACTAATTGCTCTATAACCATAGATACTAAAAAAAACAACTGACTAGGAATAGTTATGGGACACTTTAATACGTCATTATCAGTTAAAGTTGAAAATATAACATAAATTAAATAATATTTTACAAAGAATATATATTATAAATAATTATTTATCTTTTAAGCTTAACTGTTATTACTTAATTTAAATGATTAGGATGTAGTTTTTGCAGTTATGTCAATTAATTAATTATAAATATGATTTAGTAAATAAAATAGTTATTTATCTAATATAAAAACCAACACTAAACATAAACAATTTCCCATTTAGGTGCGTGAATCTCGTGGTTTTTAAAGCAAATATATGGCACTAATCTATGTCAAGTTTTCTAAATGATCCTTGATTACTGAACTCGTCATAGTTTGCCAACTTTTCTAATCGCTTGGACTCGTCGGTACCAAAATTTTCCTCTTGTTTCATCCACGGCTTGTACTCATTCACTTTGTTAACCCAATATTCTAAAAAAAATGTTTATCTTGTTATTTTTTTATGCAGATACTATACTGATAGAGTAATTTCTAATAGATTGACTAGTCAACAATCTATATTAATAGATCTGTGACCCATTGACTCAGTGGTCTAGCGGTTTAGCAGACCACATTACTTCCGATTATAGCGGGCTCGATTCCTATGATACAAACATCTGTATTTATGACAATGATTGTTTATATTGGTCTGAATATTTTCTATGTTACATATGTATGTATATAAAATGAATTTAAGTCATTCTATAAGTTGTCTAGTACCCATAAAACAAGCTCTGCTTAGTTTGAGACCAGATGGCGCAGTGCGAATTGTCCAGGGCTATTATTATTATTTATTATTCTTGTGTGTACTAACCAATAATTTCAGACACAGTGCCACCGTCGCCTCCATACTCAGCAGGTATTATTTCCTTAGGAATAACCCTTAATAAATCATCTTGATTTTTGTGAATGTTTAACTGCAATGAAATAAAGATTATAACATTTAACAATTTTTTTTAAATATTGTATATATTGTAAAATTGTATGGAAAATGTAGACTTGTTAAAGAATTGTTATGTGACGTAAATATCTACCTATATGAGGGACTAAAGACTAACGTGTAATAAGTAGGTACAAAAATATTTGTTAATTATTGTCATTATTTATTTATAACATCTACATACACATATATTAGTAAATTAAGAGAAAAAATGTTGTGCATTTAAAAGATAAAAACTGTAGCATCTCGGATATTAATATAATGGTTCTATTTATGCTTTTCATATTCTTTTCTTTTGACATTGTTTTGTAACATTTTTCTACATACAATATCTAACAGGATGGAAGTATAGTACCGAGTTACTCGTTTCCAATTTAATAGAGAAAAAGTATTCCTATAAAAATAATATATTTAGAATATAAGGAAAGTGTAGTAAATATTAGTTCTTTTTAATTAGCTTTTAAACCCAGAATTATACAGTGAATTTTCCAAAGTTTGTAAATTTTTGAGTAACTAGACTAACTAAACTAGAGAGTACTAGGTGTGAAGCTACCCAAGCGTTTTCATTTTAAGAACATGTCATGCCCCTTATCCTCAAATTTTACTGCTATTTAACCTTCAACCTTCCAAAACCCAGCTTATAAAGCAAGCCATTTGGCAGCGGAAATAGTTGAGGTTGAGGCACCCTCACAGACGATTTTTTAAGTTTATATCAGTAATTTACGGGGAGTTTTTATTGCAAAACGCATAACATTAACTTATATGGGCTCCCACTCTTTCTGGCCTCTATAAGAAAGTGTTTGTAATTATTTAAGTAAATATGTAGATATAATGCTATATATATATAATGGCTTAGTTCACAATTGTAGATATATTAATTTATCCAATTACAGAACACTGATTTTTACTGCATGATAAAAGAAATCAGATTGGATTAAATAAAACAGCAGACTTTTAATCTAAAACTCATAAATTTAGTTTCGTACATCTGATTTGTACATGTGTGAAGTATGCCATTATTTTAATGTACCATATCAAATAAGATAAAATAACATTCATACGTACTCTCTCTTTAGCCTTTTCATTTAAGAAAGTTGAAATAAGTGAGAAAATTAAATCGATGCCGGAAGGAACCTTTATGTGATGACTACCTTTCAAACGCAAAGGCATTGAATCCTAAAACAAATACATTAAATAAATAAAAAGTTATAATATACTGTAATTAAATGAGTAAATACCTATCTATTTATAACTTTGTTATCTACGGACCCACCAAAATGCAATCTAATCAAAAAGATTACGGTTTGTGATAAAAATTGCGAATCAATATTCTCATACAGTTATTGCAGTGCATTTCGGAGAATTTAAAAATAAAATTTAAAAACAAATCAAGATAGATAATCTTTTGTGAAGTTAACATCGAATAACATACCGATTATATTGTCCTTGAACTTTGTTCTGCATTGATGAAGAAATAAAAAAACTAATTTATAAATCTATTAAGAAAATCTCTAGTCCACTATAAACAGAAGTGATTCAATTTATAAACAGCAATGATTAAGTTAAATTCATTAGACCTAATATTGAGTTGCAGTTTAATTAAACAATGACCAGGTATTGAAACACGGGATAATTAACAACAAGTTGCACGAAAAGAAATATACCTACTGTATTTGAATAAGTTTTATGAGGTACTAACTTTACCCATAACATCAATATTTATTCATTTAAACCGTAGCCTGTTCTCGTAACAGTAGTCGCGATCAAGCGTCAAATAGACACTCCTCTGTATTTATAATATTAGTATAAATTTATACAGTTTCAATATCATCATAAAATTTTACATAGCATATTTAGCTAACGAATAATCTACTGAGACTAATTTGTACAACCTGTATTTATTACTTCAAATATATGTATAATGATTATATTAGACAGATCATACCTCTAGTAATAAGTTTTGAAACTGTTTTGATTCATGGTACCTCACATTGCTCTCTATTTTTTTTAACTAGTAGGTATAAGAAATTAATCTTGAAAAGTATAGACTCACTTGACAAACTGCGACCATTTTCTTCAGTAGCGATGGACTAGCTTGTGCGAAATGGGTCATAGTAACACCTTCATAGTCCACCATAATCTTTGTACCAATCACTGTCGCTGCATCATCTTCCATCAACACGATCTGAACGGAACATATATTTATAGTGCTTGAATGTTTTAGAAACATTGTATTCAGATTTTTTAAATTAATATTTATTTAAAATTACTCAGTTAATTCATTATTAAATAATACAATTTTTATGCAGGTATTAGAAAGTTTTTGAGGTCTAGATAGGTATATTTGGAAGAGTCTTCTAAACAACTACAAACAAAATTTTATATATTTAAAAACATTACTTTCGTCAGATCTTGCATTTTACTAAAAAATATTTTTATATTTATAAGATATATATATATATATATATATACCTATATAAGATTATCAGAAAAGAAATGAGAGATTCCTTAGTAGTTTTCAAATATGACTCTTTGGACTGAATATTTTCTATGTATTTCATAACTTTGTTAAATAAAAAAGATTTAAGTACGAGTATTAAGTTTAGGCTGTTCTTAATATAGAACTAAATGGTGCTGTGTCATGTTGTAAAAAACAGGCCCAAATAAAAGAGAGTATTGACAAGTCATTAACAATAAAACGGCTGTATCTGTACAAACCTGTACTAAGTAATATAAGACACACATGATATCAGCAACATTGTTTTTCTCAGGGTCGTAAGCACCGGCTCTGATAAGAATGACTCGCGGGTACAACCCGTTCTTCACCTTTGGTAAAACTACACACGTCCTGGAAGATATAGAAATATGACATTTCATTCGCTGATATTTCTCCAACTGTTAAACCGTGTCAAGATAACAATATTCTGTAAAGAATATTCTAACAAAATAAAAAGTAAATAGCATATTCAGACATTGATCGTGGACCATGGGGCCTGGTTACATTGATTTTGTTCCAAAATACTAACTTATCACAGGTTTGATCTACTTTTTTAATGACTAATTCTTATCGCTGCGAATGTAACAGATAAATACAGCAACAAACGGTATAGAGACAATTTTAATTGCATTCGGGTATTTCATAAATAAACTGATAGCCTTTATTGACCTAAGCTGCAAATGATGATTGCAGTTGTTTTTAAATATACTAGAAAGAAACTATAAAAGAATAGGTTAAGTAAACATGTGTTTATCTAAGAATGGAAAGAAAAATAAATTATAGTTATATTTAGTAAAAAAATCAATGTAATAAAATATATATAAATTGTATTCAATTGTAATTATGATAATTTAAAGAAATGTCATGGTAATGAACTAACTAAGCAATACGATAAAGAATAAATGAACGATAGGCAAAGATAGGTCGTCTGTATAAAAGTATAAGGTTTACAAATATATAATACATTAATTTTTGTTTTATGACTGAAATGAGATCAACTTATCGCTCCACCAGATGGTAAGTGGTAACCATCACTGATATACATGCACTATGGACATCATGTTATCACGTGACACCCATACCATGGCTGAGGACAAAGATGTCATTCCTATTAACCTGTAATTTTACTGCCTTATCCCACTTACGTTCGACCGAAAAAGGCGTACAAAGCAAGCTGCTTTGTAGCTAAAATATGTAAGACCGAGGTGTCTATGCTGATCACTATTTATAAAATATATACCTCGAGAAAAACATTATAATTATTAAAAAGTATTTCAGTGGGAAGTGAAACGGTACTATTATTAGTACTGTGCATCTATTTACTAACGACATTAATAATATAAATATCACAATGATACAAAGCTATATTGTTGATATAATTACTTAATAAATATAATTAGTGTCAGTATGTGTACTAATCTATACCTAATTTTTGGATTGATTATTTTTTTTTGTAGGTAAATAATTTTTACCTAGTAAAGAACTTACATTTGTTATTTAGTCAAGTAAGCATTGTACAATTTTAGTCCAATTATGTCAAATAATTCATTAATATTAATGTGTCAACTAATCTATAACATATATCTACTTACGTTAATTACAATATTTGCCTATAGTGAAAGATAATTAATACCTATTTATTAATACCCTTATTTTGTACATTCATTATTTGATTACAAGAATAATAGTGTAATGGAATTATTATTCTAATAACAAAAATATTAATAAATGACAGATGAAATAACAAATTCCCGTCAGTTTGTCTAAAAAAAGTACTAGTAATACACACGTCAAAAGAACCAAGGGAACGAGGTTTGTAACGAGTTGCTAGCAATTATTGTTTGAAACAGAGCAAAATTCATGATTTTTTAAGCGTTGCAGTAACAAATGAAGTTGTATGGTTGCATGGTATGGTTAGCCTGATATTGCAACTGAGAAATAATTTAATTTTATATGGGCTTTTATATAATGCAAATTTTAATCTATTTCAAATAAGTGTTATTTACAATTTATTTGTATTTTTATTACAGGAGTTATTTAGTCGTTAGGACCGTCGACAACTCTTTTGTCGATAATGATTAACTATTTGGTAGTTTGTTTTCTTATGATTCAATGCTGAATAGAAATGTAAAACTTATAAATAAATACGGATGACTATGTAATGTCTAAATAGAAATCAATAATAAACTATGTTTTTACTTTACGTACTGTGAAAGAACTAATATTTTAAAAAGCATATGAATCAATCACCACCATACCCGGTTTATTATCTACTATTGCATCAGTTTATAATGAAATAGCTTTCGCACTACCCATGGTATGTCGATCGATATTTTTTACCTGTAAGGGATACCTTCCTTATATTTTGTTCGTACAAACAACACAATTCATACAAACAACTAGCGTTCAATTCAGACTCATCGCTTTTTACTAATTTTTTCCGTTTTCATAATTATTTTTTTATTTTAATATGTAATGGAGTGTAGTATGTTCTATAATAATTTAAAAAATGCATTTTAAGTGTTAAAACAACGAAGAATAATTAATCATTAATCTGCTAAAAATATTAATTTTTCAATTAGAAACTTGACTGACTAGGTTGTCTACAAACCTGTGTTTATAGACAACCTAGTCAGTCAAGTTTCTAATTCTTCTAATATATTTAATAAAATATATTTAAAAAACTACCAATAAAAATTATAACCTAAATAATGTTTACATACCCAACTCTAAGAAAATCGATAAATTTTTGCTCACTGGGCTTTATTCTCAAAGTTATGTCAGGACTGGTTGTTCTTAATGTGTAATACAAATCCAGCTTCTTCTTTACTCGTTCTAAACTGAATTTACTGCCCCTCAGAAATCCTATCAGCCATTGATCATCTGAAAATTTATAAATTTAAAATAATTATATTTACATGTAAAAAATACAGTGTGTAAGATCGCTACCAATATATTATACTCTATATTTACATATACGCATACGTAGATATATTATATTTCACGGGTCTACAATCTACTAAAATTCTTTCCACACATGTTGTAAAGAGAATTAACAAGTAACGATTCCCATTCACCGTTGGGGTAGACAATACATATCCACATACGGTGATCGGCTAAACATCTTATTAGATAGAGAGGTTTATGGTTTTTAATAAACTCTGTCCTTGTTCCATTTTCTTTGTAAGTATCGTACAAATATAGAAACATTCATCTGGCTAGATGATATGGATTACCGGCGACATATAATAACGTAATATGTTCGAAAAAAATAAATCTACAAATTTTCTAACATCACTAACACAATATTTTATTGTAATGCTCATTTCGATTTAATAACAGTAATTTATTTTAATTAGTTAAATTCAATTATCATGGCTTTTTGTTCCTTAATATTTTTAGTATAACCTAAGGAGTTATGCTAAATCTTACCAGTGTATGCAATATTCACATATTTTAATTAGTAACATATTTATCGAAAAATATATAATAATTTATAATAGTTATTATAATTGGGAAAAAATTACACATATCTTGATAAAATATAATATAATATATTTGATTAAACTAAATGTTGTGGCTATGTTTATGTAAATAAATTATAACTTTTTTACCACTCACCGATTCTAGCTTTCAAATGTGGTTGCTTTGATATCCAATCCTTTAAATGTTGTAAATCATCGTTAATTCTTTTCGGTTCTTCACTTAATTCATCTTTTGCTATTTTAGCCAATTCTGGACTAAGTTCGCGTATCATTTTTATCTCTGCTGCCGTAGAATTGTATATCTGTATAAATACAATTATACTTATATATATTTATAAACTGTTAGATATGGATAGATATGGATACTAAAAATGCTAAAGCAAAATAATAACATTAAATATTTAAAATTAAAAATAATTGAATGAAAAAATACACCTTTACAAATAAAATAAAACTGTTTAACACGACTGACCTCACATACCTTGCGGTTAACCGTGGGCGGTACGAAGCACCGTCTGACTGATAATACATATATGCCAATGCTGTTATCAGTACCGGCGAGGTGTGATACCAACTCACTCGTCAATATATTTACCACTTGTTACATTGATCCGCAGTCGGATCGTAATAGAATGACTAATATCATACTGAACATAATAATGAAACAGTTTTTTTCAATGGAATGGTGCCACCGCCTGCGCTAACGATATACTCGTACACTGGCGGGGCTCTAGTAGAAAATCATAGGTTAAGTATGAAGTAGAAATTAGAATAAGTTTGTAACACCTGTATATAAACTACTTAATTAAATGATAAACTACAGGCAGCCACAATACATATTTTCGCGGAGCAAAAGAAAAGGAGAGAAAAAAACGAAGGTGTTTTCCATAGACGGACAGTCTATGAAAAATATGAAGTTAGGTCACTTTATCTATAGTATCATTTCATCAGGAATGTAGAAATCAACCCGACATAGTACGTCGCTTTCAATGGAGCCGACAGTCTCCATTATTGGAGGGATAGGATTTTTAATATAACACGATTATTATCACAAATGTAGTACTCAGAAACAATGTCAAATGTCGATGTTGTTGTGAATGCAACACTTGACATACCTATATTTCGCAGAACATATTTTGAATTCAACCACTGCTGGCTGGGGGCGACATTACCGCCTATCTTTCACAGATTGAAAACAAGACTTATGTCTCGTACTTAAACCGAGATCTTTCATTTTTGAGCAATAGCCCAAAACCCCCAATAAAAAAACACTGGAGAGTCTATCAGAAATATAAATTGACATACAAAGCTTTCTTTTTGGATACTAAACCTATATTAGTCGGATTGTTGGGTTTTTTGGTAGTTTTTGTTTTAATTAGTAAGTTTTAGTCGTTTTAGATTAATTTACAATACCTTGTTCTGTGCACCAGAAGTGAAATTTACATATGTTCAGGAGTTTCCACTCAGTTATGACAGTAGTATAGGAATAAATCGATGATGTTATCCATGTCATTAATTAAAATTATGTTGTTGATTCTCTAAAAAAATTAATGATCTAATACTTGAAAGAATATCTGGAAAATTTAATGATGTTGGGTCAAGTAACATGCCTATAGTAACGCCTTTATAACATAGCTAATTATATTAGCTGCAACAATTTAACTGTTGAACTCGTTATGTACCATTTAGTAACTTCTTAATACTCTCTGCAGCTTCGAATTCGTGTACATATCTAAAAATGTAATGATAAGTAATAAATTTGAATGGTTTTACTGTTTGAGCAAAAGGCAAATAAAATCATGCAAATTTCTTTCCAACAAAATGAGCAAATACCTTTTCACTCCTTCAGTAGTAACTTAAAAGTGATATTTGATATACATTATATCAAATATCACTTTAAAGTTAGGAATGGACACCTACTCAATAAAATATATCCTAAACAAAATAAAGTGCACACTAATAATATAAACATACAACTTTCCAGTAGGTAAATAGAATAAAGTTCTAAACATTCATACATTCATGGAATATAATATAATCATTGTATTACATGTTATATAACTGAGTTGTTTCATCATACAAAACTCGATGAATGTTTATTGATTAAACAAATTTACAAACAAAACTAAATCCAAATTAAATTTATCAGATGTTCTAAATGTTTTGACTTGACGCCTCATTATCTATAATGGATGTGTTGACAATCATAATCTGGGCTTTATTTGTGAGCATTCATATTTCGTCGAAATATTATTAATTTCGAAACACAAGACGATTTTTTATGAACTTAGAAGCAGACATGGACTCAGTTTTTAGAGGTTTCTTTATCTTTTTATATCATGCATTAAAAAAGTATCATTTGAATTTCTTGTTTATTTCTCACTATTATTAGATACTATTTCTCGGAGTCAAAAATATATTTAGGTATAACAATTATATACTTAGTATCGAGTACAGTAGCTGTATCATTTTAACAACTGCTACACACAAGGATTCAAGTAATAAATAGCACTTATTATCAGGATAAACGAAGAAAATATCTAAAGAAATTATTATGTTTGAATATGGATGCTTACAAGAGTAGGGGAAGAACTATAAAGTGATGGATGGACTGTGCCAAAAATAATACGGCGAGAAAGGGAATAAAAAATGAGATGATGGCAAACAGAGATGAATGATATGGAATAAAGAAAGGGAGATCAAAGATCACCCTAATTCATTAGACAAATAATATTTGAGTTTGTAACTTTCTCAATTGACACAAAACATACAGGCAACTTAACGCACACGCTTTTATATATTATTTTGATGCATTAAGTTTTTTATAACATATTTATTTCATTTAATCCCTGTAGTCATTTGTAGTTCCTTCCTTAACTACTGTATTAATATCACGCAATTCAATCTTTACCCATAATATAAAAAAATAGTGCAACAAAAAAAATGTTATCTACCGTGTCTATGTATTCGTTACTATCATAAAAATGATATGTCTTTAATAGATAATGATTGTCTATCTGCCTAATTGCTAACCAACGTCAATATTAAATACATTTACCTTGTACATCATGTGTGTTTTATGTTTCATTATCAATACTAATTTTCTTTTGCATTTTTCAATGTCGTAATATACCTACCTACATTACAGTAAAATGCAGGTTATCTTGCATTGTTTCAATTAATCATGCAATGTTACTTATTAAGGTAGTCAGGAATGAAAAAGGGAACTGAATCAGAAACATGGCCATAAAACTCTTGCTTTACTCACTGCCTTTTATGGCACGTCATGCATAGATGATGGGTATTTATAGGTCATAACGAATGTATACTATTGACGTGTGTTTGAGTTATTTGTGAGTGTTGTTATTAACAAACATAGAGTCGGTTTTATTTGTATCTTTGAGGCTCTTTTAAAGCGTAACTATGAGTAGGTACTACAGCGAAATACATATATTCATGAGAGATAAAAATTAATGATAAGTAATACTTTGTCGATGAAAACAATTTATTAAATTTCTACTTCCAGTCAATGTTGTCCAATGGTTACCTCACTGAATATTTGTGATCTCACAAAATAATATAAACCCATTAAGTAACAATAGTCATAGACATTTATTTAAAAACAATGCTAATTGTGTATAAAATTGCTAATTAAACACAAAAAGATTAAATACAAGAGTGATTAAAATTAAATTAATATTATACAAACAATTAATGCTAGATATTTTAAATTTATCCCAATAAAACAGTGTTTTGTATAGATAAATTTTCGTTATTGAAACAACAACAGATAAGAGAATATTAAACATCTTCTTATTTGGTACAAACACTACTACTGTACTAAAACTAATAATAATATAATAATATATAAGGACACATCAACCACTTTTTATTTGGTTACAACTGTTATCATATTTATCTCCTTCTCGTTAATCAAATTCTAATTGTCTAAAGGAACCATCTAATCCAAACACATCTTCCGCAGTCTTTGGTTTCCCAGCTCTTTTGGACTCATCAGTACCATATTGACGATCATCTTCTAGCCATCCACTATACGCTTCTATCTTCTTAATCCAATAATCTGTTTACAATATGACGTTAGCAATATTAGATTAGCGATTATCACTTTGTGACATTATTTAGTTTGTGACGCATGATATGTAACCAAATATAGAAATTAGTAGTCTCTGGTTACTGATATTTAAAAGTATTTTAGTAAGTACGGTAAACTGTCAGACATAGGTGTTTATTTTTATATATCGGTTTGTTATTTATTGTTAACACAATAAATATTTGTAGATAAGAAACGTCCGAAATATAATAGATCTACATAGGATGCATAGTAAATAAATATATAAATAAGTGTATAAACATGACACAAAAAAGACAAAATGACGACCTCAGTGGTCTAGGGGTTTAGCACACCTCCTTACTTCCGATGGCCGCAGGTTCGATTTCTTGCACGGTACAAACGTTTGTATTCTAGTCTGGGTATTTTCTATAAGCAGTATAATATGCATGTATTTTCATATTACCTATGTCTGTTGCCTAGTACCCATAACACTAACATATGTCTAGATGGCGCTGGGTGAATTATCCTGAGATATTATATTATTTGTAAACGAATGAGTGTATGAAAAACTAAATAATAAAATAAACTTAATGAACTTAACCTTGATGTTATTATACAAACCGATTATTTCCTGAGCTGTGCCTCCGCTCCCTCCATACTCGACTGGTAATATTTCTTTAGGCACATGCTTATATAAGTCATCAAAATTTTTATTGTGCACGTGCAACTGAAAATAAATACAGAGATTCTGTGCAATTAATATAGCTTTAGTGCAGATCTTAGGTAAATATCTGCACAATAGCCTATAACTTATGTATTTTCCAATCTTTTTTTTCCAATGAACATTATATACAAACAGATTAATATACATATATATAAAATCATTACCGTTCTTGATGATTCATTATTAAAATGAGATAATATAAAAAAAAAATTAAATTAAAAAATATACATAGATTCTAAATTTATAATATAAAGAGTATATAGCAGTACGTTTCTTTTGATTCTTATAAACTTAGTAGTTGTGTCCTTGCAACACATACAATACAAACAAATAACAATTTTTAAACTAGATGTTTTATACTTAATTGAAACATCTTGGACTTTGCATTTACACAGTTCTGTTGAAGATCAAAATTACTACCAGTAAATTCATAAAAAAAGTAAGGCTCAAACATATTAACTGTTTCAGTGTTCAGCTCTTTAAATCTGAAATGACCAATTATTAATTTGTTTAAAATTTAATTCCAATTCTATTATATTTAAAATCATTACAATCTTAAGATCGACTCATTTAGACTGTCTTATAAATGTTTAATGTACTGTATAAAAGTGAAGATACATACTCGGCTTTTGTATTTTTCGCTCATAATTTTTTTTCCAATACTGAAAACAGTTTCGAAGCCCGGCGGCGTGCTCAGGTAATGTGCACTTTTTAATCGAGCTGGTGATGCATCCTGAAGGTTCAAAGTCATATTATCAATATTAATATATTTCATTAACCAGCATAATATTTTTTTATAAATTTGAAATGGCAATCGACCCCGCATCTCACTCAATAGAAAGCGGTACCCAACAGCTATTTACATTAACAGCACCACCTATTATGACTTACTGTTTCTAAAGATTATGTTGTTACGCCTCTATACCCTGTGATATCACCGCTGCCGTAGCTGACGCACCAAGCAAGCAATTTGATATCTGAAGCAGGTTACACTAAAAAGAATGTACTTCTGTTTTCTTTGGAATGGCTTGATGACTTGATAATTAAATGATTAGGGTAAAACATACCTAGTTTTTCCTGTTCTCCCAAAAACATATTGTAATGACATTTTGTTGAAACGTTAATGCAGTAAGGTATTAATTAAACTAACTTTACCATTTAATTTTATAAGAGCATGTACCTGGCCAATGACCATCAACTTTTTTAGAGTAGTTGGTGTTATTTGTATAAAATGGTTCATACAAGCTCCTTCCAAATCCAAAATGTGGCTAATACCAGATACCACTAGAGTATCATCCTCTAAGTATAATATCTGAAACATAATAGCTTATATCCAGTTAAAAAGATAACTACCTAGACCTACTAGCGTTCACTAAAAATATTTGTAATATAGCTACATAAATAGAATAGTAGTAAAATGGAGGGAATGGAATAATTTACTTGTAGATAATAATAATCCCATTTCTAGGTGTAACATTGAGCAACATTTCAAAAGTAACATATATCTGCCATTCTATGACATCTTTCATCTACCTGCCATTGAATGATTAGTTACATCATTATTTATTTGTTTATTATGATGAATAAATTTGTGTATTATGATATGTATGTTTATTAATATATATTTGTATATCTATTTATGTCCATGTATATTACTTTTATATAGATTATACAATTTGATATTTGTATTTTATTTAGTAGCGTTTGACATTTTTTTTGCACCAGTTATTACCCACTCAGTACCACCTATGCCACTGTTTTAGGTTGACTGGAAGAGATCTCTTCTAGGAATAAGTACAAGTTTGCTCACATTATCTATAAATTATAATATCTTTGTATTGTCTCTACAATAAGGAATATTATATACTCGGTAAATACCACTAGAATCAATGCAAAATATCCTAGTGTATTTAAACATAAAAATAACTTCAAATGATATTTACCTGTTGTATAACTAAACTTAAAGCCAATAATTCAGTCACGAAGTATTTGTTTGGGTCATATTCACTTGCCCTCACTATAATGACCCTTGGATCCGTGGTCTTCAAAACTTTAGGAAGAACTAATATGACCCTGTAATATAAAATACTAACAGATTGATGACACCCTTCATTATGTAAAAACACTTTTGTATTTAATTTATATACTGAAGGGCTACATTTTCAATAGAGAGTAGTGATACCCTTCATTAGGTAAAAACACTTTTGTATTTAATTTATATACTGAAGGGCTACATTTTCAATAGAGAGTAGTGATAGTGAATACCTATATGTCAGGTCGATCTCCACGTGGATCCTTCTGGAAATCATCAATAGACTACCTGATCTAATGTAATGCTCTATATCTATCTCTAGCGCAGAGGGGTAGGTACACCATGCCATTTGGATCCATTAAAAATGGATACTATTTTGTTTAGTCATAAAAACAACAATAATTTTCTTGTTCAATGAACAACTTCACACATATAAATTATATGCAGCAATATAGCCATAAATACACACATATACCTACACATGACGTGCGCGTATATATATATTATTATATATTACTATTTTTTTTATTGATGATGATGAAATGGTGCACCCGCCTGCTCTAACGGTTTACGCTGGCGGGGCACCAGTGGAGGATGATAAGATAAGAATGAGGTCAGGTCTGTTAGCCCATCGTAACAAATTCAGCAAGAATTTGTCACGATGGTTTCCAGGGGGAACCGCGTGGAGGTTAACCTGACATGGTACAATGACAGCAATATAATCATCAGTCCACATTACTAACCATCCCCTTTCCCCAATATATTACTATTACATAAATGCAAAATATTATTATCATCTCTGATAGCCGTAACAATGTTAAGTTCACTTGCTATGACTTTCGCGATACAGGCATAGCCTAATGTGGTTTATTGACGAAATGTATATTAGTTAAATCCTAAATAAAAGTTTTTTAAAAAGACAAGTAAGATTTCATTCAACCTAATCAATACATTATAAAATATCACCACTGAACCCTGTTTTGAGTAACTCCATAAATTTGCTGTCCGTGTGTTTTAGACTGAACAAATCCGGTGCTGTACTTCTTAACGAATAATAAATATCAATCTTCTCCTTCGCAAGTTCAAGACTGTGTTTGCAACCCCGCAAAAAAGCTGCCAGCCACTGATCGTCTACAAATAATAAAAAAATATTTAATATTATAAATACGGAGGTCTCTCTAGTCGGATATAAACTATCATTGCTCTAAAAGAAAAGCTGACGAAGTCGCGGATATCAGCTAGTTATATATACTATCTTCTTATACGAAACAATTTTCTAAGTAAATGTATCTTTATTAGTAAATTAATGTGTCTATATCTATATTACATTTTATTAAAATATTTCATTGAAATTACTAATCGTGATCGGATAATTTTTGATTCGATCAAATTATATCTCACTAACCGTCACAAGAATAAAACTACGATATTATCTAACTTAATATACCTAATAGGTTTTTTACAGAATATTAGAAATAAAAATAGTTTCACTACCAGTCTTAGTCATTCTTGTACATTCGCGTAATACTTACTTTTTAATTAAATTAATATCGACATGGTATACCATATCTATAGTTATATTGTCATAGTAGAAACTCGTTTCAAATAACACTGTTTTATAAATTACCAAATATTTATGTTAATTGTAAGTTAAGTGTATACCAAGAAAATCAACAAATAAATTAGTTAGCACTTTACTTCCTTAATTTTTATTTCATAAAGCAATTTCATTCATTCAAAATACATGATTTTTCCTGATTATATAAATTTTCGTTTTTTTTTAAGATTATATATCTCAAACTGTTACCTGTTCTGGCACGCAAATGAGGCTGTTTTGCAATCCATTCCTTCAAATGCATTATTCCATCTTCGAGACGTTTAGGGTCTTCATTCAATTCTAAACGCGCCTTTTCAATAAGTTCCAAAGATAAGGGTCGAACCGCCATATTTATAAATAATAGATAAAATCTCAGATTTTATAGTAATTGTAAAGAAATTGTAAATTAAATTCTAATTTTTAAAAACATAAAGACTGAAACAATTCCTGGCAATCCATTTATCAACACTTATTTTGTTCCGGATATTCACAACAGATTGCCAAATACAGGTGTATGTGAAATAGCCAATCGTTGACTGCATAATGTACTGAATCCTGCATACAGTGAACATAATGTTGCAACAACAAGCAAAGCAGCAGTACTTTCTGTTAACGTACATCAACCGTGACTTTGAGGTAAGCGATGCAAGCATTTACTCTTAGGTCGAATACACACTAAGTATATGAATATTGAAGTCAGATATTATATAGAATAGAATATAAAAACGTTTATTCAAATAAACTTAATTCTATTTAAGCACTTTTGAGTAGTCACTGTTATCCTCCTACGGAAGCTGTCTCTTCACAAGAAGAACAATCAAGAAACTTGCGAGTTAATATATATGTATCTCCTTCTATCTCACTCAGAACATATTGGAATATACTATAATATGAAAACTTAAAAGAAATATAAATGCTTATTTGATATAATAATAATAACCTCAGGACAATTCACACAGCGCCATCTAGACCCAAGTTAAGCTAGCTGAAGCTTGTGTTATGTGTACTAGACAACTGATACAAATACATAGATTTTTTTTTCGTAAATACATACATATTATACATAGAAAACACCCAGACCGATACAAACAATCATACTCATGAATACGAATGAACACTCGGTAAAAGAAATAGACCAATGAGGCTTCAATATAAGAATATAAGAATGTATATAATGAAACATTTTATTTTGTAACCAAAATATTTTCTTACGGGACCTATTACTTAAACATGTGTTATTAATATTGCACTGTCCCAACATTGTATCCAAATTTAAAAGAAAGGAAAGTATCAGAGGACATTATTATAAACAATTAAGCATTGTCTTAGTATTAAAAATACGTGAATCATTCTTGCAGTCTATGGTTTGAAAGACTTCCATCATTTAATATTACAACAAAATAATGTTATATTAACAATGTCTAAACTCCAAGTATGCGTAATAAAAGTATATTTACATATCTCTCTATGTTGTAAAATATACTAGTGGAAATAAGGTGGTATATAAGCTAATAATACTGTCATCCAGAACTACAAGGCTACAATAACTTGTTCCTATAGATATGGCGATAAATGGCCACAATACGTATTTTTGAATCTTGAAGCGTGATAAATTAGTATTTAGTTGCCATAACGATAAAGAAACATTTTTGTAGATGCTTCATGTTAAATATTTTATTACATACTCATAAATATATTAAAATTATTTATTAGTGCTATGAACTGTGATCATTTTAAGTGTTGGGCTTCATAGCGGCATCGTCAGTTGGTTGAAGAATGACTCGTCTCTAACTAGTCCCTGACTAGTCTAAGGGTGCATCAGTCATATATGTATAATTGTAGTTATATATTATACATACCCTTACATTTCTATAAACCAGCTTTATAATTACTAAAGTGCATTAATTACAAAAGCACATATCTAAAGGAAACATGTATTGTTTTTATCACGTGGTCAAATGTGTATCGAATTTCTGCAGATATGTGTTCAAACCTTATAAATTTTATCGGGCGCTAACGTTACGTTAAACCTAGAGCCTCTTGACCTACCTATACATATGATAAGTGTAATTATGTCAAGTTACTTAGTGATGTTACATTTCACCGAGGTAAAAATATAAATAAAAAGTCTGGTGGTTATCTTCGTCTCACCAATTTCAGCCAAGAAGCAGTTTGCTTTGTTACGTATGATTCGGTTGAAGGGTAAGATAGATATTACAGGATATGGAGGCATGACATCGTAGTTCTCGGCAATAGGAACGCATGGGTACATCACGATGGTTAGATATACCAATGAAAAAGTCAGTGATATTATTTATAAAAATCCGTCATCCAAACTGTGCAGTAACGATATCAATTTTGTACGACAAAATTAAATTTCAAATGATTTTCCACTTCATTTCGGCTTACTCTTTACTGTCAACCGTGTAGGTATATAAACTATTTATAATTTGTCACGTATATACAATGACATATTGTGGTTATTCTCCATCAGGGACGATCTGGAAATTTCCGGTCACCTCTATTTTAATTATTAGTTAAAAATAGTAAAACTAGTATAAATCAGTTTAATTATATACAGCAATATCGGATAATTAATATAAAAACAATGTATTTTTTTTCTTATTTTTTTCATATAACTAAATCTTTATTTTCAAAATATTACCACCATTGCTACCCTTTTGCCACTGGGAACATAAAGAAGAGACAAACTTTTGTTTACGAATTCTACACATACAATTTTATACTACCCACTACTATTGCACCTGTCTTGTTTGTGAAGTATCGCAATTTATTTTTATATTGAGTTACGATAAAACAATACCTTTATATAGAATATATGATTTACATACAAATATAATTCTTCTTTAAATGTCACTAAAATATGCCAATCATATTCCAATAATTATTTAGCGACTGATAAAGTTTAAATGATGTACGTTCAAACTTCGTTCTCATCAAAACTTTTTCAATCACTGAATAATAATCGTTGACCTATAATATGCATATTTCCATATTTTAATGGTATTTCTATTATCATATTGTCAATTTCGTGATCGTGCAAAAATCTGTCATTTAGCCCGAAATGGTTTTGCTGTTTCTTATATCATGAAACCAACTCGGAAAATTATTTGAAACTGCATTTTGTAAGTAGTTTATAATAAATAAAAAGTTTATGCAGTAAAAATATGTAAGTAGTGTATCCAGTTCCATTACATTTATTATAATATTATCTATATTATAATAAATGTAATTTAACCGGACCTTTACACTTCTAATTGGGATACTTAACATTTTTTATGCATTATTTGATCATTATTTTTATCGTTTTCTCATTTTAGGTATATTTTCTACCTGATCTATAATTTTATG
The DNA here is from genome assembly GCF_030625045.1 of Achroia grisella. Lineage (NCBI taxonomy): Eukaryota > Metazoa > Arthropoda > Insecta > Lepidoptera > Pyralidae > Achroia > Achroia grisella. Next base: position 576,167 of record NW_026713045.1, on the reverse strand, counting down.
TATATTAATATTCTAATGACAGTGAAAAAGAATGGCCATTAGACAGTATACTGACTAATGGCCATTCTTTAATAAACAGTTTTCAGAACAATACCGTGTCAGCTTGTCTTTATTTCTTGTCCTATTGGTAATATTTTTAAAACACATTTTTTTAAGGTTTTGTATTTTATGTTGGGCTAAAAAGGACTTGTATCCAGAGCCGTAAAATATTAAATAAAAAAATAACATTTTTTTTTGGGCATTCTATTTTATTATATATTTTTATAGTATAATTTATTGTTATCTGGTTTACCGGTCACATATTAGTTAGAAAGAAAGGAAGTGAATAACGAGATGACTGCGAACAGGGATGAATGCAAGAGAAAAACATATTACGCCGAACCCATATAATGAGATAAGGAAGAAACAGATGATGATATTATCTGTTGGAGATATACCCTGAATGTACCTGTTTATCTTTAAACATAAATTTATTTCTTCGAACATTATATTCTTAGTAAAAATTAAAATAATGATTATTTAATCAAACTCGAGTTTTCTGAAAGTGCCATCTAAACCAAACAAATCTTCAGCAGTTTTCGGTTTCCCAGGTCGCTTGGATTCATCCACGCCAAATGTGTCGTCTTCCTCTAACCAGGCGCTGTAATCTTGGACCTTTTGCCTCCAATAATCTGAAATGTGAGTTTTAAAAAATACAATAATAACACACTGATATGCATATATATTATGTGCAACGATTTCTTAAATAAGACGGTAATTTATATAAATTAAAATAATCTCCGTAAAATTTATTTGAACATATTTTAAATAAAAAATGAGGGATGGAATGTGACACAATCCGTTGAGTGATTAATTCTTCAATATATTAATAAAACATTAACAATCACTACCATCATACCACCATAATCCTACCATTTCAAAATTATACACGATAAATTAATTAGACAGTAGGAAGTTCTTCGGGGCGTCAGTTAGTTTAAAATAAACCACCTTCTCAGCCAGATGGTGTGTAGTATGTGGTAATTTTCATTTTCTTAACATACTATAGCATAGAATCAGTTATAACTTATTCACTACAAGAATTTTAGCGTTGCAGAAATATCTTTATTCAGAGGGTTTACATTCTTCACATTCAGACTTTTAGAATATCTACACACATAACTAAATGTTGAATAGAAACACTGCAAATTGAATAAACACATCTTATGTGGTTCTAACCAACTCAAGCATAAACGAAAAATCTCCTTTTGAAAGTATATCCTGAGGAGATAAAACCATCACTCCTAAGAATATCCTTCAATTCTTGTGGTTCACGGATCTTTGAATAAGGGCACTCGGCCTTAACATATAACACTGCGACGTGTACAAATCTATGTAGTATATGCGAGCACAAGATCTATACAGGTCGTAGTGTTATAGGTAAGTTATACAGGTCTTAGCACCTGACAATAGCCCACACCTCCCAATAAAAAAAAAACTTAAAAATACGTGACTCACTTAGGATTTCTGCAATAGTGCCACCATTTCCACCATACTCAGCAGGCAATACATCTTGAGGAATGTGCTTGTACAATTCATTAAAATTCTTGTTATGAACATAAAGCTGAAGAGGAAATTATATTTAAAATAAGTAATAAGTATAATTAAAGGATTGATAATACACAATAAATCGAAATCTAACCAGAATTAGTTTAAATTATTAGTTTAAACGTTAATAAGGTTACCTATTATTATTATTAAAGGCAAAGATTTAGAAGTATTTCAAACGTATTGTAATATGTGTATTATTTTTATTATTGTATTTTTAAGCAGCATCGTAAAATAATATTAGGATACTGTAAGCTTTGTCCATAGAAACTTTAACGTGCACGACGTTAAAGTTTAGACGACAAAGCTTACAGAATGCTAATATTTTTTATTTATGAAATTGGTACAGCGACTGAGAATCATATGGGCATTTTCGGTTCGTCATCGTCGGTTGACAATGCCTCTAACTATCCCCACCTGGAATAACATTCATGACAGCAATCCATTTTAAAGTGGTATACTCACTCGACTTCTGTTCTTCTCATTCATGAAACTCTTGGATAGGTTGAACACGGTTTCAAATCCTGATGGGGTATTTAAATAATGGAACCCTTTCATACGTATTGGTGCAGCGTCCTGTAATGGATGTATTAAATATTATTCTAGATCATACTAGAGTTATTTACATTATAAATAAATTTGTTTCATTCATAATGAATATTGGACTTTAATGCATTTATATATATAACTGAATATTTTAAATTTGACGCGGACATAATTTATACCATTAGGAAAAATCATGGAACCTTACCAAGTTTGATTTATTTTTATTGACGTCCCGATATTATTTGAATAAAAAAAAACAAAAACACGAACAGAAAGTGATAAGTACAATTTACCGAAATTAGTATCGTGCGAGTTTCAATAGTAGCAACAGACGAGAAAGTACAATAATACCTATTCCTATATCATATTTAATTTACCGTATGCTAGAATCTCAGGATTATTACTGTTAATGCGTTTGTCAAATTATACATGAATTATTGATTACACTTATTTATTATCGTACAATCCTAGTTATAGTTATTTTATTTTCATATTTCATATTAATTAAAATTGTGGGTATGAAATAATAATATACCTGGGAAAACACCATCATTTTCTTCATTTGGAATGGAGACAGTTGTGTAAAGTGTGCCATTGTAGAACCTTCTAAATCCATTATGGACTGGAAACCAGCCACACTCGCATTGTCATTATCCACTAATACTATCTAAAATATATTTTAATTAACATTATTCAAATTATAATTAAAAAAATACAAAATAATCGTATCAATAATCAACGAAAGTTGAGTGTGTAAGTGTAATTTACCATTTTCTTATATGAAGTTCTTGTTTCTCTCTAGAAATGCTATAAGAATGAAAGTAAAATTTTAGATATATGCTTATCATCGGTGATGAAATACAATTTACCTTTTGGATAATGTTAGAGACAGCCATGACATCCATTATGTTATACTTGTTAGGATCAGAAACTCCAGGTCTGAATATTCCCACCATTGGTGAATCAGGTCCAATCGGTTTTGGCAGTATGATCATAATTCTGTGACAAGTAGATATAGAAGTAGTGGTTCAAGATTTGGTCATATTACAGGAGGTGCGGAACCGCGATATTATGGATAAGTCTTTATACTCAGATAGAGATTGCTGGCAAATTATTTTCTACAGGATGCAGTATAAGTAAAAGTTTATAAACTTTACAATGAAAAAATTTATGATATAGATCACCACTTCCTTTGGGAACTAATCATTAATTTATTCATACCTGTAGGCGACGCACTACGTTCTCAAAATATTGTATATTTTTTTATATAGTTATTTTTATTATTATATATACATAAATATACACGATACGTTTCTGTTCTTTGTCATTTTTTAATAAATACATTTGAGGCTGCGCATAATCTAATTAATATAATACTACCTGTTTTATACACAATATTGTAGACGAACTCAGATGATCGCGGTGACGCTCGGTGTTACATACAACATTAGTGCGTGCTCTCACTTTGTGAAAATAAATTGGTGTTTTAATATTCCATCCTTTATAATAGCAAAAAAAATCTTTACTAATTTAAAATATTCTGTTTTGTATAAATTTACCTTTATAAACAGCTTTTGTCACAGTAAACTTTGGAATATACTATAAAGTTAAATGAACTATTTTAGTTTCTAAAAAATCTTTTTAAATGCAATCAAGAAATTTTTGTAGAAAATATTTATATTAATTATTTAATACGATTTCATTTAATGAAATGTCTTTATTATCCGAATATATTAACAAATGCTACATTCAGTAGTGTGTTTTCCTACCATAGCGGGGAATACATATAATTTGGTATCACCTTACTTATAAATCATCTACTTCATAAATAGTAATCGCAACATCACACGCTACCTCCTAGTATGATAATTATGTATCGATATTTTAACTTAGGCTCTCTTTGTAAGTATTTATTTATGGCGATGTACATGAATATAACTAATTATTTTTATAAATTTTTTAAATTTTAATATTAATGTAATGATCTTATTGCAAAGATAATCGTCCAACCAATGTATATCGTTCCCATCCAACATAATCATTATCTAAAATTATATAGAAAATATTAAATAACATATTTAGTAAAGACGAATACGCATGCAAATATAATTTATTCTCGTTCTGATTCAGTTCCACGTTACATATCAACTGTTACATAGCAACATGGTTACTTAACTTAATTTAAAAGTGATGGATTATACTTTTCTTCTTAAATCAACGTGCCTAATAATGTATTGCTAAATAAATTTCCTTATTATTAAAAATTAAAATTGCTTTAATTCGACTGCATCTATATTAATATTATAGGGTATATATATACCGACAAGATTTTATTTTTTTATATGTTTGTATATAATAAATTCAAAAAATAATTGGATAATTTAAATGTGCACTGTTCAAAAGGCACATTATGTTTATGTTTATATATACAAACAATACTCACAAAGTTACGAACACCCGGGCGAAACTGGATTTGGCTGCTAGTGAGTGATAATATAGATATATAAAAATATATGTTATCATTACCCCTTACTAAGGATATCTTCGAAAAGTGGGTTGGTATGTTTAATCCGGAAAAACTCGGGAGCCATATTTCTAAACGTATAGAACAGGTCCAGTTTCTGCTTTGCCTTTTCCAAACTGAACTTGCAGCCGCGAAGAAATATTAGTAGCCATTGGTCATCTGCGAAAAATAATTATTTTTTACAGATAAAAGCTGACAGAACATAGTCAATGTTACATCAAGTGTATGAACGTTATATTCTGGACATATGTATAATATGTTACTAATATTTTTTAAATATGAATCAATTGTATTTTATATTAATATGTGTTATATCTTTTAACGACAACTAAGTTTAGAGATAGGAATAATAATTCTTTATGAGATACCTACCTACTAAATAAAATTATACGATTAACTAATACAAAAACTGTACAAGTACCCGAACACTCTTATTTACGACAATATGTGCATATGTAAAGGTCAGATAAAATATCATTATCTTCGAAGGCCTCGTTTATTTAACGTTAATCATTGGCTTAATCAATCGACAATAAATTTGATATTTACCTACCTACGTAGATTTATGTGTTTTGAAGGGAAACCAGAGTAACTTTGACAACGCTATGTTTAATTTTAAGATTAGATATTTTCTACAAAAACATTATTATCATTTATAAATTCTTCAATTATATAATAAGCGTTTTTACAAAAAAAATATTTTATAACACATTTGAATTTTTTTCTGGCACTTGAGTACAGACTCTGGGAGTTTGTTGTAAAACCTTACGCAATTTCCATAAAACGAATTACTAACTTTCGTCAAACGGTACTTAGGTAACACTAGAGTGTTGACATTACGTAAGCTTTTATTAGTGTAATCACCTACTTTTTTAAAATCATTAATATTTTTTCTGACATACATAATATTTTCGTAGATGTATTGAGAAGCAACGGTGAGGATATTTGATTTAAAACATTCACGCAAAGACTCCTTGGAACCCATACCGTAAATGGAGCGGATGGCCCTCTTTTACAAAATAAATACTGTATTTATATCAGCTGCTTTGCCCCATAATAAAATACCGTATTACCGAATTCTATGAAAATAGCTAAAATACACAAGTTTAGCCATTGCCACGTCTGTTAATTGTCTAATTCTTCTTACCGCATAAGGGGCAAAACTAAGTCTATTCGCCAATTTAGAAATATGAGCATCCCATTGCAGTTTGGAGTCTAATGTGATACCAAGAAATACAGTATCATCAACAAAATTAATAAGTTTATTGTTCAGTACGATTTTTGAGTCTACCTACAGAGTCTACATTGGGGAGCGTAAATTTATTACACTTTGTTTTATCTCCATTTAATACCATATTATTAGCAGTAAACCATTTTAAAACAGAAGTGAATGCACTGTTTACTTCATTCATATCATTAATATGTCGTTTGACTTTAAATATTAATTAAGTATCATCGGCAAACAGAACTATGTCTGCTATTTTTTCTACCATGTAAGGAAGGTCATTTATGTAAACTAAAACTGAAAAAGGACCAAGAATATATCCCTGAGAAACACCCATTTTAACACTGGACCTTACACTATTTATTTCAACAATTTGCATTCTATTATCTAAATAGGATTTCATCACCTTTAGAGCTTCATTTTTAATACTGTAATGTTCTAGTTTGAGTAAGAGTGTTTCGTGATCAACGCAATCAAATGCTTTTGAGAGGTCATAGAATACACCGATAGCATCCTGAGACCACTCCCAACAGTAAAAAATGTGATTCATTAAAGCTACACCAGCGTCAGTAATTGATTTGCCGGCCGTGAAACCAAATTGCCGACTGTGAACTGTGTGTATGTGTGTGTGACTGTCAGTCTATTTGTTTTAAAGTGTTGAAGCATCAGATTGAGCATAATTTTTTTAAACACTTTACTTAGTACTGGTAAGATAGATATTAAAAATTACATTTATTAAAAATAGTTACTAAATATGGAGTAAAAATGTCTATAGAAGTATTAATAACTTTAACTGACATACCCCAATGATCTTCCGTATTTTTTAAATTTAATTGTTTAAATGTTTTCGTTATTGTAGCTAGGATAATATATGTAAATTTAAATGTAATGGGACAAGAAACAATATTATCAATAAGAAATGATTTAGCTATACTTGGAGATGATTCCAAAGAAGAAGTTATATTAATTGGAATATTGGTAAAGCAATTGTCAAATATATTTACAATATCTTTTATAGACGTTACTAATTTATTATTAAAATTAAATGTAAAATCATTACATACTGTTTTTATATTATCTTTGGATTCTTTAATTTTTTTATTTAGATAATTAGATTTTGCTACATTACATACATTTTTAAAAGTTTTTGTATATTTTTTTACATAATTTACAATGCATAATCAAAACGGTATTGTTTTAGGGCATATAAATCAAATAATATATTCCTGCTTTTAAGAATACCCGTAGTAGCCCATTCTGAAAATTTTGTTTTCTTGCTAATACTGATGATTTTTTTGCTAAAAATTCTATTATATTCGTTAGAAACAATATTGAAGAAATCAGTATAAAGTTTGTTAGGTTTGTCTAGATTGAAGATGGAAATTAAATTTACTTTGTACTAATGTTTTTAATTTATCGATCTTATAACCAGTTAAATCTCGTTTTAATATTTTAATTTTATTGATTTTATGTATTTGATTTGGGAAAATTACAATTTGACCACAGTGATCCGAAGGAAGATTATTTATTTATTATTAATTTTTCTAAATACTTACTGTTGCTAAAAACATTATCTAAACAAGTAGCAGACATGGCCGTGATCCAAGTGGGATCGTGGAAGACATTACCGAAGTCAAAAGATTTAAATAAATTAGTAAATTTTGATTTGGTGGCACTATTTGATAATATGTCTACATTAAAATCTCCACACACTATATTTTTTTGTTACTATTAAATAATCTCTTTAATATATCCTCCATTACCTCTTCAAATACATTATAATCACTCACTAACTCAATCACTATTGGGAGGTCTATATACACATATAAGTAAGTAATTTTCTAATTCTACATGTGAAATCTCAACATGACATTCTATAGAAAAATTAATAATATCAGTACGTTCTTTTACTTTTATGTTATTATTAATATCATAGAACCTCCTCTATTTACTAACTGTCTATTGAAGCAGCTGACAATATTATAATTGTTTAAGCTGAACATCATATTGCTCACCTTAAGCCAATGCTCAGTTAAACATAGAATATCAATATTATTTTTTTCTAGAAATAATTGAATAATTAATTCATAGCCGGGAAAACTTTGTATGTTCTGATTTTTGATTTACAACTTTCAATTTTTTACATTATTAAAAAGAGAATATTATTATTGTAACCCTAAAATTGAAATATTGTTTTATATATTATTGTTATGTAAGAATAATTTTGATGATCTATTTACCTAAATTAGATAAAGAACACATGTTTGTCTGTTCCTATACCATCAACCGCTTTCTGTTTTTTACCCAATGATTATCTGGTAGAGACAAGGCATTATGGTCGCAAATTATACACAGTTTTATTAATGAAATGAAGCATACATAAAAGTACACATTAGCTACCGATGTAAATGCTATATTTGTTCTACAAAAGAGAGCCGTACACTTTATTTATGGTATGGATTCGAGTGAGAGAGAGTGACAGTACACAGTACATTTATGAAAATATTGTGTATACAAGGAAACATTTTAAAAGTTTCAAAAAACTTAAAGACTGTACAAGTAAAAACTTACGCAATACAAAAATAACCTAATTTCAGAACAATTTATGAGACTATTTCATAACAAATATGATCCCTCTACATCAATGCTTTTATAACTTTTTATATAAAATGAATGCGAAATACCAAACAGAACAATGAGATGCCTAAGAATATACTGGAATTACCTTTAAATAAATTCAAAACATCTGTTAAATCAGATTTATTGAGCAAAGCCAAATTCGATTTCAACTTGTTATATAGCAAACAAATACAATTACTATTGCTTATTATATTATGATTCTGTGACGTTTTATATATAAATATTAATGTTGTCTTAAAGAACAATGATTTGACCTACTATAAAAAATATATAACCTAAAATAAATATATTATATCACAATAAAATACATTAAATAGGTACCTGTTCTAACTCGTAGATGCGGTTGTTTTGCTATCCAATCTTTTAAATGTTGCAAATCCCCAGGTATTCTTTTGGGATCTTCATTTAATTCTACACGAGCCTTCTCGGCCAATATAGGGGAAAGAGCACGGACAGACATTTTTAATAAAAAAATGAAGACGTTATTCACAAGACGTCCATGCAAGTCTACAATTAATCAGGTAATGTTATCGTTTTATTAATCCATCAATAAGCCAACTAAAAAGATGATATTGTTGTTTTTAGTTAATTATTAAATAATATCTTTAGTTATTGTACAAATAATCTTTTAAATTTTATTTCGTTATCTATTCTAGTACATTAGTACCTACTGTACTTTATCGACCCATTCCAGGTACGCACATAATATAAGTAGGTATACTATGGTTACCTGGAATAAATAATACGATAGTTTAATTTAGAATCAGAAGACTTATCTCTTAGACTTGTCACTTAGAAGTAGTTGCGATAATTAACTTCTTAGTAGACACAAACATTGTCTACCAAGAGATTTCTCTCAAATTTTTAACGACTAATTGCTGATTTGAAGTTTTAAAACGAAATTTTCAAATGTAATTAAAGAAGCTATAGTTTTGTCTTGTGATGAGTTGTGATCCCAGCAGTACAACAATAAAGAATTGTTGTGATAAGGATAAAGACTTAGAGATGGTCTAGAAAAAAAAATAAACAACAAAGTGAAAAATATAGAAGACTGGCACACCTTGTTTTTCTCTATTCCAACAATTCTACAACGTTTCGTCAATTTTATTCAAATTAACAACATAACTTGAAATGTATTTACTATGCATTTGATAATTTCATTAATAAGTACATCAGTGTTGACTTTGCATGGATAGAAAATGATATTATTATCGGTGTAACTCCACGCAGCCACCACCATTGGACATCACTAGTCATCATGACTTGCTTCATGTTACCTAACTACGTTATAATTGTAATCACTCCAATACATTATGATAATCTTGTTTTGATATTGAATATAAAAAAATAATTTAATCAAACATAATATTAACAAAATCAGTCTACATATGATTATTACATTTGCCAAATGAAAAATCACCATTGAACATCAATAAATAATCTAAGGACATCCCTAATAATATAATGTAATAGATTAGACCTCAACCCAGTTATACATTCACTGAATAGTAATAATATAACTATACGCTTATTCTTACTTTCCTTCTAGGAAGTACGAGGGTAGTAGAGTAAATAATAAAAAATACTAGAAAGCCTATAATGCAAATTGCTACTGAAGGTATAACCTTCAGTAAGTAGACAGTTCTTCAGTTAGAACACATGTATAAATAAAATATAATCTTTCTTCGGGTTATTTATTGATAAATATAAGACGTTAGACGCCCATTGTGGTATACCGTTCCGGGCTACAGGGCTCTTTACCTACATACCTCTAACATTACGTTACTAGGTATATAGATAAGAGACGCACTTTTGTTTTCGAATCCTATACAAATTCTGTACAATTTATTTTCAAGTTGATTTACGGCACATAAATCTTATGTAAATATCATTAAAATATGTAATAATATTCCAATAATTATTTAACGACTGATAAAGTTTAAATAATATACGTTCAAACTTCATTCTCATTAAAAGTTTTTCAATCACTGAATAATAATTGTTGAACTATAATATGCAGATTTCCATATTTTATTGGTATTTTTATTGTTTCATGAAACATACTGTACATTTGTACAAACCAACAAAGCCCACTGTTGCTGTTTCTTATATCGTCAAACCAACTAGAAAAATTATGTGCAAATGCATTGCATGCTTGAAGGGAAAGGAAATGAGATTTGATTGACGCCTTAAAGAGAAGTGAGTTCCACAACCTAAGAGTCTGCACAGAAAAGGTTTTTGAATAGAATGAAGTGGATGATAGGGAAATCTAAAACGGAAAGGAAAACCCAAGAAATGACCTGCACTCACTATATACCTAAGGTAACAATGGGTCACATGGTTCAAAAGAATACTGTACAGGAGAGATAGGATAAGTAAATGTAAAGACTTATTGGTAGTGTGAGACTATAAACACTACACAGTTTACTGACCTTTATATCGTGTACGAATTTTTTGAACAATTACCATATCAATATGTCTTTATTTCGTGTTCTATTGTTATTACAGCTATCTTTAATTATCTTTCTCATTTTATTTTATTATATATTGTTTATATATTCTTAAGATTTCTATTAAGAGTGATGTGAAACAATAATTTTTCTTATGTTGTACTTTCTCTACCCAAAGTTAGTCTGGAAAAGAATGCTTAGTGACAAGACCATTTTGTATCAGTTTATAAAAACTTATTATTTTAATTGCTTTCTATATCTGGGTGCAGTATAAATAAAAATAAATAATTATTTATTTATTTCTTTAAACACCGTGTTCTTAGAAAATTAATATAATTATACATCTGTTTATTACTGTAATATTTGCTATGTAATTAGTAATTAATTAATCAAACTCCAATTTTCTGAAAGTGCCATCTAAACCAAACAAATCTTCAGCAGTTTTAGGTTTCCCAGGCCGTTTGGATTCGTCCACGCCAAATGTGTCGTCTTCCTCTAACCAGGCGCTGTAATCTTGGACCTTTTTCCTCCAGTAATCTGAAATATAAAAAATACAATAAAGACATACATACTTATATACTATGATTTCTTAAATTAGGCATAGGTAATCTATATAAATAAAAACAATGGCGAAATGTTCATACACGTGTGACTTACTACTGCAACGAAATCGATAATCCTTTTTCAGGATTCGTTATTATCAAGACAAGGTTTGTATAAAAGAATATTTCTTAAAAAACAATTCAAACGTGATTTTATATCTCATAATATGAAAACTGTGCAAATGAATGAGACAGAAGTCTGAGAAATAAGATCTTCAATATATTGATAGTCATTAGAGTAACAAATGTTAAACGTATTTCCAAAATAAACATGCTAGTGCAAAGTTCGTCGGGTTATTATTTTAAAATAAGCATGCTATGATTTCACTAAAAGAATTTTTAGCCTAACAAAAATATCATAATTCACAAGATTCGCAAACTCTTAAACTAATATAATCTGTACACACATTACAAGAAATGTTAAATATTTGACTTACTTAGGATTTCTGCAATGGTGCCACCATTTCCACCGTATTCAGCAGGCAATACATCTTTAGGGATGTGCTTGTACAATTCATTGTAATTTTTGTTATGAACATGAAGCTGAAGAAGAAAATGTGTTTAGAATAACAAATGGACATTATAATATGATGAATATTAAGTTGTAACTGATCGCCCAGTAATCATACTGGGCGACCACTCGATAACTTGACCATAATTCTTGAAATTGAACATTATTAAGGTCATAATCTTATGTGTGTGTAAAATATATGGCAGTAAATTATTATAAAAAAAATTTAGTGTGGTCTCTTTCTCCATAGAAACTTCAACATACATATTAGTTATGAAAATGATACAGAGATTAAAATATGATTCAATTACATTGCACTTACATTTTATTTTTATATTTAATATATTAAACAATAAATAATTTTTAATAAACTAAATTTAAATATACTAATATATTTTAGCGTATATATACAATTTCACAGGAGTTTTATAATAGTAACTTGATACATAAAGAGCAATCCCTAACGGTTGTCTAAACCCCTACCACGTTCTATTCTGAATAGGTCGAGCGATATATGGGCAAGTCAAGTGTTGCGTTTACCACAACAACATTTGCCAATGCTTCTGATACCCCCATCTGTAATAAAAGCCGTGTCGGGTAAAGAGCAATTATTTTCTTTGAAAATGGTATACTTACTCGACTTCTGTTTTTCTCATTCATGAAACTCTTGAACAAGTTGAACACGGTTTCAAATCCTGATGGGGTATTCAAATAATGGAACCCTTTCATACGTATCGGTGCAGCGTCCTATAATGGATGTATTACATATTATTATATTGATGAATCCTATCATTGTAATAGTGTTCCTAATAAAAAATATATTTATTTCAACTAATCATTATATAATATAAAAAATGGAATTTGATGCATTTGTACAAATAAGAAAGACAAGGCAGATAATAAGAAAAAATATGATACACGTTTGGTCTCTATAGGTGGAGAAAGAATTAGTAGTCCACAAGAAATTCTTAGAAAATACTATTGCATTCACTTTTTTAAAATCAGTTATTCATTAATTTACCTATATAGTTATACATTAGTATTCAACTAACTATAACTTGTTTGGGCATCTAAATTAAAAGCATTTTAATTATTTCTTTTTTTATTTTAAACTAAAAAGTCATATTTATTTTATATCTAAATAATTAATGAATATTTATTTATTTAAATAACTTTAATGCACGTCATATACAGGTAAAAAGTACATATGGCGGACTTAACACCTAATGGCACTTTCTACCAGTCAACCATGAGTGGTGCAGAGATAAGTTGTTGGCGGTGCAAACAATATTATAATATTTTATAGAATATACATGAATAAATATATATATATATATATATATACACATGTAAGTACATGAATATTCCTACAAATATACACAAAAATATATATATATAAAAAATATACCATACCATAAATATATGTAAAAATGAAGAAACTTAATGCTAAAGAGAAAAATATATATATAAGATAATAATATGATATATAAAAAATATATGATATGTTATATGTTAAGATAATGGTTCCGCAATCTTCGCTTGAAAGAAATTTTACTCGTAGCAGTCCTGATGTCAAGGGGTAAGTCGTTCCGAAGTTTGATAGCCTGAACGGCGAAAGAATGATGGACAAAACCGGACAAATGTGCCGGGACATGAAGTAAAAATCTTCTAGTTGTGCGAAGGGAGCCATTGGTGTTGTCCCCATGGAAGTGAAGTAATATTATAGGTATAAAATAAATAATAATCTACCTGAGAAAACACCATCATTTTCTTCATTTGGAATGGAGACATTTGTGTAAAATGCGCCATTGTAGAACCTTCTAAATCCATTATGGACTGGAAACCAGCCACATTTGCATTGTCGTTGTCCACTAATACTAGCTAAAAATATATTTTAATTAAGGTTATTTCAACAAAAATAATACAGTAATTAAATAATATATGTAGATTAGATTATTATTATTAAAAAAACCATGAACGTATCAACAAATTAGTGCGGCGTTGCTTTTCAATTTTTACATGATTGTCGAATCATATAAAAATGTATGTATGAACCGGAACATACCTATATTGTGCGTGTAACCGAATGAAAACAGGTACAGACTGTAGTGAATAAAACAAGTTGATAGATGGTACGGTCTTTTAAAAAAGAAGGTAACATTTAAGCCTCTTGATATGTAACTGTCAGTCATTAGAGAAATATTGTGTAAAACATTATAAATAATATAAAAAATTAACAAACATGTCGAATAAATAAAATAAATAAAAATGTTACATTCAGAAAAGATTGTAACAATAATAATATATTTATTTAGGATATTTTGAGAATAAATAACGGTTTAAATAAATAACTGTATGCTATATTCAAGAACACACTGAATACTGTTTTCGTATACTTATGCCAAAATGTACATATGCTGCGTGGGAGTTACTTTCGATATTACGTGAATAAGATTCAGCTTCATTAAATATTAACAAAAAATCTGTTGTTAACTGTACATAATAAATATGTAATGCACAATAAATATTTATATTTTTAAAAATATGGATTCACCTTTTGGATAATGTTAGTAGCAGCCATGACATCCATTATGTCATACTTTGTTGGATCATAAATTCCAGGTCTGAAGATTCCCACGATTGGTGAATCAGGTCCAATCGGTTTTGGAAGTATGATCATAATTCTGTGACAAGTAGAAATAGAAGTTTTAATTTAAGGCTTTGACATATATAGGCGGGGCGAGACCGACACAATGTGGATAAGCCGTTACACTCAGATAGAAATATATCGACTGCTGCTAAATTATATTCTACAGGACGCAGTAATATAAACATTACAATAGTGATCCGTATAATTAATTACCAAAAATATTGTTACAAAATACAAAATAAAATATTCTATTTTGTATAAATTGGCGTTTATAAACAATTGTTGCTTCGTTCACAGTAGGCTTCAGAATCAAAATGTTTTTTATTGTTCTAATATAATAACTAACACTACATCCAATAGCAGAGAATGTAGATAATTTGGTAGAACCTTACTTGTAAACAACCTACTTCACAAACTACATCATACGGGAGGTAGCTCCCAATATGATACAATTATCTTTCTAATAAATGCATTAAATTATATACATATATATGTATATAATTTAATGCATTTATTAGAAAGATAATTGTTCTTTTGATTAACATAGTACCTTTCCCGCAATATCATTGCCTAAAAATTAAAACAGCATTAATTTATCTACATCTGTACTAGTATTACAAAGAAAAGATTTTAGTTTTTTTGTATGTTTGTCCACTATAAATTCAAAATATTATTGGGATATTTTATTATGCTCACAAAGTTACGAGCACCGAAGCTAGATATGGCTACTAGTAATATAATAATAATTATTATTATTATATAAAAAACTAACTGTTCCCACGGTTTTAACAACGTGAAACCTTAGCCTATGTGTTATTATATTGTGTAAGCTATATTATTGTAACGTTTGATTAAAATCCATTCCGTTAGTTTTTTCGTGAAAGAGTAACAAACATCGGATGAATGTTTGTTACTCCATCCATCCATCCAACCATACTCGCAAACATCCACGTTTATAGTATTATCAGGAAGTAAGATGTATGTTCTCATTACCCCTTATTAAATATATCTTCGAAAAGTGGGTTGGTATGTTTTATCCGGAAAAACTCGGGAGCCATATTTCTAAACGTATAGAACAGGTCCAGTTTTTGCTTTGCCTTTTCCAAACTAAACTTGCAACCTCGAAGAAATATTACCAGCCATTGGTCATCTGTAAAAATAATTAATTTATGGCGTAAAGTTCCAGATTTCCATGACATACACGATGTTCTTATAATATATTTAATTTGCAGTATCCCAAAGAATTAACGTACAGCCTATACGTAGCAAGACTTAACGTAATAATTATTGTTATGTCGTATGGACGTGTATGGATATTATATTTTTTAGATACCTACTGTAATTTTCATAATACTTTGCAATTATTAATAACTGCAATTTTTTTCTATGGTCAAATATGTATCAAGTATTGTCATTTGTATTTTATATTAATTTGTATTATATCTTTAAATAACGACAACTAAGTTTCACGGGTTGGGGAAAATAATCATTCATTATAGATACCTAGTAAATAAAATTATATTATTAACCAATAAGAAAACGCCACAAATTTCCGAATTCTTGTTTTTACAAATATGTGGTATGTGCATATGAAAAGATGAGATAAATTTATAATTATCTTCGATCTTCGGCCTTGGTTATTTAACGTTACCTCCCCAACCTACTATAATAATTACTTATTGATATATAAAGATTCATTGCCGGATTATATGTATGTAATTAATTTTACCTCATACTTTTTATTAATCAATTATGGGCACATGTACAAGACTATATATAAATAGTATTATAGTAGTAACGTCAGTTACATAATTAGGTAGCTAGTTTCTAGTAATACAGTAAACTTTTATAATACTGTTGATATAATTGCAATGTTTAGTCTTATCATCTGTTCTTATCTACTTAGATAAATTTAAAGAAATATACATATATTTTTAACTTCTAATCAGATAAACTACCTATCAATACGGAACATAAGATGTTATAATTTATGTTTCCGTAGTACATATATTGATATAAATTTGTAGAACAATTGCTACAGAGAATGAGAGCAAATTTTTCAAAATAACACAGGGCAATACAAAATCAGTTATATAAAATTATGATATATTACCATCATAACAAGCAAACTACTAAGTAGACCTACATTATCTTCTGAATTGGAATATTGATTCGAATATTTGGTCCTTCACAGTTTTTGAAACTCTTTCATATCAAATATGATCTTACTACATCAACTTTATTTATTACTTTTTATATATAATCATATATAGTGTATACGAACGTGTAGTACAAACATAACTTGTTACATAAGCAGATTACTGTACACACTACCTGTACTATTATTCCTTACATTAAATTATTATTAAGTAACATTTTTTTTATAAATATTGAGGTTTATGTCAACAATAACAATTACTTTACTTATCATTATTACATAGTATAAAAGTCGCTGTCTGTCCGTCCCCATGTATGCTTAAATCTTTAAAACTACGCAACAGATTTTGAAGGTTCAGAAGCGATTATTTTTAATAGATAGATGATTCAAGAGAAAAGTTTGTATATATATATATTTATATATAATACATGTACACCCGTGCGAAGTCCAGTATCTAGTTAAAATATAAATTAAACCTAAAATATCTCTATTATATCACAAGAAAATACATTGACTAGGTACCTGTTCTAGCTCTTAAATGCGGTTGTTTTGCTATCCAATCTTTTAAATGTTGCAAATCTTCAGCTAATCTTTTAGGATCTTCATTTAGTTCTACACGAGCCTTCTCGGCTAATTCAGGGCAAAGAGCACGGATAGACATTTTTAATAAATGATTGATTGTTGTGTTGGACACGTTATTCCTCACAGGACGTCCATGCAAGTCTACTTATTACTACTTTTAATCGGCCAATGTTATCATCTTATTAATCCATCAATAAGCCAACTAAGAAGGTATAGGTACCTAATACTGATATTGTTGTTTTTTAGTCTATTGTAAAATTATATCTATAGTTACTTAACATACAATCTTTTAAATAAGATTTCATTATCTTTACTTACTATCTACTGTACTTATATTAAAAACAAACAACCGTTCCCGGGCTCACATGTAAAATAGTTTCACTTAGAATCAGTAATTGCGATAATGAAATTCTTAGTAGACACAAACTTTCTCTACCAAGAGTTTTCTCTCAATTTTTTTAAGTTGTTAATTGCTAATTTGTGACTTCTGGCTGTAATATTCGAGTACAATTTAAAAAGCTATGCAAATATATATATTTGTCTAATGATGACCCAATTTCAGACCCAGTAATACAACAATAAGGAGTTTTTGTAATAACATAGACAAATAATATATAAACAAAAGTGAAAAATTTATAATACAAAATTCGCACCTCTATTTTCTTATATTGTTACAAATTAGAACAACGTAGTACACTTTATTTAAAGTAAGAGCACTGCTGGAAATAAAAAAACAAAAGAATTAAAAATATAGTTAAAATGTGTTTAATATATATTTGATGTTTTTTTTTTAATATATAGCATTTATTTTGCAAGGGTGATCCTATCAGAAAATGATCTTACAATCTAAAGTAAACAAAACTTGCAATTTAAGGATGAAAGTCTACCACGCCACCAGCCTACTTGACATTACTAGTCATCATGACTTGGTTCATGTCACTTAACTACGCCATACGTCGTTTTGATATCGTATAGAAAGAAATAAATAGTTAAAGTATATGTCACCATTCGTCCATATTAATATACAATAAATTAGACCACAGCCCAAAGTATTATATATTCTCTAAACAGTATATATGTAACTATATATATATATATATATATATATATATATATATATATATATATATATATATATATATATATATATATATATATATATATAATAGTTACTCTTACTTACCTCCTTGAAAGAACGAAGAGAATACCCTACCCTACTCTAAGTATTAAAAAGTAATTGAAAGCGCCCCATATTGCAAATAGCAACACATACCTTCTGTATGTAAGTAGACTTTAGAAGACTGTATATATAAAATGGTCCAGAGTCAGACAGTTCAGGTAATTCGTATAAACTAGTACTTATTAGAGTTCTTCATCATGTAGAGGATTACAAACTTTAACTTTTCTATATTACATAAAAATATCCAACTTTAAAATAGCATCCTTCTATCAAATTCATAAATGTTTTGACATTTGTTGGTGAAACATAGACCTAGACATTGAATGACACACTACAATGACAATTGCTGCAAACAGATATAGGAGCAATTTCACCATTAATATCAGTAATCGCTTGTGTAGTATCAACCAAGACTACTGGAGATCATCTGCACAAAAGTGGTAGAAAGATTGAAGATGAGTAGGGATTAAAATAAATATATCGAATAAAATAGGAGATTTCTGTTTGTATTTATGTATTTATACATACGTATTTATTATTATTTAGATACATAGATTACATCGTCGAACAGGTAGAAAATATGCATAATATGAGAAAAACTTAATAAATATTAAAAATAAAAAAATATGAATTAGAAGAAACGTAAAGTCCTTATTATTCCTAAAATATTTTTTTTTATATATTATTATTATATATCATATTTTCTGTCTGGTCGACAATTTAATTTTTTACGTTATTCTAATGACCGTAAAAAAGAATAGTCGTTACACAGTTTGTTGACTTTTATTTTGTGTACAATAGTAAAAATTTTCAAAACAATTACCATGTCAGCATATCTTTATTTTGTGTCATATTGTTATCTTTAATTTTGTTTGTTATTTTATTATATTATATTAAGAGAGCTGTGAAACAATAATGTATCTACCTTTAAACTATAAACAATAATTTATTTCTTCAAACACCGTATTTCTTAGAAAATTAAAGCAATTATATATATATTTATAACTGTAACATTACTGTCATTAGTAATTACTTAATCAAACTCCAATTTTCTGAAAGTGCCATCTAAACCAAACAAATCTTCAGCAGTTTTAGGTTTCCCAGGCCGTTTGGATTCGTCCACCCCAAATGTGTCGTCTTCGTCTAACCAGGCGCTGTAATCTTGGACCTTTTTCCTCCAATAATCTGAATTGTAAAAATTACAATAATGATATATATGATACTGATATACGTATTACGTTCAGTGATTTCCTAAATCAGGCACAAACAATCTATATTCACTGAAATCTTCATATACGCATAACTTACTATTGCAACAATTTGATGAACCTTTTATATATTAGTTATCATCAGAACAAAGTTTGTCTAAAATAATATTTATAAAAAGTGAATGGGACAGAAGACTAAGAGATAATATCTTCAATATATTGACTATTGAGTTATTAAAGTAAAAAAAACAAAATTGTAATATGGCAGTGCGAGATTCGTCGGGTCAGCTAGTCTAATACAAACGTGCCATGACGGTTCAGTAAAAGAATGTTTAGCTAAGAATTATCGTTATTCACAGGGTTCGCAAGCTCTTGAGCTAAAATATTCACTGCACACATAACAAGTTTAATAATTGACTTACCTAGGATTTCTGCAATGGTACCACCATTTCCACCATATTCAGCAGGTAATACATCTTTAGGGATATGCTTGTACAATTCATTGTAATTTTTGTTATGAACATGAAGCTGGAGAAAAAAATATGTTTAAAATAGACACTAGGATTAACAATAAGTTAGGAAAATGAAAATGGTATACTTACTCGACTTCTGTTCTTCTCATTCATGAAACCCTTGAACAAGTTGAACACAGTTTCAAATCCTGATGGGGTATTCAAATAATGGAACCCTTTCATACGTATTGGTGCAGCGTCCTGAAATGAATGTATTAAATATTATCATACTGATATATTGTAGAAATAGAAATAATAATTTCGATTCTACCACTCATTCGGAATGAAGATTCATCACAAGAAGAATGAGAAAGAAACTTGTGTGTTGCACTTTTTAATAAATGTTTTTTTTATAAATAATTACAGGCGATAATCAACACTCATTATTAGTGTATTATTATAATATATATATGTAAATATATATTGGAGTTCCTAACAAAATATATTTATTAGTTTCAGACATTAATTATAACGTATATTGTAATTTAATGGATTTGTCAAATTATACATAATTCATTGATTTATTATCCTTTACAGAGAAAAAGCTAAAGCGTTAATTTCATATCTTAAGTTTGAGTTTCATGTATTATAAAATGGAAAGTATTTCTGCTAGAAGAATTTGAGGCCAGGACGGCATGTTCTCATCGTAACTAGGCAATAAGAAATAATATGATATACGTTGAGTTCCTAAGCAGAGAGAAACGAATGCCAGAAACTTCTATCCTGACATACAACTGTTGCCACATTCATTATTATAAAATCAGTTATTAGTTAATAATATTTCGCTAACGATACTTTTTTTAGTTTCCTTCGGTATCTCAATTAATTTATAATTTTTTTATTAATCTTTTATCTAAGTTATATTTATTTTCTATCTAAATAATTAATAAAAATTATAGGAATAAAATAAGTAATATACTACCTGAGAAAACACTGTCATTTTCTTCATTTGGAATGGAGACATTTGTGTAAAGTGTGCCATTGTAGAACCTTCTAAATCCATTATGGACTGAAAACCAGCCACACTTGCATTGTCGTTATCCACTAAAACTAGCTAAAAATATAAATTTATTAATATTTTTTCATCAAAAATAATACAGTAATTAATAATAATAATGTAAATTAGACTATTGTTACATAAAAAGCCTACAACTAATGCATGAACAATTTCAACATTTTCGTGAAAGTCTTGCTCTTCTGTATGAGATAAAATTACAAAATGAAAATAAATTATCAAATTTACTTTTAAAATTTTATATGATTGTCGAAAAAAGGAGATTGCGGCTCATGTATATACCATACCTGTATTTAGCATTTTTTTAACATTTTGTATTTTTAGCCGAGTCTTAATACAAATAATTTTGTTAAGTCAGTCGTGTTCATGGCTAGTGCAACCTAATCGAAAAGATGAGTGAGATAAATACCTTTACCTACTTATCATAAAATTATTCGTGTTAAGGTATATGTGTGATATGCACACGGTTAGCAAATTAAATTGCGTGTATAAAAACGAAAATTAAAAAAAAACTAAATCCTATTCTCTAAGCTAAATCATAATTAAAATCACAACTAATGTAAAACATTTGTTGTTAACTCTACAAATAATTATAAAGAAATATCTTTCGTTTTTATTTTTTTTATTCTTAAAAAGAAATGTTATGATTTACCTTTTGGATAATGTTAGTGGCAGCCATGACGTCCATAAAGTCGTATTTGCTTGGATCATAAACTCCAGGTCTGAAGATTCCCACTAATGGTGAATCAGGTGCAATTGGTTTTGGCAGTATGACCATAATTCTGTGGTAAGTAAAAATAGAAGTACTGACTTAAGACTCCATCATATTACAGGTAAAGGGGGACAATGTGGATAAGTAGCAATGTAGACCTTTAGTATTATATATCTAAATATAAACAATTTTCTACAATTATTACAATTTAAATATTAATATAATAAATTTCTTACGAAAATAAACGTTCTACCAATATATTCCCTTTTGCATTGTCATTTTCTAAATATCAAAACAACATAACTTTAACTGTATAGTAATGTTACAAAGAAATGTTATATTTTTTGTATGGATAAATAAAAAAAAATACTGGGCATACTTAACAAAATCGTGCACTATTTAAAAGTCCCGCTCGAAGCTAGAATTTGGGTACTAGTCAATGATCATAACTATATTTAAAATATAGGAATGTTGTCGTTACCCCTTATTAAATATATCTTCGAAAAGTGGGTTGGTATGTTTAATCCGGAAAAACTCGGGAGCCATATTTCTAAATGTATAAAACAGGTCCAGTTTCTGCTTTGCCTTCTCCAAACTGAACTTGCAACCTCGAAGAAATATTACCAGCCATTGGTCATCTGTAAAAATAATTAATTTATTGCTTAATGTTCCAAATTTATATAGGTACAGTTGAAAAAAAATTTTTTATTCCGGTAAGTTGTGGTAAATACTATATGTGTAAATATTAATGTTACCTCATATGTACATATATTATATTTTGTATGCATCTACATTTTTAACTTTTTACAATAATACTGTACAGTTATTATTATTTTTTAAATAATATAGTGCTAAATTTCTTATACGTTTAAATATTAATGAAATGGCAGGCTAATCCGTCATACTTGTGAACGAGTACTGCTTACTCTAATCATTACGACTTATTAAATCTTGCTGTGTATTTAATATATTGACTCTAATGAATTAGTGATAATTGAGAGTTTGTATTCATACATTTCAACTTACAATAATTCTTTAAAGATCAACACGCAAGTTTCTCGTTCGATCTTGTAGTGATGAGACAGGTTCCAAATAAGAGTAAGATTAAAAAAACTATTCAAAGTGTTTATTTATTTAAATTTAAGTTTATTTATTTAAAGGATTTTCTTTTCTATTCTATTCTATTAATTCATGTCACAGTTTTAATGACAACTGAAATTTACAGGTTGGAATAAAAATAATAATAAGTAATAATTCGTTGATACCTACTAAATAAAAATAAACTATTAACCAATACGAAAACGATAGCTTAATAGTTTTACAATTATATGTGTTTATGAATAGATCAGATAAAATATGATTATCTTCGAAGGCCTTGGTTATTTAACGTTATCTTCACAACTTTATATACTAAATGCGGATTTTTATATAAATTTCATAACGGGATTATATGTAATTAATTTTACCTTCCTAATCCTAATACCTATAATAAATGCAAAACTAAGTTTGTAATATTTTCACACCTCTATGGTTTAGTTAATCGACACATAATTTCGTGTAGGTATACCTAATTACACCATTTGCAAAGGAGAAGAACATGGACATAATCTTAATCAATTATAGGGACATTCATGAAATTTCTAATTAATATAAATACATATTTTATCCCTTATTGGTAAAATATTGTTCGGAATCTAGTAACTAGATATAAAGAAAGGCATATAACATCAATTACATAATTAGTCAGCTGATTTCTAGTAATACAGTAAACTTTTATAATATTTTTAACATTAATTGCTGTGTTTAATTCATGATCTGTAATTATCTCCTTAGATAAATTTAAAGAAATATATATATATTTTTAAGTTATAATCAGATAAACTACCAACACGGAACATTAGAAGTACTTACTAATATATTTTCAATAACATTAAACAACTAATTCATTATTGTAATAATTTAGAGTTCCGTAGCACATATTGATTTGAATTTTGAGAACAATTTCTAATACTAAAATTTGTTTTGTCGTTGTAAGAGTTGTTTTTTCTAATTTAATGTCACAATAAGTTTTTAAGATATCGCATTTTTAGAGAAAATCCTCTTAAACATTATGGTTAGTGGTGTACACAACAGATTTAAATATTATCATATATAATTATGCTATATATTGAACTATCATAATGTATGTTAAAATTAATGCTTTTAACTCATTTACTCAAAAACTAAGTAATAAAATATATATATATATATAGATCATATTTGTTGTGAAACAGTTTCATAAACTCCAGCATAGTTTATGAAAGTGTTTCAGAACTAACATGATCTGTCTACATACATTTTTTTATTACTTTTTTATATATAAATACTGTTTGTTTCAATAATAACAATGAATTCGCCTACTATACAATTAAAATAAAAACTAAGCCTAAAATGCCTATTAAAATGATGTCACAATAAAATGCATTAAATAGGTACCTACCTGTTCTAGCCCTTAGATGTGGTTGTTTTGCGATCCAATCTTTTAAATGTTGCAAATCTTCAGCTAATCTTTTGGGATCTTCATTTAGTTCTACACGAGCCTTCGCGGCTAATTCGGGGGAAAGGGCACGGATAGACATTTTTAATAAATAACGGATTGTTATATTGAACACATTATTCCTCACAGGACGTCCATGCAAGTCTACTTATTACTACTTTTAATCGGCCAATGTTATCATCTTATTAATCCATCAACAAGCCAACTAAAAAGGTATATTGCTGATATTGTTGTTTTTTAGTCTATTATAAAATCATATCTTCAGTTACTGGACATACAATCTTTTAATTTGATTTCATTATCTTTACTTTAGTACCTACTGTACTTGCATTAAAAATTAACGACCATCCTGGATTCGTATGTAATATAGACTATGGTCATCTAGAGTGAATTATAAGAATGTTTGACTTAGCAGTAAAAATTTACTCATTCATAAACACAAACATTTTCTAACAAGACGTTTCTCTCTCACGGAATTATAAGTTACTAACCTATTACCTACTAATTCGAAACAGGGTAAAATTTTCCAATAGAAAATATGCTATATTTTTTACTGTTATTAGTTCGGGACTCAGCACTACAACAATAAAGAGTTGTTGTGATAACGATGAAGACCTTGAACTAGTTCAGAGAAAATA
Organism: Achroia grisella; assembly: GCF_030625045.1. Taxonomy (NCBI): domain Eukaryota; kingdom Metazoa; phylum Arthropoda; class Insecta; order Lepidoptera; family Pyralidae; genus Achroia; species Achroia grisella. The sequence goes on along the minus strand of NW_026713045.1, from coordinate 550,891 downwards.
GTAATAGTCAAATAACAAAGTGAAACATATAGAATAACACCAGTTTTTACTATTCTTATAAATTTTGACAATGACGCGGTTTTCAATTATATTTAAAATAAAAACTTTAATTTTTTTTATTTTAAGTCCTCGAAAAAACAAATTTTAAAGTGTAGTTAAAATATGTGTAATATACATTTGATATTTTCATTAATAAATTTAATAATCAGTGATTACTTTGCACAAATGATCGTACCAGAAAATGACCTTATTACTTAAAGTATATGCCCTGCAAATTATCGATGAAAGTCCATCGCGCCACCACCATTCTTGACATTACTAGTCATCATGACTTGCTTCATGTTACTTAACTACGTCATAATTGTAATTACGCTAATACACTATGATAATCAAGTTTTGAATATAAATAGTTAAAATATTGTATAATATTTTATATTATATTATGATGATATACATTATCATTGTATGTTACATTAAATTTGTCAAACCAAAGCACTTAAAATTATTACACACTAATTTATTTACACTGCATATTAAACCCCTACAAAATCGCCATTGAATGCCACTAAATACATAAAGGACGTACATACAACATCATAGATAAATGAGAGGACAGCCACTGGGCTGTCTAATGTTATATACATATGTACTGCTATATGTACATAACTTTATATACTTGCTGTTACTTACTTCCAAAGAAGAACAAGTAGAATATCCTATCCTACTCGAAGTAATAAAAATATTTGGAAGCGCTTTATATTGCAATTTGCAACTTATACCTTCTGTATAGACTTGAGAACGCTATATGTATAAAATGGAATGCACAGTCTGGTGTTAAGTTACTTTACAAAATAATTCTTCATTCGTATAAACTAGACCTTCTTTAAGTTATTTATTATGTAGAAAATTGGAAACTTTAACTTTTATATATATTTAAAAAATCCAACTCTTAAATAGCATCCCTCTATCAAATTCATAAATGTTCAGCCATTTATTGCAGAGTCATACGCTAGACATCTGAGTTTTAATAAGATTTGATACACAATGAAACAATATCCCACTTAACGCACAGTATACTATTATATATACCTGAATGAGTACAGAGGTTTTTAAAGCTGTTAGGAGAGAGTTATGTTCCTATACATATTCTAAATTCCTGTGTGTGGATTACGGAATATGAATAGAAACATAACTCTCTCCTGACAGTTCTACAACAGCAATTTCACTTGTGTTAGCCATTGCTTTAGTGCATCACCTTATTGAGGACTATAGGAAACTAAAAACTAACTATATATAGTTTGTGATCCCAATATTGCTGCATGTTGATGTTCTGATTAATGTATAAATATATTTTTAGTCTGCTAAATCGATTAAAGTGATTGTCTAACCATTATTAATATATATACATAACAATTATCAATTAATCTGATTGATCAGTTTTATGTAGATTATTGCCACCGTTCAGTTAATACGCGTGTTGGCAAATATATAGATAAAATTATCAAAATAATTACAAAAAGTAACTGTCGAGACCTGATCTGATAATCTATAGGATATCTAGTAGATATCATGTACATGTTACTCGGAGTGTATTTCACGAACAAATTATCTGTGTATTTGTATGATTATTAATTATACGATTGTTATTTTATGTTGCTATAGATATAAGTAGGCTGCATCCTTGTTGATTTCACAATTTTTTTTTCGAGGTATAAGTCGTTTTTTTGATATTCAAATATTTTTTATGTCATAGAGTACTTTCATTGTTTCATTACTAGACTCATAAAAAAGGCTTACTATTGCCATGATAGAACCATAAGGTTTTGTTTTGAGTTTCTGTCATACATACTATAAAATAATTAACACAAATTACAAATAAATTTATTATATATTTTTTTACTTTATTCACTTAAAAGTAATAAAAACAAAATAAAAGCGATATAAACCCTTTATCCTTATACTCGAACTTAATAATTCAATCGAATTCCAGACGTCTGAAGGAGCCTTCAACACCAAACAAATCTTCCGCTGTCCTGGGTTTGCCCGGCCGCTTAGCCTCGTCCACACCATACGTCCGATCTTGCTCTATCCAGGAGCTGTAGTCTTGAACTTTTTGTCTCCAGTGATCTGTGAAATATTCGAAACAGTTAATTTCATATTCAATTATCATAACATATATTCTTAGAATTTTATTTTTATCTGATTTCAAATAAAGAAGAACGTAGTAGCAGATAATAATTCTTCTTTAATTAAAATCAGAATTAAAAAAAATAAACATCTAACTCTTAGATCTTCTCTATCTCATCTTACTCGAGATTACTTTGATACAGTCCAATATACCCAATATTTATAGAGCATTAATTGAAAGAAATTATCACTATTCCAAATACACAGATTTTTCAAATTTAGAATCTATAATATTCTAACAATGTATCATAATGAAGGTAGAATTAAATGAAATGGTGATAGCGTTGATTTATTTTATGTAAGTTCAATATTTGTTTATCAAATATGTCAATGTAAACTTGGAACTTATATTTATTATCGAATTTTTACCATACCTACGCTGTATTTTATTTGGCGACATTAAAATTTTAATCGTAAAACCTTTTTTACTTACTTGTAATTTCGTCAATTGTTCCACCGGTTCCTCCATACTCAATAGGTAAAATGTCTTTCGGAATGTACTTGTATAATTCTTCATAATTTTTGTTGTGAACGTAAAGCTGTTAAAAATGTACATGCTTAATAAAAAGAATATTTAAATATCTTTTAATCTATCGCTTCGAACAGTTTCGAAATATGTAAGAACGAAAGACGACATTATTATCTATCGATTATTGATTTAGAATTTTATTTTGTTTTATATTTTACTTACACGATTTCGATTTTTTTCGTTGAGTAGACCTTTCATGAAGTTGAAAACAGTTTCAAAGCCTGGTGGAGTGTTTAAGTAATGGAAACCTTTCATGCGCACTGGTGATGCATCCTGAAGAATAAAATTGATTTTTCACTTTTATACTTAAAAATAGATTGTTAGCAATTAGATTAAAAATCAATTTTAGCCGCACATCTAAATTTTTTTAAACCAACTGTATGAACTGGATAGCCAAGTGACTCCAAATCAAAAATCATTTATTCATGTAGGACATTTTAGCCGCTTATATTTTGCTGATTACATTTTATAGATTTAATAATAAAATCTAAAAAAATATGTTGTTTTTTATTACTAGCCCTCAGTCTAATTTCTCAGCGATCAGGCATTCAATAAATGGAAAAAAATCACTTGTCATCGCGTGGTTAACAGCAGATGGTTTTGTTTAACATCCGGAAAAATATGACATATTAACCACTTAAAGGCGATTTGATTAATATTAAAATATTTCAATAAGTTTTGTTGAAATTATAATTGAACTACGTAGTTATTTTATATACTGTATGTCATTTCCTCCAAATGATAAATAACATTCTGTAAGTCTGTGATAGACTTACATGAATAAAGTTATTTTTATTTGAGTTCATATATATAATGTTGTTACATAAAAATCGCTAATTACTTGTGAAAACACAGTCGCCTTTTTCATTAGTGTCGGAGACATTTGTAAGAAGTGAGCCATTGAAGCCCCTTCCAAATCCATTATAAACCGGAATCCCGCCACAGAAGCGTTGTCATTATCGACCAATAGAATCTGAAAGAAATTCATTATGTTAGAAACTTAAATAATAAACAGTCATACTTTTAGTCTAAGAAGGTTTATACCGTAATCTGGCAATGTCTCCGAAAGTCTTTGTTTCTAGAGCATAAAATCAAAATCTCTAGTTAGCATCTTAATCCACAGTTAATAACAGTTGTGTAGTGTCTTTGTCTTATAACATCTTTTATACGATCATTTTTTTAGTTTTGTATATGTATGACTAATGTAGTACATATTTTTCGATAGGCACCGCCGTACTCTCAAATATGGTCATATGTATGTATCATTACAAAAATCCAAGAGGTGACGACTTTGCAATAGTTTTTCAATCGCTAATATTTCTATCTACTGATATTTAAATAATGTCTGGAAAAACAATATAATAATAAAATACAGCGACTGCTTGTGACTACATTTTTAATTCATGGACCCTATTGATCACATGACACTTTGCTGTATTAGGTAGTCGATTTTTTTTTATATAATGTACTTATCATATTAATACATACCTTTTGGATAACGTTTGTTACAGACATAATATCGGTAATGTTATATTTATGGGGGTCATACTTTCCAGGTCTGAAAATTGATATTAACGGAGAATCCGGCGCTGGAAGTTTCGGTAGCACTATTAAAAGCCTGTAAACAAAGGAAATATAATAGATGGCAGTTGTATACGGATGAATGCGGTAAATCGCACATTATGAAAGATAATAGGCATTATGCCTAATAGTAGACAGCTATAGGCTGATATTAAAAAAGCTCTGCCGTATTTAATAGTAAATATTCCTTTAAATCTTATAACAATCCTATGAAAATATCTAATATTACTATTATTATATACATATTACTATTACTATAAATTATTATTATATAAACTATTTAATATTACAATATTAGTAAATACTTACTTCAAATCGAAAATTTCCTTGAACAATGGCTCAGTATGCTTTAGTCGGAAGAGTTCTGGTGCTGCTGTATGTATAGTATAATAAAGATCAATTTTCTCCTTCACTCGTTCTAAACTGAATTTGCAACCACGCAGGAAAACAGTGAGCCATTGGTCATCTGCAATAAAATAAGACAGATTCTCTGTAAGAATTTAAAAGGTGCAACAAATTTAACGAATAAATAGATAAACCTAAAAGAGAATAAACATGTAGGTACTCCTTTGTACACTAAACAAACTGACAGTGCTATTACAGATAAATAAAAGTTGAAGTATAATGTTTGTCGCTTATATATGCTCGTAAAATTTATGTACTAATCGCGCTCTCCAAAGGAAAGGTCTCTTAATTGTTTGGTTACTTATTAGTTCGTTAATTCATATAAATATGGTAGGTAATTCATACCTATTGTATCCTATGTAGCTATTTTCATTACTTCGAAATACACCATTGTGTTCAAAGTATTAGATAATCTATTTTCAATAGAAGTTTGCATCAATTTCGTAGTCCCGAGCAGTTAAGTTTAAAGTGAACTCAAATGTTTTAACAATCCGTCTGTACCAGTACAGTAAAATTACTGCGACATCTACTACATTCCGTCTTCTCGCCTCCCAAAACTTGTCTGGAAGAGATTGCTCGATCTATAAGCCTATATTGCTCTATGATTTATATTCTATGGGAAATTGTAGTATGACATATAACATACTAACGAGTATAATATTAAATTAGAACTAGTGCTATAATCAATTAATGTTTATGCATTAAGAGTATTTTATATCACATTTCTGCCTTAACCCGCCCTCTAGACAGAAAGACAGGTTGCAACCAACCTGTTTGAATGTAAAAATGGCGTAGGTATATTTTTTTACCAGAACTCTGCATATGTCGTCCTGCCGAAAAGTGCCTATCTTCCAATTGTATTTTCAAACCATTCAAGAACCCATCGAAATTCACACACAAAATTTGATCCAAATCGATTCTATTGTTTAGAAGTTAGATGGCAAACACGTACAGGAGAACTATATACAATAAGATAAAAACAAAATGAGTATCTATAGAGTAAGAACGTTACCGGTCCTGGCTCGAATGTGCGGTTGCTTCGCCAGCCAATTCTTGACGTGTTGTAGATCCTCTTGCAGTCTCTTAGGATCTTCATTCAGTTCCACACGAGCTTTCTCCGCCAGCGCAGGTGTCAGAGGACGAACAGACATTTTTTTTTAACTTAATATTTATGTTTTATATTGCGTTCTTTATAATAAAACTGCGTGCATGTATTGTCAAGACACTTGTAATGATATAATTGTCTTTTGATTAGCAATAGTTTAATCACTTTTATGATAATATTCCGGTAATGTCGACGCAAAGTCAAGTAGTAAATACATAGATATCCGTATCAGTTATATCAATAATCTTTTTGCGATATTAATACTTGTTATATTTTATAGTAACTAATATATATTTTAATATGCTTATACAATATTAATTAACAAAAAAAATCGACTTCAGTGTTAATATACATATAATATACAGACGTTACAAAAATAGCAAAATGCAGTCAAGTCAATATAATAACCTTCTGGGTAGGTAATATTTGAAGTCGTAACTATAACAACTATAGAGGTATGTTAAATATGATGAAATATCTAAAAGTTATCAAAAGCTATTAATAAACTGATTATTGTTCATAATTCTAATATTAAGTAGGTATCAATAGAAAAGATCTATAAAATAAAATAACTTATTACACAAATAAGCTGAGTTTATTATAATTTCATTAATAACATGTTAAAACCTTATTTTAAAACATTGATAACGAACCCTGGATTATAAATTTTGATAAGTAATAATAATAATAATCTCAGGACAATTCACAAAGCGCCATCTAGACCCAAGTTAAGCTAGCTAAAGCTTGTCTTGTGGGTACTAGACAACTGATACAAATACATAGATAATTTTTTTTTCGTAAATACATACATATTATACATAGAAAATTCCCAGACTGATACAAACAATCATACTCATGAATACAAATGTTTGTGCCGTGCGAGGAATCGAACCCGCGACCATCGGACGTAAGGCGGTGTGCTAGACCGCAAGACCGCCGAGGTCATCGTGATTATTTTTCGGAGTAAATTTATATTCCAATCCGATATTATAATTCTCTGTTAGTAAATAAGCAGTTATACAATATACAAATATGATAACTTCATTTATTAATAATTCTATCAAAATAGGTAAATGTCATATACAAGGTTAGTATTATTATAATCTTGCAGAAATTAATAAGTATGATAAAAAGTTTTATATATTGTTAAAACTGATTATTTTTGTGTATATATATCAAATTGAGACCATCAATATCTTAACATGTTCGAAATTATAAAAATATGAACTGATAAAATTACTTGTAAATTGTTGAACAATTTATATAATTTTTTCTATCTAATCTGCTCTGACCCAAAACTTTGGTAATTTTTTAATAGATTATTAGTCCCTTTATAACAATATAGATATATTTATTATTTTGTGCTAATCTCTCTCAAATCAATTATTTTCTTATTGAGTTATTATCATTTGGGCACTTATTTTATATAAAGGTATTACGATTTCATTATGCAGACGGACGGGACGGTCCCTAATAATGGAACATTGTAATCCCTGCCTACGGACATTCTGAACATCTAAGATTGTACGGTGTTACGCGTTGTAGATACTTACGAGTTAAAAACCTCTTGTGAACTAAGGTCTAAACGAAACTAACCTCTAATTTGATATGATCATCTAATGTTTAACAGATACGCAATATAGAATCGTATGTACAACGTTTTAGTTTTGTTGTATGTTTGTAGAATATAATATATTCTACATAAATTCAATTGAATTAAACATTATTTCAAATCTGGCTGCACCTTATATTGTAGTCAATATTTTAACTTAAATTTTACCTTAATAAAGTAAGGTTAAATAAAAGAATTTCCTTTCTTTATTGTTTAATAAATATATAACGTTCAAATTACATGAGTAAAACTTCGAAAATAAGTAAAACATTATTTGTAAATAATATAATAATATACACAACTATTAACCAAAGCTCCGAACATCTACAATAGAACCTTAGCCTTAGTAGCCACTAATCGAATTCTAGCTTCCTGAAGGAACCTTCTACACCAAACATATCTTCTGCAGTCTTGGGTTTCCCAGGTCGTTTAGATTCGTCAGTGCCATATTCTAAATCTTCATCCAAAAATGCGCTATATTCTCGCACTTTGTTCTTCCAGTAATCTGTTACAGTCAGATAAAAAATTGTTTTTAATAAAATATTTTGTCTTACCTATGTTTTCAAATCTATAAAATGGACAAAGAGTAGCCTACATCGCCTAGCCTATCTGCCTTGAATACTACGAAGTAATTTAGGTATTTACTAATTATATATACTAATATATAAACACACAATTATAAACACTAATTACTAATATATACACACTAATTACACAAGGGAAAAAAAATATTCTAATTCTATTTCTGTGTTATGATAACATACATAAATTGTCATATATGTATGTAATATTAACTTGCCTAAAGCAAATAAATAAATTAAAAAATAATTTAATTAGGAAAGTTTTTAACATAGGTTTGTTTTTATTTACTTTTATTATCAGTTACCATAAAATAATCATATTTTATGGTAACTGATAATAAAAGAAATATATTATAATCCGCTATTCAGTACATCGCCATCGTTTGTTTCCACCACTATGCCCGTACTCATAACTATACAAGACCATTAATCTTATACCCACATTATCATTTCCATTATAGTTTTCAGATTTCAACAATATCTTGTCTATATTTTGGAAGATAATTAATTCACAATGGCAGATGTAAAAACTCTTTAGATTCCTTATTTCTAAAATAATAGTTAGTATTGAATAGAGATATTAACGTAAGAATAGCAACATTAAGAGTAGGTGTGTCATGTACATGTAGGTTACTAACACTCACAATCTAAATAAAGAACATAATATGCTTATTCACCGATTATCTTTTTATCAAAGTAATTATTATTGATATAAACATGTACAACGTTATACATATTTTGTACGTTTACAGAATGTGCCTAACCATATTCTTCAAAATTATTTATCGAAAAAAGAAGTTTGTTTAGCAATGCGTTGATTTATTTAGAGAATCTTGACGATTTCTGTCATAGTAATCAGGCAACAACACTATCTCCTGAATCTGGAGATAGTGTTATTACTTTTACTGTTATAACTCTTACTTTGAACCCACTCCTAATCTACTCAGCTAACATGAATTCTAATCATACCACACAATTATATAGCCTGGGTACCATATTCTGATTTATCGATCTGAAATTATTTTGAAATACTGCTGTTTGCCTATTTATCTTATTACTATGAATTTTATTTTACTTTGAATTATCTCTTCTGGGTACCATATTCCTCTTTGTCAAGTTACAATTATTTTAAACTTACCAATAATTTCTTTTATTGTTCCACCATTACCGCCATACTCAGCAGGCAAGATGTCCTTTGGAATATGCTTATACATTTCTTCATAATTCTTATTGTGTACGTAGAGCTACAACGAGTAAGATGTACTTTAATGTATGTATGAATCGAACATGAAATTCTATCTTTTGTTATAATTAGATTCATTGTCCAAAACTATGTAGAATGACACTTACCCTACTCTTATTTTTCTCATTAAGTAGTCCCTTGATGGCATTGAAAATAGCTTCGAAACCCGTGGGAGTATTTAAATAATGGGCTCCTTTCATCCGGAAAGGTGTAGCATCCTATAAGGAAGGAAACATTGTACATATGTACTTCATGGTTCACAAGAAGCAAAATTATTAATATGGACTAATAAGGTTAAAAATACTTTTTTTCTATTACTGGTTCCCCTGTTCATTTCAATAGTAAATTGACTTTAATATATTTATCTGAGTAGCTCTATGAATAATATTGAATATTTTTTACTTTAATGCGTAAAAATTCGACAAAGGACTACAATATTATTCCTGACTTATGCTTAAACATACGAAAACAGCTCTGTGAAATATCTATGACGTGTACATTGACAACCAAAGTTTAATTACTCTCTTGATATTACAATAATACCAACTTGACATTCTTGTGGAACATAACACCGTCTAAGCATGACTTACTTTCATATCATGCAAAACTCAATAAAGGATTTTTGATCAGTTTTTTAGTAATTTCATTTGTTTCTTTTTCTGATACCGTACCTGCATATGCATGACCATTTTTTTCATTTGAAAGGGAGTTAGTTGCAAAAAATGAGCCATAGTGACATTTTCCAAATCCAGAATATTCTGAATACCCGATATGACAGCATTATCATTTTCTATAAGAACAATCTAAAAAGAATACAAAAATATAATAAATAGTGTTCTGATAATTAGTACTGATCAAAATACTGCTTATTTTTGTAGCATAAATTGAAAGATAAACACACCCAATAAAACAATTAATTACACGCATTATCGTAAAGATAAAGATAATAAAAAATATATTGAGCCATCATCATCATCATCATGACAATTCATTATTGTCCGATTATTAGGCAAGGGTCTCTCACCGCAACAAAAGTATTTGCGCACTACTCAAATTAACTTTTAGGGTGTTATCAGGAGTTTTCCCCTATTGTTTCTTACAATATTCTGGGAATAAAGAGGAGTGTTAACACTTTGTAGCCTTAATCTGTCCCCATACTCCATAGTATAGGCAAATATAATATTTTTAAGGTTATAAGATATTTAAGGTAAAATTTAATTGACTGGTCCATTAATTCGTGTAGCAAATATAAAACTATGAAGTACAATACATTAAGATAAAATCAGGAAAGTGATTTAATGAATAATAAAAAGTACCTTCTCTATTAGGTTGGATACTGATACTACATCCGAAACTGAGTACTTATTGGGATCGTATGTTCCGGGCCGAACTATGGCCACTGCCGGTTTTGTCAGCCCAGCGCCTTTCGGTAGGAATATAAATGATCTATAAAAATTAAAAACATCAGGACTTCATATGTAACTACTCTGTTATACATGTTTGATAAAGTTACTGTTAGTGTTTCTCACTAACAATAATAATAAATTAAATGTTAATTAAAATCAATAAAATTAATAATAAATGATAGACCGTGTTGACAGAAAGAAAAGAAGTTTTTATTTTATTTTTAATTACAATTATATGGCTTTTATACAAAAAGAGGTTTCATGTGCTAACAGTTACTTCCATTTCCGTAACTTAGACATATATTAATTAAAGCAAAATTTATTTTGCAAAATTGTATTTCAGTCAAATATTTTGTAAATCTTCCAATAGTGTATGGTTAAGTTCTTCATAGTAGAAACTCTTATCATATTTCAACATAATAATTGCAAAACTTAACAATTTACGAGAACCACAATGTTCTAGGCAACTACAATAAAAGTATGGGCCGTATGCTTATTGGTCACCATCACGGTGTAAAAATACCGATTTTACTATCAGGATTTACTACGACGATTTCCATAAAATACATATACAATAGCTTTTTTTTAATTAGGGACACTGCCAAGCCATTAGATTTTCTTTGAAATCCGTTCAACATGGTGACGTATAAAACTACAGACAGATCTCATGTCTAAAAATAAGTGATGTGGGTTTTTTTGTTTATTTTTAACCATTTTATTTTCATGGTTTCTCATTATTATTTTGCATGCCGTGTTCGCCTATATATGATTGTACAATTAGACCATAACCCATTATATGTAAATAAATTAATTGTATGATTGTAACAATTGTTGGTGATCCTAAATAAAATAAAAAAAAACTGTATATTGTTGGTAGACTCATTCGATTCTGCTCTTTGTAGGTCACTCTCAATCGTTGAATGTACATAGATATACCTTAGTGTTAATACAGGAGTAACATCTTATAAGATGTCTATATATGAGCCATTTGTGTATATTACATCTTATTAATTTATACATGCTAATGTTTGCGAGTATGGACATTTGTTACTCTTTCACGCAGATACTACTGACCGGATTTTCATGAAAATTTCCAATAATATAGCTTATATATCAGAATAACATATATGCTAAAAAAATCTCGTGGATGAAACCGCAGACACAGCTAGTATACAATAAGCACGAAGTAATATGTATTTTCAAAATTACATTACTCATTATATTTATTTATTTATCAAGTACTTTCATAATTTTTTTTTCAGGCAAAATGATAAATTATATTAACTTACATCTACCAATTTCAATCATTTTCTTCTAATTATAATAAAGTTATACATACCCCAGATCGAGAATTTCATCAAACATCTTATGTTTCTGATTAATTCTGTGCAAATCAGGTGCTGTCGTGCGCAGAGCATAATACAAGTCTATCTTTTCTTTAGTTCGCTCCAGACTGAACTTGCATCCACGTAAGAATGCAATCAACCACTGGTCATCTACAAAACATTATATTTTTTTACAATCTTTAAAAAATGTATTTGAGGATCTTTTGCATAATATAAAAGTCCGATTCAATAACATAAAATTGTATTATTTTTACATTATAAAATAATACAATTCTAATAATATTCTCTTTTTGTATGAAATACAACCATGGTTAAAAACGTCAGAGATAATGCCTTATCTTGATAGTTCTTAACTTTCGAATGACTTTTTCGTACATTTTCCAAACCAAAATCATAAAGCTACAAGTTTTAAAATGTACCTAATTATTATATAATAGACCAAATTACACTAAATTACACCAATTGAACTAGTAGTTTGACTAATTAGATTAGTAAATGAAAATTTGCGGTCTGATTTCACTTGTTGCAAAAAAATTAAATTGTGTTACAGTACTTTAATTGCTAAAGAGTTGAATCGATATTTAAAATTATACTAATAACGAATGTTCCCAAATTATTGAATAATTTCTATATAATTTGAATCGTTAAATTAATACAATAATACAACAACTAAACATTTATCTGTTAAGTCTTCCAAAGAGTTTTAATTTATTATGCGGAGTTTATTAGATTTTTTTTGCATTTCGAAGTTTATTAAATAAAATATATTAATTCATCACAGGCTGACATGTAGAAATAACAAAAGGAAATCAAGCAAATAGATAAGTCATTCTGAATTTATTACTTTCGGCAAATTAATATTTATTTATATAGATTTGAAGCAACTTAAGTATATATTATGTCATTTTTGTCAACAGTGTGATGAAAAGATAGACGAATTCGCGAAGTAACCAATAATAATAAATACCTGTTCTGGCACGTAAATGCGGTTGCTTCTTTATCCAATCCTTAAGGTGTTCAATATCAGCCTCCACCGTCTTACTATCCTCATTCAACTCCAGCCGTGCCTTCTCGGCTAATTCTGCGGGTAAAGGTCGTATGGACGGCATTTTTGCAATAGAGAATACTTCGTCCTGTCACTTTCGCGAACGGCGGTCAACAATACTAAATTAACCACGTAATTATGTTTATTATATACTTAATAGTTATGTAATTAGATATAAGTTATAAATATATATATGTGTAGTACAGTATCTTGTTGATTATTGATATCTATAATCCACAAGCTTATATACCATGCATAGATACAACTATATATATATACCTACCTATATATATATATATATATATATATATATATATATATATATATATATATATATATATATTGTCAAGAAATGATACTAAATAATGCATTAGCCCTATATAACATAACATGTTTGAGATGTAGGTATGTATAATATAAGACACGATTCCGTAATGAATATATTACGTTGTAACCCAATGATAAACGTCAGTTAGGTATTAATTGTCGTATCTCATTTCCTTAAACTATTATTAAAAATTTACACTACTTACAGAGTTACATGAAGGATTTTTTTCAAAACCGTGGCACAAGATACGGGATATTAGTACGGATATATATGTATGTATATATATATATCTATATATAATAGGTATTTACATACATGTTTTATTTCACACACTCTTAGTACTATAGTTCCAGTGGGTTATTTTTGCACGGTAAATAAATTGCGATCTAGTTCCGAACGAAATAGAGCAAGCAGCTGACAATCGTCAATCTTACTTAAATATATTTAAAACTTACTATCAAATTAAACTGTGCAGCTTGTGCGATATTGTTATTATAACGTTAATTGTAATTTTATTAAAATTTTACAAATAATTAAGTACTGTTTGTCTGTATCCGTATTTTTATATTCAAATAGTTTTCAACGTATTTTCTTCAATTTACTTTTTAACAATACCTATTGTATAAGAATCTTAACATTGAAGGCCGAAATGAGTCTGTTACGTCCCGGTATAAAAAATACTGTCTATGCGACTTCGTTTTAGTGGAAAACTGACCTTTAATATTGTTATTCAAGGTCAGTTTTCCACTCAGACGAGAATTTTTAATTATTTACTCTAATTATATAAAGCCAAACAGAAAATCATCATTCTAGTTTAAATAATGACTAATTTCCATACAAACTTATATCCCCTATTTCATTTTAAGTACCACCTTAAGGGTAAAATTTAATCAAACTTTGAATAGTTATTTATATTTAATCAACATCCTAAAACATAAGTTTAAAGCTCTAGCTTTAATAATGACGATCCTTCCATATAACCTTTGGTCTCCACTTTCAACGTCTTATGAGCCTTTCTTTGTATTAAAAATTAGCCAATGTCTTTTCTCAGACTATCTGTGTACTAAATTTCATTTCAATCGGTTCAGTAGTTTTGGCGTGATAACGTGTCAGACAAACTGACAGACAGATAGACATATAGATACACAGAAATTCAAGCAGACAGTTACTTTCGCATTTATAATATTAGTAAGAATATATAAGCAGATATTTCTTATACCGATCCATTAACTCAGACAGGCCACACTGGTGAAATCACGGGCATATGTATGTATACTAGAAGAATGGACATTTCATAACTCGAGTACGTCAGTAACAGTTTAAAATGCCTAAGTTTACATTAGAAACGTATAAATCAAATTTACTGTTTCCAAATCTCTTTTTCAGTGCATTCCGAAACGTCTTTTGTAATCTTTTACAACATATGGCTTGCGTACGATCTGTTTACGTTGATCCATCTACTTTTTAACGCGGGTATGTATATTTGACGTATGTATAGGCATATTTAGCATGACAGGCCGCCTTATTTCCGATAGTCGCGGGTTCAATTCGATACAAAGAATTGTTGATTATGGTTATTATTGTCCATGGAAGTTTTATATGTATTTACATAAAAAGTGTATTCATGTATTACTATGAGTTGTTTAGTACACATAACATAAGTGTTGGTTAACTTCAAGTTAACTAAAAATGGGTCTGTGAATTATCCTGGGTTATTATTATTATAAATAATCATGCAATACATTTAAACACAATTGATATTTTAAAGAACACATTTATTCCGTGTATTTACAAATTATTAAATTTTAAATATAGGTATTTTATAATTTACAACCCTGTCAACATTCTCAATTTTATTAATTAAAAATCTCCAATGTTTTGCTTAATTTTTTTATGAATTTCAAGACTAATGACATCACAGAAAGTATATATATATTATATGGCCTGTTTATAAATAATACACATTTATCTCTTCGAGAACAGTTAAGCCCATAGCCGAGCTCAAATAAATAGGAGAAAACCTCGGAAATAGTCAACCAACGGTCCATAAAGCTTACCGTATAGATTGTTGGTTAAATATATCCAATATTTACAATATTATATAAAATCAGATAAACATTACTTATTTGGTTATTACTACCAATTCATTTTTAAATTATTTATTCAGTATATTTTTTAATAAAAATAGATTTCACGTCACATAACCATCCTATTAGTCCACTATTTGTGCTCTAGCAGTATGTTTACCGTTCCTATAGATCTCCAACTAACCTCAAACATTAATTGTTTTACATAGAAATTTGTTGTCATTTTAAACTACAATCACGTGTGAAACAAATTTCGTATTATTATGCAGTAATACGAAATTTGTTTCATACGTGATTGTAGTTTGCAAGATTGATAACATTTCTATTAGGTTATTTTATTTTTCTTAATATCATACACATATATATGTACCTACTTACATCTGTCATATATAAATCTTGGTATTGAAATTGATTTGTAGTGGTAATATTGTAAGACAATGTACTAATATAGAATAGAACTGTAGCTTAGATAAAGTTATATTAAAATATGTTTTTATATAAATTATTTCTTAAAAATTAATAACATTGTTACATAATAAATTGTTTACCATAAATTAAAATAACAACAATTAATAATATTTGTTGTTAAAACAGGTGTAAATAACCGATTTTATATATAATTATATGGCTTTTTCATACTTAAGGTTATTTCGTAAAAACATACAGAAAATATGTAATACTTACCAATCGACAAATCATAAACAGAAATTAATATTTTTACCAAAAACTAGGTGCAGTTCCACACAAAAAAAAATATAATATAACACATATAATAAAATTTATATTATACAAAATTGCATGACACCAAACAAAATCTTGACTAATTGTCCTTTCGAAAAACAAATATCCTTACTGACCTATCTTTCAATGTATAGCAAAAAAATTACGTCTAAAACCTTATTTTGCATATGCAAATTATAGTTCCTCATTATCTATTGAATCGATAACGATTCAGTAGATAATCTGGAACGACTATGAAAGAGTGGATGAAACTAAAAAAAGAAATAACAATCAATAAATCTTCGTAAAATTGGGTTCAAGCACAGAA
This sequence comes from Achroia grisella, assembly GCF_030625045.1. Classification (NCBI taxonomy): domain Eukaryota; kingdom Metazoa; phylum Arthropoda; class Insecta; order Lepidoptera; family Pyralidae; genus Achroia; species Achroia grisella. Next base: position 534,388 of record NW_026713045.1, on the reverse strand, counting down.
GACTTCTGTGCTTATTATTTTATTCTATTTATGAAATGTAAACGAAATTAATGTTCTGTGTATTTTTAACCCATTTATCAAACAAAAATATATGTGTTACATATGATAATATAAATTCTAGCTCTATTTGATATTGATCTAACACGATTGGTGAATAGAAAGTGCGGACAAAAGTGTGTTATTTTGGTGTTCCATTGTTGCATAGGTTACGATTACCATATAGCAAGAAAAACGCCATATTGATTACCAAGGGCTTGATTGTTACCGTCGGAGTATAAAAAAACTTAAACAGAAAGATAAGAATCCTTCTTGCTCAGACCAAACTATCATATAACACTCTTCATAGTTTCTTGAAACTATACTAACCCACAGATAATCAAAAATATTGAACTACTATATACAACAAAATAAAACTAAATTATCTAACGACTAATAATTTAAACCTTGCACTAAGAAGCAATGGAATTGTAAAGCGTGATTAATTTAAAATTTATTTATTTTAATTTTTAATTACATATAACTTTTCTGGCAATATTAAAAATATATGTCGTATCGACTGGCTTTCTTAAACCCTACGCAGTGCAATTTAATATATTTTATTATTATACATAAATTAAATTTAACTGACTTCATCATTTTGTCGATAGAACTCGATAAATCGAACCTACCGTATTAATAACTACTACTAACTATTTAACCCTCTATAGGACACAAGTTATTCTCACAACATGAAAATAAAGAAATAAATCATTCAATGATTCTTAGTTAGTTATATATTAGGATATTTAAGATCACTAGATAATTGTGAATAGCTGCGAAATTCTAAGAGGACGCTCTCATTATGTAATGCAAAAAAATATCCATCAAATTTACCTATTATAACATTTCTAAGATAATATTTAAGTAATAAACCAACCAAATTATTTACTACCTAAATATTACCTTAGAAATATCATAGATATTTGATATAGATAATCATACATCTTATAATAATCTTCTTAATCTACTGCTGAAACTGGGAATATATACTGTACAAAATATACTTTTAGTTCCTTTAAATCTAACAGGGAATGCAGGCGTTTAGGGAAAGCGTTCTCTTAGCCGAATATTTCAAGTATGTTATAAATAAATGCACATGTGTTGCGTATATTGAATGAAATTTACTCTGTGTATTGTATATCTCTATGTATGCTGGAGCTTACTTAATTCGTTAAGCATTTATTATAAATATATGTAGCGCACATGTTGCATGTTCGCCTAATATTATTACTACACCATGCTTCAAAACACTTTAATTGCAGTCTCATAAGATCTTCCAACAACGGACGGTTATTATTTTTTTACTATCAATAAACTCTTACGTCCTTTACTCCTTCTTCTACTAATTTTAATACAACTTATAATAAATTAACATATTATTAAATTAAACCCAATATTTACATACGCTACTCTTTCGTTATTACTATTAGAACTTTTTGTATTATACGTGTTACAATAATCAAAAAGTGCCACTGTCCAAACTTGATAGACAACGCTAATGACTACTAATGACGTAAATGACTGTATAACTCTTAGGCTTCTGGCGGCATTATGTACAGAAAAAAGCTCCACGATGGCGTACTATTGTTCATAGACTAAAACTAATTGTTCCAGAAGATAAACAACCGTTAATGATAGCCACTGCTTAATGTATGTGTTGTCCATCAAAAGTTGGCGAACAACTTGAGTTCATCTGGATCCAAGGAACGTACTGCCTTCCAGTCAGTCTCCGGATACTCGTCAAAATTGGAGGTGTCACCTTCGTAGGAGACCGACGGTATTATTGGTGGCTGTTGAAAAAACAAACTTTATTAGGCATAGGATATTTTCAAAAATGAATGTTTCTATAAAATCATTTTCGGTGTAACATTAATTTATGTTTATTAAATTATATATTTTACGCATTGTCTTTTTTATATACTATAGTTTCGAAACTTAAGTCTTATTTAGTTGTTTGCTTGTTATTCAGTAATATTTTGTATCTCTTATTCTCCCTATTTATTTATTTCCTTTTTCTAAATAGCGCAATAAAATTTGATACACTTTGGTATACTTTTACTGTAAATTAGTTATTTTAAAAAAATATTATATTAATAGTAATATTAAGAAAATATTATATGGAACAATAAAGCGAAGTAGAAATCGATCGAAATAGTTTTATATACCGATATGTAATACTCATATAAAAACATTTAGCAAAAAGAATTACCTGTAACTTTTTCATGAAAACATCTGCCCAATCGATATGTTTAAACCACCTGTGCCTCTTGACATCCTCTGAACCACACTGAAAAACAAAACAAGTAGGTATTAAATAAAATAATAATATTATACATCATTTTAGAATAATTTTAAATGTTGTTCGCATACTGCATATACTATAGATATATTGTTTACATTTATGTGTATTTTGTAATTCACTTAAACGATTCACGAGGTATACATTCACCTTACATAAGTGGTCTAGTGGTTCAGCACACCGCCTTACTTCCGATGGTCGCGGTCTATGTATTTTATAAGATGTGCAGTACCCATAACATAATTTCGGATTAGCTTGGGACTAGATGGCGTTGTGTGAATTGTCCTGGGGTTATTATTAGTATTAAATATACCTATTATTTTCATGTTAAATTATTACTTATTTACATTAAATTACGATACATTTTATAAGAAACATTAAATGCGTGTAATGCTTATTTTAAATTTAAATATATGTGACCCTAATTGAAATTATAATAAAGACTCCAGACTGTGCAACAACTATAGGTCAGTTACATGGTATTATTTAAATGTAAAGTATTTACAATTGAAATAAATAAGTAAATTAGAATATTGTAACACGAATGATATTTTTTTACAATTAAGACCGGGGATATCTAATTTTAGCTAAACTGTTAATGTTAGTACAGCTTACGTGACGGTCAATGGTTACATCGTAAATTATTAGATTGAGAATTAGCGAGGCATATCGGACTCTTGTTTATTACACGTACTTCGCTGCCAAACAACACTGGCCTTAATATGCATCTAATCCTTCTTATTGTACGTATGCGTTTGCGCAAAAAAATAACAAGACGAAGGTATGGAGAACAATTGTTGTTTGTAGTGTACATAATAGAGAAATATATCTATCGTAATCTATTGCTATGGATTGTGGATTAAATACAGTTGAGCGGATCTTAATGAAATTTGATCACGAGACTGACTCAGGCTATGTATTATTAAAAAAAAACAGGTATAGTGACGGATAACAAATAGAAAATTATATATAATCTGTATAAACATCTATGAATACCCAGTATGATACTAAATATAATTATTTATTTATCATATATACCTAGTTCATATGCATATAGAAAATAGTTAATTAGCTTTCTTTCAAGGACGTTCATCACATTATATTGCAATGCAATTCGGACATGCATAAATCCCGCGCGCTAATTGTTTAAATTTAGAAACACCCAAGACTTTATATGCGACCATAAAAAGATCTAGATTTTGAACAGTATATTCACTATTCGTTTATAGGTACATGGTAAGCATTACTATCGATCCTATCATCAGTGTATTTAACAAGAAACGAGCTTTGTATAACTTATAACCGATATCAGTAACGACGGTGGCAGTGGGAGTCACTATACTAGGTACCAAGTTTTCTACCGTAGTTAGTGTATTTGCTAAGCGAATAGCGACATAACTCAACCGGACGCCCCGTTTGATGTCGCCGCCGGACACTTGACTGATGGCTTTCTAAACATCTGTGCGACATCGCAAAAAGCTCGGTGAAAATACACAACCGCTAGAAACTGCACGTTTATAAATACACTCCAAGCATAGGTTGATAGCTCTCATTATTTTCCTATATTTACGATCAAATCGTATCGTAGTTTAATTTAATAAGTCAATAGAATAAAATTTTATATTGTTTATTTTTATATATAAAATTTTATAATAAATGTCGACTCCACTTAATATTATTACTGGAAATAAATATGTATATCTAACGTATTATTATTCATGCTATACATAAAAACCTACAATAAAGCTCCACAATCGAACAATTGTTAATATAATCCAGTATTTGCAAGGCATAAGTAATCCTCATAGAAACATCCTCATATAATGTATAATTTGCAGCAATACTGAAGTGATTATCCAAAAATAAATATTATTTCAGCCAAGGAAAACCGATCAACTTTTCAATTTACAAAACTCTTGTATACAACTTGACATGTATGAGATTAGAAGTTATATATGGAAGCTGCTGGAGTACGGCCAAGTTTAAGAGCTAAATAAAATATTTTTTGTATAGAATCGAGTTTAATGAATCGAGTATCAAAGCGGAACTGTTACAAGAACAGAAAATCAATCACTCCTATACTGAAATATTTTTTCTTAACTGAAAAAAAAATAAATGCGACCGCAATTTTGGTTTCACCGACATAACTACATTACTCATAAGTAAACTTCAAAATTCATGACATAATCATGCTCTTTGCTCCAACGTTTACTTAATATTTCATTAATACTATTCACATATATAACACATACTATAGTAAATTGAATTTGAAGCCCTCAATTTATATTTAAATGAAACTCTTGCGAGTATAGATTTAACACAATATAGTGAATAGTTAAGTTGAATAAAGCAAATTTCTTGAATTTTCTGTAATTAGCTAAAAATATTAAAATGTGTAATGTTAGAAGTCTTAAATTTCATTAGCTATTTTAAGATGAAGGGAACATATGTATATTGTATATTGTTTTGCACACGCCCTAAAATTACGTCTACACATTATTTCTGTTGCTGTAAAAGTTAATAATACACTTTAGTTAAAGCTAAATATAGTCCAGATTCTAAAATAGACTTAAATAAAGACATGCCGCTTGCTTCTATTGGCAGACAGATCAAGTCCAAGGCTAATTATTTCCAGTAAAATCGTTAGAAAACCATAAACAATTGCCTATATGTCTCCAAAAATCAGTTTTAGGTTCATTTGTTCGTTACAATTTAATAATAAACAATGGTCACTTAATTGTAATAACAATCCGACATTAAACTATGAAATAAATACATTTTTGAACGTCAGCCGTGATTGAAATATTGCTTGTATTCTTAGTATTTCACGGGAAAATGTTTTTATTACAAATAGCAGGCAATAATAATACTCGGCTAAAAATATTCTTTGCTTTCTTATGAATGTATAATAATAGACGATAAAACTAATAATATAACGGAGCTACAACCTAATTTTAGAATAGATAGATATTTTATTTATATTTGATTTTAGTTATTTCTTTTGTTTAGTTAAGAATGAAAACTTACAGATGATAGATGAAAGGTGCTCTACTGAACCCAGCACCTAGCTGTATGCACCTAAGTGTATAATTTCCTATCAGATATATCAGATCAGACATAATTTTAAGCTGTAAATAACATACCTTCATGTTGCCAAGCCTTTTGGTCCTATCTTGAACAAGTAACTTCTTGATAACGTCTTTTGCAATTTGATCAAGATGTCGTGGCCAATCCACTCGTCCATTTAAAATTTTCTCGTATATACCAAATGGGTTGTCATCATAGAACGGCGGATAACCAACCAACATCTCGTAAATAAGGACACCTGCAACATAATTAAACAATCTTGAAATTTAATTTCATGTAACATTATCTATACTTATTTTTAAATTACCTACTATTTGAGTCGGTACCGGATTATGACACGATAGTGCGATTCATAAATTTATTTACAAACATGATGCCCACATGGGTAAATCATTTAGCAGGGATTATAGTTGTCCTTGATAAACATTTTTAAGTATTTTCGTGTGATATAAGAAAGCATATCTAAAATTTCCAACACACCAACCTAGACACGTACCTAGAGCAAAGACTGAAAAATAGACTCAGAATTACAATGTTGCCTTAAGGTTATATTTATTTTAGGCGTTTATTTAAACTATGTACATTATATATCAATAGACTATCTATGTGTCTCTTTCTATTCCTAATACTTTGTAATCGTAGTGGACCTTTACATGTACCTTCTCAAATTCACATTTATTCTGTGAAAACCTGTTAGTAACTTAGTTTGTGAAACTAAATTCTACATAAATAAATGTATATTTACTTATCATTTTTTAAATTACTAATAATAAGAGAATGTATTACTCACTACTGTAATCTGAAATAGTCAGTAGTTACAGACAAATTGTCGGATTTTAGAAGGCTAGACTCCCAAGAGTACAGTATTAAAAGAAAAAAAATACGACAGTTGATCACATAAATTACAAGAGGATACAAACTTAAGTGCAGCACTAATTAAACGAATGAAAACATTTTAAAATTGTAGACTAAATATAATGTTAGTGCCAAAATATGTGTCTCTTAATTAAATGTTACACGAGTATAAAATGTTTTCTGATGTTTAGATATTCATCTACCTACCTACATAATAAAAATAAATAGAAGGGAGGGTATTTCTATTAATGGGGATCACTCGATGCACTGCTAATGATTTACTATGTCAGGTTAGTACACCCTGAAAAATATCATAATAAATTTCTAGGAAATTCATCACTTTTGGCTAAGTGACGACTTCATGCCCACCCTTTACAGGTAATCTGTCAACGTATACCGTAAGGTTAGGTAGAACTCTTTAGATAAGCAATTTGCTAAAAAATTATACTCAATACCTTCATTACCTCCTCTAAATAATACATTTTCATTTCGTCCCACAAATCTTTTTTCAATTTATTATATGAAAACTCTTTACTACAGACTGATAATTAATATTTATTTCTATCTATTACCAAAAATACATAATCTTAACATGTTAATGTCATTAAACTAATGCTAAAGTAAAGGATTAGATGAAATATAAGAACATGCAAACTTTTGTTATATAAATCAATTAGGCGCAGTTATAAATTGGCATACACTTGCCATTTGAAGGTGAGAGTTGGCAAAATATATCATCGCAAACATAAATAATTGTAATGTAAACATTGCATTAAAATGTCACAGACGGTCATTACAAAGCATTTACGAGTATGTAAATATATTCCATAATTAATACATCTATTCGTGAAAGGAGACAATGCAGCAAGAGAGTTCAGTTGAAGTAAAAGTAAGTTATAAAAACAATACCATAGTTCAGTCATAGCGCAACTCATGTTTATAGTTTTACCACACAGGCCGTCCGTTTTGTTCCATTTGTAATAATGGAAAAGCTCCAAATACTTTATTATATGTATATTAGGTATAAAAAAATTAGTAGTAATTGTATTTCGTCTTGCCCTTCGTACATAGAGCAATATGTAAATAATGTAATTGAAAAATAATAATTACAATGAAAATACAATTATTCTACGCAGAATATGTTATTATTATTATAAAATGTGAAATATATTACTGAAATATCTATCCTATATCGAAATAAAAATGTAAATATCAAAATTTTTCTTAAATAACTATCTAACTATTTTTTATAGCAATAACTGAAAATAGTCTAGCAATAAAAATAAAAATTAATAAGAAAGTTATAAACAACGGTATATCACGACAAAATATTTGCATTTATAATACATTCACCTTGAATATGTTTAATATATGTATGACGTTATATTGTTGTATAATGGTACATGAGTGGTTGACATTGGTAATGAAATACAAAACAAAAATATAAGAGTATTAAGCATATATAAATATACTTTGTACAAAATGCAAAGTATCTGCTCGAAAATATTACATTTATATAAATATATATTAATGGTTGTTACTATTTTAGATTACAAAGTAATAATATTCAATGGTTTAAACGCTAATTATATGGTGGAAAAAGATATATCTATCTCAAGGTGGAAAAAAAATTATTTGATATATCAGCTATCTCAATTCTAAATTAATTTCGGTATAATTAAAACGCAATGTCTATATTTTCTTATTGTGCCAAATTGCACAATCAGATTTTAAAATTATTTGTTAAGGAATATTTTCAAAGAGGTCTATTCTAGTTACTAAATAACAACATAGCGATGTATATTCATCGTAAATATTCAATTTTTAACTTATAGATCGTTGTAGCCAGTAATATAAAAAGAAACATACATATGTACGAAATATAAGAAAATTATGAAAGTAGACAGGATAGCAAATTAGTAGGCAATATAAATTTATTCATTAGATATTAGAAAGTTATGTAGAAATACGAACTACACTCAGATATATTCCTTAGAATATAATAAATTATTGAATTCATGCTACAATACCTAACCATCGAAACTATGTATATTTATGATATAGGAGAAGAGAAAATCTAGTGACACAGACCTCTATAACTTACCACTGCTTCATGCACTTTCATTACGCTCTAATGAACTTCTAGATAGTTTAGTGAGGTTAGTAGAGTTGAGAGTTTGAGTCGAGAATTGGTTAGAATTTTAAAGTTATCTTACTAACCTAAAGCCCACCAATCGACTGCTTTGTTGTGTCCTTTACTCTGAATAATTTCTGGTGCTAGATACTCCGGTGTACCACACAGTGTCCACGTTCGGTCAGTTAATTTCTTTGCAAAGCCGAAATCGGTGATCTTCAAATGGCCGTCCTTCGCTAGCAGTAAGTTTTCAGGTTTGAGATCTCTATAGACGATGTTACGAGCGTGTAGATACTCCAATGCTGATACTATCTCCGCTGCATAAAAATTACCTGTAAATGATAATAATAGTATTACTTCTGAGGCAATAGTTCTTCATTTTAAATAATGTGGATGCTGTTATATCTGCCAATTAAAATTGTTTTATACATAATATATAGGACAAATATAACTTTTCCGTAACAAAACCTTACTTAGATCTGCAATACATTACGCCAAATTAGTAAAGTGAGTCATGATTTATGAGATGGCTTCTAAAATTAATCGAAATATTCAATAGGCGTAACTCATATTTAGTACCACACCATTTTAAAAATATAACCAGAATTATATGTGTACAGTCATGAGTTAGTCATAAGTTTAACCTTTAAATTTACAGATGCATAAACTTCTTTGACTTGTAGAGTCAAAGTATTGAACCAAATATAGTGAAATATATAATGAAATTCTGTATTATAAATTATTAGAAATTTACTTATTTACAGCAAAAACAACTTTTATGAAGCTATGATCGAATGTTTTAATTTCTTTTTAGAATGTAAAAACCAATCAAAATTAGCATTAGATTTTAATTTAGAAAGCTAATAATTTCAATATGCTTAAAAAGATATTTTTAGGTTAAGCATCTATCTTTCAGACTAGAAATCATGACTATGTGCTCTATCAAATTTAATGTTTATACATATAAAGATATAGAAAGTAACATGAAGCCAGCTGCAGAGTCTGCAATATACAAAGCAATAAGAAATATACTTCGCATGAATAGGTAAATCGTATATGAGGTATCACAAGAGGTCATTATGTAAAATAAATCTGTAGGTCAAATGTTTTCTCAAAAGAAATCTAACAAAAATATTAAAAACATACGTAGTTTCAAATTATATTAGAAAGAAACTTCTGCCCATTCTCAATAAAAAGATTCCGAAAATTAGTTCTATTTGTCGACACCCTCAAAAGGAATCTTGTGCCAAATTTCAGATCATGCTGTGACGCAGTAAGGCACTTGTAAGTAATAGTCTTTTCGTTGTCTTAATGTCATAACAGTCAATGTAAGCTGAACATAAATCAGTAATATGAAAGGAAAACTTGAAGTAAAAGCCTCCTCCATAGTATTTGGCTGGGGTGGTTATAGTGCCTGAATTCCTTCTTGATGTATAAATTTTTTAAATGTATGCAGTAAGTATTTCGGTTTTATATTAAATAATAATTATAATACTAGTCGGTACAGAATTAAACAAAAACAGCGCCCACATTTCTTAAAATTAGAACATCTGTAAAGTTAGCATCATATTTTTTTCACTGTATATACCGGTACATCTTGATAAGTATATGACGTAATAATTTATAGAAAAAAACTTGCTGCGAACGCACAGGACAACGTCTATTTTTGAGATCGGAAAGTCAATGCCAATTGCTAGAGCTGAATATGTTTGCGTCGAACGTCACTTCGTCTATATTATTAGTGTCGCCTGTTTGGTTGTAGGTACTCTATCTTAAGCTTGCAAGATTTAAAACTACGTCTACGACAGACTATAGCCAATAGCGAATAGCGAGTTACCCAATGGTTTTACAGTACGTCGTGCCAATATAATAAATTCGAACGATCTCGGTTGTATGTAAACAAAACAAGGAGAACAGGAATAGTTAACATCTAACATCAGTTGATGTGCAAATCAATCAGTTTAACAAAAAATGTTAAATAATATTAAGTAGGCAAAAATTATACATTTTACCATCATATCACATATATCTTTTACCAAAAAAACAATAAGTCCTGTATAGAATTAGATCAAGCTACACAAAACAAAGAAGAGGAAATATCTCACTCAAATACTTATAAATCCCATAGAAACATTATGTACATCAAGAAAAACCGCGAAATCCTATAGAAACAGTATGTACATCAAGAACGTCCGCGACGAAATAATAATATGACAGACTACATAAGATAACAATCTATTCACAACAAACTACCCCAATAATAATAACAGTAATAACCCTTTTAAATATTTCTATAATTTTTAAAACTTACTCCTTCTGGTAAAATGGTAAAATGATAAATTTATAATTAATTACAGATATAAATGCAAAACATATACACTGTTAGCATCAAAAGACAACATAGAATATATCTAAAGGCATACATAAAAGATGCAAATGAAAAGGTGAACGACACCAATAAATAATTGCCTTTTTATGGTATCATATGATTAATGACTATTGTGGGCGATACGTCTCCTCGGTACGTCTTGAAAACAAGTGGGGTGGAGACTGTCACCATAATTATTGCATGACATCACGCCATCAAAAACGCCTCTTGACTAGACCCAACAAGGACATAGAAGTACGGTTAACAAAAAACTTCTAACGTCCTACATTACAGAATAAAATTATAGTTACATACATCGAGTTGCATTATATACGTTGTTACTGTTACTGCATTATATAAGTAATAGTAACAACATAAGTTGATAAAAAATATGTCTAATTGATAGGTCCTTGTTTTGTTTCTGTACATCTATATTTATAAGTTGTATAGTACAAGCCCTGAATAATTAGAAGATAAAAATTCATCGTGTACTGTATCTATTATTTAGTATAACGTCATATTAATCTGAATACGGTTAGTAGCTTAATAAAAACATATTAATAATTACCGCTAATCTTCTTGTATTTCAGTTTAATTAACACAGACATAAAAAAATCGGATTTTGGTTTGGTTTGTTATTGGATGATAAAATCATACCAATGACAAGTCAAAAATATTGTTATAAAAATTAAACCAACATAATTTAAGCTACGCTACCATTATATCAAATTGGTATAATTTTTTTACACTACCCTTTTTAGTAGGGTACCGTAGTATCTTAATTGTAAATGTACATATTGTATTTATCATACGACGTAACTATATTCAGTAGGTACAATTAATTTACAAAATGGACCATAGTCATCATGACAACTACCTGTTCAATATTATGCTACGAATTACGAGTTTTGATTTTATCTAAAAAATATATTGTAACTATATTTACCATACAAGATACTCCGTTCGTAAATACAATATATAATATGACTTATAGGTATATTGTATTTATTGTACGACAAGCCTATGTTCACAATATGAAATAAATAATATATAAAATATACCATAAATTACTGGTTGCTTATATAAAATAAACATATTAAAATCGATATACCTAATGTTTATAATTGTGGAGATGAAATACGAAAGAGAGCGCCCAGACGCCGATAGCGGGCGTCACGTTGTCTGGTTGAGTGGCCAGCTGATCCCAAACTCTCGTTTTATTGACCCAACTACAATAACAGGTGTCTATGTCCCGATTCTCCGTAATGCTTAACAGGGTCAAAACATTTTTTAGTATATTATCAAATATACAGGGTGAGACGCCTATATAACTATACCTATAATTTAAAAAATAATAAATTTAGGCACCAGACATAGAAACTCGACCGAAACCTAAAATGTAATTTTAATGTGATTGAAATTTGGTTTCAATATTTATTTTATAATAATGACGAAGCAAAAAATATCGGTATCTCCTGGTTTGGGGATTATTTTTTAATTATAATTAAATACTTATACTTAATATATCATGTACTTATTACAATAAAATAAGAAATCTCTTTCACATCCTTTTTCTAACATTTCATACTTTTATAAAATCACTAGTTCTTTTGATTACACGTATCTTAAGAAATATCTTGTGTAGAAGTATCGCAAGTTATGTCGGAAGTAATTAGGAATAAGCAACCCAACTACTAACAACGCAATTTCTAATGCATGACTTCTGTCAAAATGATAAAACAATTAATCTTAATTTACTCTCAGACGTTAGCCAGGGCCAAAAGCCAAACATCTCTGATATCTGTACTGACCATCTTGAGATAAATGGTAATGAACGTGGCAAAACATTTAGTATACTGATATAGTTTAGTGACTATATTTATACGCAGAGGAAATCTAATTCTATAAAAAACAAGACTACGCGCAACATTTTTAATAATTGAATTATTCCATTAGATAGAATAAAAAGCTGATAATATTTTGTAAACCTAAAATGTAACATACCAATACATGAAGTACACAAGATCATGTAAAAAATTTTTTTTATCACAATCTCTTAAATAAAATTCAAAATCGTTTACAGAATATAAACAAACATTGACGACAAAAAATATAATGCTATATGTGTAAAATGGAAATATTAAGTATGAATAATTTAAATAAAACAAGATTATTTCTAATATAACGGTGAACAGCGATGTATGTACAGCAGATTACTGAACTACGCTACCCAATAACTACCCAAAGTAATTCGCAAATCTTTTTTTCTTTAATTCTTTTGAGAACCTCAAATTTACTAGAAAACAAAAGAACACATATTTACAGGAGCTAATACTCGTAAACCTAGTACAACCTCGTACTGCCTGACAAAAGTTGGAACCGAACGAACTAGAAGAATAAAGAGCAACGAACTAAATTGAGCAAACCCATCGCGAACTACTATCCGCAAAACTAGATGACAGACGCTGCAAATGGACGGACGGACGCAAGCGACGCGCGACAAACTGCGTCTACGCTCTGCCAGAGCGCTGCGCTGGCGCAGCTCCAAACTTTATTTATTTATTCCGCTCCAGATTATTTATTTACAACATTATATACTTACATAAAAATATATGTATTTTTTATGATTACTCCAAATAAACCGTATTATCATGTCATCAAAGCAATAAGTGCTGACTACAGATTCACTGTTTCATTACTATTTTTATTTTGAGCATCACAGCTGTATGTGTAACTTGGTCATGTATATTGACAATCATTTTAACTAATCTTATTAATTCTGCACGTTATGTAAATATTTATAGATACAATTTAATTTTTACTTTCCTGTGACATATCCGGATTATACTAAAATTATACAAATATAATTTTAATAATTTCAGTAGTTTACACTTCATTGTATTAACATGCAACAACATTGAAAATCCCCTGGATAACTATATGTTTCAGATTTGAAACATATTAGTATATATAGGACTTATTTCCTAATAGACAATAGTAATAAATAGTAAACCTAAATATGTTACTAATAAATAAATAAATAATAAAAGGAAACTCTATCTATGTAATAGTTTAGATACCTTCTCTAATAATGTATATAAAATATTATTATTAGTATATTACTTAAAGTACTTAACAAAATAGGTCATAATTATTTATAATAATGGCAACCTTAGCACTAATTAAATCAGCGAACGCTTTATTTATATTTTAGTCGCCAGATGCTAACGACCCAGTTTTTACAGGTTAATGGGCTCAAACTCTGCGCAAGAGCAATGCTTAATAACATGACAGCATAATTGTAATCAGTCCTATTAATAAAATAAAGTAACTATAATTTAAGGAATTCAATTTTTTTAGTATATAGTTTTTGTCGCCACTTGGACGGTACTTACTTCAAATTTATGAATCAGACTAGTCCATTTCCACCATAACACTGCATTGATAGTATTGCAGTTTACGAAAAAAAAAAAGGATATTGAATTGAATAGAGCTCTCGGTCTAGTATGTTTAGGACGTCACCTTAAGTTTACTTCATCTTTTTTATGACTAATAAAGAAAATCTATGGCTAAACTGGATAGAAATGCTATTAAGATATTGAAGTTATGACGCAACTGTATTTGGGAATCACAATTTTTCATGAATTAATTCATCATTTTCATTTTTTTCCTGCCTTATTGAATCATATTCTACCTTAACGCCTTCCAAAATACCCTACCAGAGCAAAGTAATTTAGTAAGATGGGGGAAAGCCTGTGAGAAATATTGCTATTATTAATTGGCACAGCAAGCCACGTATTGGTGGGCTGCAAGGTGCTCCTCGATAGAGATCATTACATCGCCATGATAGAGTACTTCAAATTATATGTAAGTCCTTCAGTACCTAGAGTCCAAAAAGAATTGACTTCAAACAAATGATAAATTAACTTTATACAATTTCAAACAAAAGCCTTCTCAATCCTAGGTACTGCACCTGACTGGACTATTTTAATGGACACGTATGAAATGCACTATAAAATCCTAATACAATCTTCTAAAACATTCTCCAACAATCCAAATACCAACAATCTTCTAAAACATCTTGGCCTGTCTAGAACTGCAGTGAGTTCTATATCTACCAGAACGTATATCTAACGTTGCACTAGCAGGCTCCTACCAGAATCATCTGAGCAAGAAAAGAAACTCGAGTTGACCATAATCTAACGACTGATATATAAAATTTAGTTGCATAATTTGACAAACTAACAATGAGTAAAGTAAGTTAATACTTTGTAAAAAGTAACTCACCCACGCTAACGTAAGAAAGTATGATACAACTATTAATAACATAATCTCCCAGATTACATCTCTTGGCACCTTTGATGTATGCTACAGTTATAAAAAATCAAAGGTATGTTTAATGATTACTAAATTAGCACCGTTAAATTAGCACCCACTGTTTACCTTTAACTGACTAGTTGATATCAACCTACGGTGATTCAAGTTCATGATTTACATCAAACATGCATCAGAGTTGGTATGAGTTACTCAGAATTATTGGATTATTATTAGATTTAACATAACCAGCTATAAATTTGATATTTTTACATTTGTAAGTTGTGTTTTGGTTTTAAGGAGGAGAAATACAATGAAATTACAGACTATGCAGATCAGATTATGACACATTAGTCCTCCTACAGCGCATGAGAAACTACCACTAGCGTCACATTACGACAAAAAATTCGTGGCGGTGTAGATGTATATTGATGACGGTAACCACTTTCAGGACTTTCAGGTGGTCCATCAACTCTCAATGACAGTCATTTCATTTATATGACAATATTTTATGTGTAAAATATTGAACTTACCTATAGTATTACTGAATCGGCCAGCATTTCTTAAATATGAGAACAATTCGCCGCCACATACGTAGTCGAACAGCATATAAATACACGAATCATCGTGAGTCCACCACCGTCTGAAACATAGTTACTTCGTTAAGAATAATAATAATCATGAAACATACCACATTAACTTAATATTACAGCATCACAGCCGAAATACTGTCACATCTAAAAAAATAAGAGGAAAGGGCGTTCCAAATTTATCCTACTTTCATTTTTATTTTTCGTGTCTGAGAACAAAACGATTTTATAACATATATATATATATATATATGTTATAAAATCGTTATATATATATATATATATAATATATATACATGACAATATTTGAAAGTACGCTAAAGTCTGAAACTAACAGTATGTAATATTATATAATCTGTGCTAACAGTATGTATAGTCAAGTTGACAGCACATCTGATAGAAAGAAATAACCTTTCCTTACTTGAATAGATATGAACATCTCACGAACGTCTCGAAACAAATTGCTACATTATTCCTGAATGTTAAATCTACCTAATATATGTATGTGTACTTTTACTAAACTCTAAAAAAGCTATCCTCTTTATTCAATGAACAACTGGAGTATGTTAATTTTGTACTTTTCATTGACCTTTATATATAATTAATACTATTTTACCGCCAAAATGTCCTATTCAAATTGAAATAGGACATAACGCAAAAAGAAAAACAATTACGCCCTGTCATTGTTTGGATGAATGAGTAACGAATATTACATAAGAAACAGCAGTCGTAATGTGGAACTAGCATGATGCAATGTGTTCAGAAAGTAGACTCAATAAAATATGTAAAAAGCGTCATATTTTTATACCACAATTATGGCAAACATGCCCAACTCTTTATAAATATTTTGGTTGTAAACAATTTTTCAGATTGGCAAATCTTAGAAACCTTAATATAAACATCTTTTGAAAAAAACAAATGTTGTATTTTCCAAAGAAAACCTAAGCAAATTTATTCCACATGCTGAATGTGTTCCGGAGCAATTTCGTGTCGTTTGCGATCTTAAATATTTTTAACAACATTTTAAATATTCTTATATACTGCTGGGAGAATAAATTTAAATTTGAATTTGATATGATCAGTTGTAAACGATTTCTGTGAGTAATTACGCAAGAAACTGGTTATGGAGGATATAGATTTCAGTGTAATCTACTGCACAAGCTCCTAATATATTGCAAGACAAAATAAGCAACGTTAAGCAAATTTAAATCGTAAGCTGTACATCTTACGATTTGAATTATAATTTTTTCTTTTCATATTTTCGATTTACCAGTATTTGATTATCAAATATATTTAAGAAATATAAATGAAATTGAAAAATGTGAAAAATATGTATTTTTTATTCTTATAACAACCATATTTGACGGTAGATTAAAGTTATTTTACATTTATGCCACATTAAAAGGAAGAATGCTAAGAGTAATAGTATAATGCTTAAATAATCACATCTAATGGAATGTAACGGCATCAGAGGTATGCCAGATTCTCATCGGCTACATACTCGTAGTCGATTGATTCGATTCCCGACAGGCGCCTAGACACCTGCCAACTATCCGCTTGACGTCGCGTGTCGCCACAGACAAGCATACAATGCGATATGCGTCTAACGCCTTTATAATACAACACCGAAACAGCATCTCTTTGTTTGCCAAAACTCTCTTCTTGTTACACATAAACACTGCGCATTTGGTATATTAAATTTCTATTATATATTTAGTCCCTCAATTATAATACAACTATACTATTATTTTTATTCATTTATCAAATTAACAGTTATCAGTATTATCAATAACATTTATATCGTTTTAATAATAAAATCATTACCTAATTTTTTTTGTCAAAAAAAAACGAAATAATCGTAAATACTACAAAGAAATAGAACGTCTTTTTTAACGAGCAAACTAGTTTATTACGGCTACTAATAATATTATTCTCTAAACAAATAATTTAACAATATTTACTTTAAAAATTATTTCAATTGAGTAAAATTACAAACCTAATATCTGAATGGAGCTCGATAAGAAAATTTTACATTGTATTCAAATTATAACTTTTCCTTTGTTTTGTTTTAAAGTATGTTATGTAAGGAACATCCACACCTAGACTAATACGTGGTTACATTTGAACGACATAAAGAACTACAATACATCACACTAATAAAATTCAGTATCTAATTACAAGCACGGCCACGCACTGACAATGACTACCTACGCACAATGTACATAATTTATTCGAGACAGAGAAGATGAAACATTGGCTCTGGGCCGAGCACTGTCTAGTACATAATATTTAATTGATAGACGGCACATGCACTAGAGCATATTTGATAACCTCGTAGAAATAGAAAGTAAACTGGCACATCTAATAGACCTACGCATATATACCATAACACAACTCAGGTACTAATCCATACAACCAAATTTGCAACGACTTCGTCTTTTTATACGATTGGAGTGGCAAACTATACACCTATCTATAAACAATGCCACTGACATCAGAGATAAAGAATTAGTGTGAGGACATACATTAAACCCATAATGTTCACCTTCACTGCTATAGCTCTTGGTATTAAAGGTAGGTGGAAGGTTTGAGTACCCTTCAAATAAAAGCCACTTGACGAAAATATAAAAGGGATAGAGTTACATATCAAGCCGACCTTGTACAATAGGACAATACTCAGTAAATTTTTTGTCCATCAAAATAGCACATACAAAATATGTACAAAAGTCCATTTAAATCAAGAAAAAGTTGAATATTATTATCCAAATATACTAAAACTCCGTTATTCGCGGAATCATATAGGAAATTTTTCCATAAATACATCTGTATAACTCAATATAGATTTACAGCGCAGTGACCAATCTCCTACCGCCCCCTCTCTTTCCACTAACACCCGTGAAAAAGAAACACACACGGTTTGTAATTGTATACAAATGAAATCTTAGACATTGCTGTAGTATTTTTACCCTTCAAACAGAAATAACGACGTACGCATGTCTACTTCGTGGCTGAAATTGATAATAGTACCTACATCTACTAAAGCAAATCATACAGAACTCTACATTAGTGTATTTTCAAATGTATGAAATTTTTATTAACGTCTGAATATATCATTAAAAAGTTTAAAAATATATTTTATAATTCTCAGAAAATAATATAAATTGTTATTTTTATGTGTACTCTTTCTATCTACTACTCTCATAGTATGTTAATATTTGAACTCAAAATAAATAACTTTTGTAATTCATATTGAGAACTTGCAATATAAGTAAAAGCGTGTCAAGGACATCCAAGAACTGGCCCCATTGTTAAGTCAAGGACTAAAGTTTGCTGTATTGAAATATTGGCTTTGTTTGTAAATATATGAAACGGTTAAAACGTTTAACATACATTTTACTTTTAGATAATTCAGTCTAATTTTTATAAAATAATTAGAGTTTCTATATTCCAATATAAATGTTGATTATGGTATAAATATATATACTAATATTATAAAGTGACTTCGATTAACCTACTCGCATTGAATCTTGTTCCTTTAGTCATTGAATTTTAAATATACAATTATTATAATGTAACAATAAATTTATTAACAATTAATTAAGAATAAGTTAGGATCATAATATATTAATGTTCCATGGCAAATTGTAAAATTTGTTGATAAAATGGTACTTACAAGTTTACTATAAAGGGATGATTAATTTCTGATAATATATTTTTCTCGTTCATGACGTGATCAACTTGTTTTAAACGTATGACGTCCGCCATCGACAGTATTTTCATAGCCAAATACTCATCAGCAGCCTTATCTCGACATAGGCATACCCGACCGAATGTGCCGGTACCTGGAACAAATAGACATATAAAATTAGTTATTAATTAATTTAAATTTTATTACACTAATACCAGAATTATACTGACAAGAGATTATGATGCATAAAAGGCGGACAGGGCAACCTTAGGGTAAAATTTTAGCGCATGAATAGCACAGTATATATATGTACTGAGAAGAAATAACACAAAAGATATACATGCAATATACATACACACACATATAAGTCAACAATAAATACACAAAATAAGATAATGTAAGTTCAAAACAACTGTGTTACATGCTCGGTACAAGACTAAGCAAGAAAGATAACAGAAAAGGAGAAGTTAGGTGGAGGGGTAACGGGATTTAAGTAAATTTAAAAAAAATGTGTTCCAATTTTTATTGCCTCATTTAGAACACCGTCTGGTTTGCTAATTTTGTTTCATTTTAAGAATTCCTTCTTTATTTATAAGTTCTGACGACACTGTATTGTGCTTGTAGTCTGTATCTTGTAACAAAGAAGAATCTCTACACAAGTACATTATCTAGAGATTTTATATCTTTAATAAACAATAACTAGGTATTTAAATCCATAATAAAAAATTTATTTATTTTTAATACGAAAGTAATTATTTTAATAACGTTTCATTTCTTAGTACAACATAATATTATTCATACTTATATATATCCATATTTATAATCTTATCCATACTTATACGAAATAATAAAATCGAGTCTTTCACAATTAAACGGGCGAGCAGATCTTATTGTTAGTGAAATTGAACTAATTTTAATTATTTGGAAATACATGTATGACGACACGAACATAGATAATGCAGATAAAATTGTGGATAATACAGCTAGTACCTAATGTATAATTATTATATGTATATCGTATTTGTATGCCCTCTTAAAAACTAATAATAAACGAATAATCACAAAGTTCTCCTATTTGTAACAATCAAAACATTTATACCTCTACAACATTAGCAATGTTACGATCTTGCGTGTAAACAATTCAGAGAAATTAATTACATACAAACAGTCCTCAGTCAGCACTGAAACGCGGATTTTCTCCATCTTTTGATTATGTGACTCATACATCTGTAGTATCTGCTAAACACAAACATCGGAAATGAAAAATTCTTGGTAATGTTTTAACTGGCCTCGTAATGATACGATAAGCAACTCAAGACTATTACACAGTAGAACTTGGCAGTAAATATCAGAATGTTGGCTCACAAATGTTAAAGGTATTACTTAATTTAATGGGTTATGGAATGGTGCACTCACATACATTAACGGAATATTCGCTAGTAAGGCACAAGGGGAGGTACATCGAGGATAAAGTAAGCTCAATTATACCATTCGTGGCGAATTCACGTAGCATTAACCAGATAGTTTGCAAGGAAGACCGTAATTAGATCAACATGACATGACACATTACCTGACTTTGGTATTACTACATATTTTTTAAATTATTAATAATTTATTAATTTAAAAAAATATCTATAAAAGTTACGAAAATAAAATTGTTATATTATAATAAATCTTTCCGCAAGGAAACAATGTTATTTTAATTTCATAATACATTACAGTAAAAATATAAACATGTTTAGAATTAGAAATATATATTATTCTGTAAAAACATCAAAACCTTCACAAAATAAAACCAATTGTTTGGTACTTTTATACAACTATATTTGAATTTTCCATTAAAAAATTCTAATCACACATTGACATCCAACATCTATTTTAGAGGTACAATAAAATGGTGCATAACTAAGTAATATCTTATTTACATACTTAAATTAATTGTCATATATATATATGTTAAGAAAATAAAATGTTGTTCGACACCGGGTTTTAACCGGATTGGTATTTTTAAATATAGTGTCTAACTATCTAAGATGGCATGATCTCTCCGGAATAAAGCTACTATTAGAAACGTAACCGTAAAACGGTGAACTTAGCGTATTTCTACAATAGGACTACCCTGATCCTTTAAAAAATCAATATATGGTTTTTGGACTATGAATTTACTCCCAATATCATTTTTATTTTACCCTTTGCCAACTGTTTTTCCCGTACCCTTGAGACAGTTTTATGTTCAAACCGAAAAACCCATTTTCTGTGTACGAAACATTGTAGACTAACAATAAACTATCAAGAAAAAAAGTATACTTAATTAAAACTTATGTGTTATAGTAAAGGGTATTTACCCTTGTATTGTTTTCATACACCACTCCTAAGATGTTTAGACATGGATAACTCTGATGAAAAATCTGAGTCATACTTGTAAGGTGCGTTTTATTTTAAACCAACTACAAAAACGAGAAGGTTGACGTTTTGTGTTTATATTTTCCTATATCTTCGTATTCAGATATAATTATTTAAATATGTTAGTCTGTAAAGTATATATAATAGGAGCAAAGATTTTTATTTTTTAGACCATTTCTGACTAATAGTGGGGAAAAGGAACCTCCCTATTGAGTCTCCATGAGGATTTTCCGTAGAGTTTGAGTAAAAAAATATATAAATCAGTTATATTAGTTAAATTAGGAATCTGAGTCACGGTGCATACATTACAATTCACATACATTAGAAGAGTGTTTGATTTTCCACAAAGAGCGTGGCGTCACAGAAGGTGGTCGCAAAAACGAAGATAATGTTTTTTGTAATTGTGAAGTAAAGGTGAAATGAATTTCTTTGATTTTCCACAAAGAGCGTGGCGTCACAGTTGCAGTTATAGGAAATGATCTCTTATTACCAGCAGATATTCGTAAGATGGAGAGCAACGGAAGGTCTTGGTTAGTCGTCGTCGCATACTGCGAGACAGTAAAAGTAAGGAACAAGGCACCAGAGAAAAAGCGCGGAATTGTCTACAGGGGCAATGGCCGTGGGGACATCTCCTTCTCCATCGACATCTCAAGCGTGAGAAGAAGTCTATTAAGCTGGGTCCCCGCCATCGGAGCAGCGGAAGAATGCTCGTGAGCACCCGTGGCTCTGGCAATAAGTAGTAGAGGTACAGCTTGGAGTATTAGCCAATAAGAGTTCGAGTACCTATTCATTAGCCCTGGAGCGGGCGGGTCTCCATAACGGAGTTCCATAAGTAAAAAAAAGAAGTTAGTTTTGGTTGTACTTTATCAGATCTCCGTATTAATTATGTACTGATTTTACCATGATTGAAATAGCATTTTAGAACAAGATCTGAAATTTATTTCGTTGGACCTTGAGATAGATTTGGAGAAGGCCTTCGATAATGTAAACTGGAAAAAAATGATGCAAATTTTGAAAGAATAATTTATCAACTTTATAAAAATCAAGAAACAATAATAGAGATAGGCGAGGAAAAGGAAAATGCAAAAATTAAGCAAGGGGTACGACAGGGTTATCCACTCTCACCACTAATATTCAATATTTTTATAGAAGCTGCAATAAAAGAAATAGTCGAATTAAACAAAGGGGGGATTAAAATAAATGGTCAAAAGCTACATTTTATTAGGTTTGCTGATGATATAGCTGCATTAGCAGAAGACTACACACAACTACAAACACTTTTAGAAACTATGAATACGATTTTTAAATCATATGGGCTCAAAATAAATATAAAGAAAACTAAATCAATGAGAATAACAAAAGTCAAGACCCGTAATAAAAATAATCCAAAAAATAACAAAACACAGTTCGAGCAGGTAGACACATTCAAATATCTAGGCAGTTTAATCACCAGCGACTCCAGATGTACCACAGATATTATAACAAGAATAGCCATGGCAAAAAAAGCATTTAACAACAAAAAATACCTTTTACGCGCTAAAATATCAAAGACCTCACGGAAACGATTTATTAAAACCTATATCTGGAGTATAGCCTTGTATGCGTGTGAGACGTGGACATTAAATCAAAAGGAAAGAGACAAACTGGAGGCTTTTGAAATGTGGTGTTGGAGGAGGATGGAAAGAATTAGCTGGAAGGATAAAGTAAGAAAAAAGACAAATATTGAACACCATAGAAAATAGACGAGGAAAAATGTTAGGGCACTTGATACGGCACGATGATTTCATGAAAATTATTATTGAGGGGAAAATAGAAGGAAAGAGGGGGAGGGGAAGACCAAGGAATAGCTACATCAAACAAATTGAGGACAAAATGGGAGTCGTGTCGTATCAAGAATTAAAGAACATGATGGAAGATCGCGGAAAGTGGCAAGAGCTCCACCGACAAGAGCGTAGCTCTTAAATTATGAATGAATGAATGAATGGACCTAGAGACCTGTGTCTCTCTACTGAGACACAAGTCACAATTGTAGTGTTGCAACCTACACCTGTATCAATCATTCAACGCTGTAAGGGGATATGAAGTATGAACCCACCCATAACGTTCGTGGGCGGCCAATAACACTCAATTATCAAGTCATACACGTTTGAAGCCGCCGTCTCGTAATGAACGTCGTACCGTCAACCGACCTATTTCCAATGAACATTCGGTGCTATATGTGAAACACTTTGTCTTTTATCTCTCGTTTTTGACTAAACGTCTCATATTTTACACAAACTAGGACGCCTCCGGGGTTCAGATAAAACTGTGCAGTCGCGAACGAAAGTTTAATATCTGTTTCTTTATTTAAAACTACAGCGATACACCAAAATGCTTGACTAGCTGTAAATTTAAGCAAAAAAAATTGTGAAGTAGGTACTAAGATAAGAAGCAGAAAATAAAAATTACATAAATAACTTCTGTTCGAAACTTATCATCTCGCAATTTCTACGTTCGCCCTTTTAAATTTTATGAGAAACTCAAACTGATCTTTATTCTTATTTCTGTGTAGGTAGTTCTAAGTATACATTGATTTCTCAGTAGGTCAATTATTCTCTCCATTTATATCTTCCACAAAATGTTAAACTAATTAATAATAATATTACTAGTTTATTATAGTAATTAAAACGCAATGAAGACGCTCTTTCTAGCAACAGCTTATACGAGCTAGAAACATACTCAATATTTAGGTTAGAAGGCCGACTGTACCAATGCGTTTAATATTAAAGTGTAATTTTACGTAACACTTGTTAATTCGAGATCCCCGTGACGTCGGAATTTATTTCTTAACAATTTATTTCTGCTGTTCCCTTACGCAAGTCTACCTGAACCTTGCCGCGAGCTTATAGAGTGTTGGTACCTAGATGGTAGTACCTACCTAACTGAATCAACTGGAAAGGAATCAGTGAAACACATCTTATAAATTTATCGTTACGTAACTGTGTGGATAAAAAGATTTGAAAAATTAATCGATCGATTTCATAAATAAGAAAAACTTCGTTCTATGTTTAACAAACAACTCATAAATGAAGAAAACTTCCGCCCGTAATTCTTGAAAAAATCTCAACAAGTTTTTATTACCGTAATTTATTGTGTAAGTTATTATCGGTTGTGAGGAATACATTGCATTAGAAATACGTTAGAAATACGCTAATGTCCCCAATAGCAATAAAAATATGGCTTTGTGTTGCCTTATAATTTTAGTTGATGTTTCATCTAACAATGATGTACTTATCAACGTATTTATTTATATGTAAACTGCATTAAATTTTATATTTTGAACAGAATAAAAAGATGAATCTCGTGTCGCTTAACATATAATATAAGAAATTGCAGATGATTTAACATTATTTATCGCTATAACGATATGATATCCTAATATTTTGCGCAAAATTTACAACTATTATGATGCTGCAATTATTAAACAATTAAAAATTGTATACCTATATGTAATTGAAGTCAGGTTCTAGGGAATTCGTCAAGAATTAACCACAATAGTTTCCAAGATTAACCACGTGGAGGTTAATACATTGCTATTAATTGCTAACAATGGGGCCAATAATCGACCCTAACAATCCCCTTCCCCCATCCCTCGAACCTTAGAACCACTATTCATGAATTCCGTGACTTACAGTCGCTGATTTCAGTCTAATATGGCCCATTTGGAGTGGGCTGATGATGATAATAAATCTTAATATTGTTTTCGCAAGACTAAATTACATTTAAATTAGTAATAGAAATGATTACTAATTTAAAGTAGACAGGCCAATAGCAATGTCATGTTCTCGTGTCCTTCTCCTTAATTTATTTTTATTTGGTTTTCATTATTTAGTATAAAATAATAGTTTCACATTTCATTTGTTTCTGTAACGTTCATAGTCGAAGTTATTAGTGTTGCAACTGTGCAGTCAAGTTCATGTATTTTCATTGACATTTTGACCTACCATTTGGCCCTAAGCATGAGTATATCTGGTTAAATTATTATTTAATATCAACATAATAGATCATTAAAAATATACTTTTTCTTTACATCTAACTTACGTAACATTATGAATTTAAAAACAATACAATTTCATTTTAGAAAGCATATAACAGTAAAACCATCAAGGCGAGTTCATTTTAAAAATATAACATTTCGTAACAAGCAAATCGAGATAACATACATAAACGTGAGAAGATGGCATGGATGCTAAGATGATCTAATCAGAATGAACTAGAATTTTGTATACTTTAGGCACCGCACCAATGCTAAACTGTCGGATAGAACAGAATCAAGATAATATTGAGATTTTCGTCCGATGCCAGAACAAAGAGTTAGATGCCGTCAGTCGTTTTATTTCCCACTACATAACAACATGACTGAATTGAAAATTACAAGAACTTTGGCCCGCGGTATAAAAGTATTCTAGTTACCGTTTTATACTCCTTGACTCCGATTGTATGTAAAATATATTAGGCACAACAGTAACCGACGCAAGTACAATAGGTAAGTATATCACATTATACTCAACTAATACTAATGATCAGAACAAGTCCCAGTACTAGTATTGTTAATGAAACTACGTAACTTTCACCATAGAGCATAGTCAAAATCTGAAAATAGTAACATTGGTACTAAGACAATTTCCACATTTGGATTGTGTTATAATGTTCGGAAAATAAGGTAAATGCTTTAATGGATTACATATTGTATGTTGATATATACCTGTATATCTACCACTGGATCTAACTTTGTAAAACATTATAAAAACAATTAATAAAAATATCTCTCAATGTTTGTACAACCACGAACAATTTAACTTTCATAATTACATTATCACTTTAATAGAGTCAAACGATTATACAACAGACTTTAATAATACAATTCAATAGGTTATGTGACATTTCAATCGAGATTAGTGAAGGGCGTTAGGAGTATCTAGTAGCAAGCTCCGGAGGCGAGGCGAGTGGAGCGACTGAGCACCTGGTCAGACCACTTTCACTGCACATAGAGCACTGGAAGCTTGTGACGAGTTTGACGTCACGTCCCGGTTTACAACTAAATGCTAAGCAATTAAGTACTAATATATATATTTAGTGTAGATATATACAAAAGCTAGATTTTTAGCGTTTTATGACAGACTTGTTCTCGTATATACCTACAAGTAAATTACTAAATCACAACAGGTCATTAGTGAAAACTAATCCACAAAATTCAACGTTATTGTTATTACACGAAAATAAGTCATTTTTGTCGTTAAGTAATTCTGCCTTACTAAATTCATTTCGGTGTGAAAGCAGACGAAGAAATTGCAGTTAAATGATAGGTTCTGTAGGAATTGCAACTTGGTCCTCTTTGTTGTGATACACTAGATACCCAGTTTATTACAATAAAAAAGTAAATGGAAATACTATGTAAAGAACACCTTCTCTGTTCCGGTCTATGAGTATCACAAGGTATTTTGTAATCCCCATATCCCTGCACTTGTACCTGTTTACTCGTACACATGCACTCGTATATAGGCGACTACAACAGTCGCTACCCACTACGTGGTCAGTCAGTTCATTTAGTCCTAATTCATACATAGAAGCTTAAAAATGGTGCTTAATTGTTTTATTTTAGACATATATTTTAATTCCATCACTAGGTACTAATAATCAAGTGGAACATAAAACTTAAAGAATGTCACAAAGATTTCTCTAAATATTTTCTATTGATATGAGTAAACACCATTTGTTTTGTTTACATTTATGGTTAACTTGCTTTTATAGCTGTTTAGCATTCGATATATTGTAGTGTAAATTTACATTATGTGTATCTATTATAATCTCTTTCTATAAATAGCTGATGTTTAGCATTTTATTATTGTAGATTTACATGAATATTTATCGATCACTGTCTATAAATAGATACGTACTAAATCCAAACGGGCCCGATGAAACTCAAAAACTTCCACTGTTTGTTTACTGACATAGATGACTATGCTTACTGTGCTGTAATCTCTTTACTTGGGTATTTGATCGCTATTATACGGAAAATAAATAAATTAGAACCTCCGAAACTATTTTGATTAAAATCGTTTGTTTCAGAAAGATTAATATAATTCATTGATAGCATAGTTAACAAATTAACATCCAAATAAAATAAAACTTACTTCGGCTTACTTAATTCGGCTATATGGTAAACATAAAATATCTATGGAGGAAATATTCAAATTAATTAAATTTATAAATGTAAGATATGAACTACTTAATTTTACTTCAATTATATTGTACCATTACATCCTCATCAATATTTTTTACATTAATATTGCTTAAATAGGTAAATAATATTTGTTATTATCTATAAAAAATATTAGACCTTCTCTATAACCTCTTTAATAAAATAACAAGATATAATCTAATGTAAAAAACATATACAAAATGAAAAAACCAACAGAAAGACTACGTTTAGTTAAAAGTTAAAAACAATGATTTCCATCCATTCCGACTTCACCATGACTTTGGTTATCATTTAAGTAGCCTTGATCCTACTAATGCTGTCACGAATTAAGAAAGTTTATGAATATGTTTATTACTCGATCACGCAATACTGACAGTATATTATATTTGAATGAAATTTTGACACAAAATCTTTGAGTTGTATTTAGTAGTTCCATAAAATGCTTACCTGTAAATAACAATTTAATTTATATTTCCAATAATTTCAACCTTAAAATAACTGAGTATGAATATATAACAAGATTACCCTCATAAGTGACAATGGTAATGCATGAAGAGTCACAAAGTCGATTGAATTGATAGTATTATCATTTAGTTCGTGAATTGTGCTAAATCCATTTAATACCAAATATTCCATTCCATGGAAGTAAGATCTCCGATATTATAAATGTGAAATTGTGTTTATTTGGCCTTCTTTTCACGTCAAAAGAGAGCGACGGACGGATACACAGAGATATTAGTAATTTACACAGTAACATAAACTATAGTACATTTTAACCCAAATAAACAACTAATACAATTTCTTCTTATATCATTCAGAATATTACAAAAACAAAAGTTTATGTTACTTTGGTATTCAATTTATTATGAAGCGGTTCTCTAAAATTTATTGCTAATGCGAGTTTCTTATTAACAATAAATAATACTATTGTACACCATAAAATAACGTACTAAGCAGTGTACCTTTGAAATTACACAATAATTTAAAATACCATACACTACACTACACCTAATTAAAGTATAGGTCTATTTCATATAATTTAGGGTAGTATAATGCAAGTCTTACCACTTTATATAAGTGGTATTCCGTGTTCAGTTAATCAAAAAACAGTCGTTTTGAATTTAGTTCTGTTCTGAATAGACCTACTTAATTGTTATTGTCCGGTGAATCATACGCGTCCTGAGTATAAAAAAAAAATTAAAATATATAATCATAATTAATTAAACTTTTCTACATAGCTATTGACTTTCTCTATTGATACTTACACATGATAATCATAGAAATAAATTAAATAAGTATAATATGAATAAAATTGCAGTATTTTATTTAATCACGGAATTACTAAAGTCATTCTTCCAGCTTAGCCAGCAGACAAGCTGATTATCAGAATAACATTATATCGTCGACAAGTTCAACTACAATGAAAAATTTCAACTCAATATACATAATAGTAGCAAGAGCTCGAAAAATGAATTATAAATGGACCGGAAAAATAAATGGAAGAAAAGAGATACCTAATTATGCATGAACAAAATATAAATAAAAGCATGTGTAAAATATGATATTTCAGTTAAAGTCGTTTGGTCAAATCGAAAACAATAATATTACACAGAAGAACCATAATACATTAAAACACAGGTAACTTTCATAACCTATCTTTAAATATTACGCGGAATACAATGTTCATATATATTTTTTTCATCGAATGATGACATTCGGACACAATATCAAATATTAATTAATATATCTAAATAAATTACAAAGTCCACCTAGTAGCTAGACTGTATTTAAATATGTATATTAGTTTACTTTCACTCTGCTATTGCTTGCAACCAAAATCTACTGACTTAGTAAATTACAACTATGGAAAACATGCACTTGTACACGTAAATAAATAATAATTTTCTGTGTTGAGGCAATTACGATAAATCACATTTGACATTTTCATATATAGTAAGTAACTTAAAATATATTTAAGCTAGAATCCGCAACGGAATTTATTAAATTGTCATTTCCACACCAGTGTTAGGTAGACATCGAATGTTCATATATGTATGTACAATAACCAGCAAAAAATTTAAGAGTTTGTAGGATATCATAATATTTAATCAATTAAATAAACAACGATTTACGCAAATACAAATATGGATTAGGTACTTACTTATTTAGGTACTGCACCGACTTTCACATAGTACCTAGTTGCGCATATTACGACATGATAAGTTAAACAAATAATAAAATTAGGTAAGATCTCTTACAATTATTAAAGAAGAAAGGATATGATACTTGTAAGTATTTATAAAACTTAAAGACTTTCTCAACTTCCCAAGTAAAATATCTTAAAGCTAAGTAAGATAAACAGCAAATGGTCTTCTGTTATGAGGACTCATTTATTTATGTGACTGTAGTGACAAACAAGATGTCTGATGGTAAAGTTCAACGGTTACCTATATACGTGAACAGAAACACAAACATATCAGCATGTGAATTCTATGGTATCCCTCATGCGTCATGCCTCCGCATACTGTACTTTCACTGTCTTATCCTTCAACCAAATTACAGCTTACGAAGCAAATTGCTTGGTTACAGCAATTGTTGAGACAGTTGCTGGTTGGTAAAACCCTCTATTCTCATTGTGAGGCACGTATGTACACCAAAAATATAATTAAATTGAAGGCCTCCATCTTTTGGTAGTGCTAAACTCTATTATTAATATAGTATTTATCATCAAAAAGTAGCAAAATAGCTATAATAGTACTTAAAACATATTTATCTTAATAAAACATTTAGATATGTTTATCCACATGCGATTCAATTAATACTCTTTTTCAATAATAAATAAATCATCAGGAAAGAAAACAAGATAGGTATTTTTGTGGAGTGTGACGTCCGAACGCAGCTGTCTCCCCTGTCCAAACTGACATAGACACTATTATTTTTAATCTAAAATCTCATGTCAACATTAATCTTAACGATCATCGACGGTGAAAATAGCTTCGGTGGTAGTTATAGACAGGTGCAGTTAATTTGGTACCCATCCGTAAATACAATAAGTAATCCTTAATTAAAAGGTGGTACATCTCTACCATCGTTGAATATTCATTGAAGAATAAATTGGAATGTTATTTATTTGGCATCATTATTGTAATCTGAAAATAAAATTTTCCTATAATTTATAACCATATAATATTTGTTTTAGTGGCGAAGATGTAACAGTAGACAGAGCTTACTCATTGTAAGCTTTATTAGTATGTCAGTCACATGTGAAGAAAGTATTATTATTATTTAATAAAATAAAATGTTAAATTATTAAATCAATATGATAGCTTTGTCTTGCGCTTGCTTTATTTGCATACTATTACTATTTTATATATAAAGTTTCCTAAAATAAAAAAAGTTCTGTAATGTTACATTTTAAAAAATGATTTTTTTTATAAATAACCGACTTCTAACTTAATATCCTCCTAGTTACATATTCAGCCTGGACTGACGACATATGATGAGTGAGTGTGAATGTAGGCCTCTTACATACACTCACTCATCAAATGTCGTACCGTATATGTCTCTCTGAGACAAATATCGAAAAATCCTTTATCTATTGTCATAACCAGACTATAGTGGTAATTTCCAACCAAATTGTTTAAGCATAGGTGAAAATAATAACAATGTATACATCACGGCTAATTTATATAAAGTAGTGGTCGCTTAGTTGTCTAAATTCGATCATAATTAATTTAACATGCAGTAAGACTATGGACAAATATTAATAATGAAAAAAATATTAATATTATCTAAATTTGAGCACAGTGTTTAAGAATAAACAAAAGAGTACATATGCGTATGTTTATCAAATATATAGTATAGTGTCTATAATGTTTTTTTATTGAATTCATAGACTATTTTTTATGTATACTTTTTACAAAATGTTAGCATTCTGCACTTTTTCCCTATATAAACTATAGGTGTGCGAAATTTCATAGGCCGCGCAAATATCGTAAAAAGGAGTAAAGTTTTTGCTTCACTTTATGAATATAGATGAGTTCTGGATAGATGGAGTTGGGGGTAGACCACTAGTCAGAATATCGAGTGTCGACACGTCATTGTATTTTATCTACTCCGCAGCAGATGGCACTCCACTTTTATATTTACATAATACTCATGCTTAATGTGTACCGTTGCCTCCAATTTAGCGTACTTATCTCTATGTAGGTAATAGCAAAATATATCATTTCCACTACCATAGGCGTTCTGTTTTTATTATTTTGGTAAACACTAAATCAGCACAGAATTGTACTAATATACTGGTACATTAATGGTGAACAAACTGTTGGACAGGGATACATACAAATTGTAACCCGTATTTATATTATAGTCATAAGGATTTCCAATCCATTACTACAGGGATGTGGGCTACTACCCTGACTTATGTACACTACTGATTAAGGTCTTATTGTATAGTTTAAATTTGTAGCTAATTCTTCTGTAATAAAATCTATTAATGATAAAACAAATTACTTTGGTAGACTGCAGTAGCTAGTCAATGGCAGTCGACTATGCGTCCGAATGTGAAGAACCCTTGAAATTGCAGTTTCATGTATATTTTATTTTTTATTTTATGAAACGTAAGCATCATACCATGCGTCATGGATGAAAGTCAAATTGTAATCTTTGGACGATATCCAAGGTGTCACACCAATCCTACTTTCTTGAATAAATATTAATGAACCCCTGAACCGTAAATTGAACGTCATAACCTATATTGCTGTTTGTTAGAAAAACACCATTCAACGACAATTTATATTACGCCTGAGTAACTTGCACATTGGATATGACAATAACTGGAACGTGTTTAATCAAGAATAGACTAAATTACGAGTAGTTGATTATACAGGCGAAGGTTGTATGCAATACCAGTCACCACTCTCCGCCATTGCTTTGCGTATCGTCTAATCGGTAAAATACTTCCTAATAGGCATATGAAGTAATGTTCTTACAGAATATATAAGACGTTAAGTTACCAATCAGCATCTTTTTTAACTTTTTGATGTAAAATGGTAACAGTGGCCTATATACATATGTATATGAATATAAAAAGAGTCTGAGTAATGTCCGTACCACCTACCATCTATTCGTGCATATTAAGGTTAATTGTGTAATTATTCGAAGTAGTAGTAAATATTTTAATATTATTTGCATAGTTGAGTACACAAACGACTCATGGCTATAATTCAAATCAATTAAAATATAATTGCAACCTCGACAATTTCTTAACCCCATCAAAAGAAGTATTCTTAGGAAGTTAGGTTGATACCTGACTTCCTTGTTAGCCCACTATTGTCACAATCCATAGTTAAAACAATTAAAATCATGGACTTATATTACTATACCTACCATTGTAGTAGTAGCAACAGTTAACCGGAACTTTACATTATTATAGAAACGAAGTGCGAATAAGTCACGATAACTTAACTGTAGGTCTTATTTAATTAGAGTTATGTGGTAAAATATTAAGCGAATGTACGTAACGCTACTAATACGCTAATAAATTAAATAAATTAGATATATTATAAAGAATGTTAAATTTAAATTATTCACTTGAATTAATAAAAATAACCCAGGACAATTCACACAATTAAGCAAAGCTTGAGATAACTGATCATAGACATATATATTTTTAGATACATACATTATATACATAGAAAACACCTAGACCAATACAAACAATCGTACTCATGAATACAAATGTTTATACTGCGCGAGGAATCGAACTCGCGACCAGCAGAAGCAAGGCGGCGTCC
The DNA here is from genome assembly GCF_030625045.1 of Achroia grisella. Lineage (NCBI taxonomy): Eukaryota > Metazoa > Arthropoda > Insecta > Lepidoptera > Pyralidae > Achroia > Achroia grisella. The sequence continues at coordinate 500,572 of NW_026713045.1, read as the reverse complement.
TAAACCGCTAGACGAACGAGACCGTCAATTGTTAATATAACTAATTCTAAGGTATAATCTTTCCTAAAATGATTTTACATTATCATAACAAATCGCAAAAACGGTTTGATTATTAAAACTGGTCAATTTCAAATCGAAATCAAGAATAACCAAAGTGACATAACTAATTGACTCCTATTAGAACTATTGTTTCATATTCGACCCTGCGTTGTGAGGTCAATAAAATTCATCAACATCATTGTAGCCTAACCTGTTACACATAGGCATAGATAGAGCGACGATCGTAAATTATATTCAAGGGATTAATGGATGCATAATATGAGTTTTCCTCAAGTTATCTAAAAAAAACAGTTTTAAGGTAATTTGAGGAAAACCCATTTTGCTATTTACAGCCGTACTAACATTACTTCATTATAGTATCTGTAAACACTGAAATTAAATGCAATAAAACATTACAAAACTAAAACTGTAAAATTAAATCACAAAGCTCTACGAGTTAACAACCCAACATAATTATTAATTTTTTATTTGGACATAAAGTCAGTTCGTGACGAAGGTGAAGGTTCAACATGGATTTCAAGCTCGCCCCCTATATCGCGTGCAGCGGCTGAATCACGACAAACATTAACCTCATAATGACAACCTACTAACGAACTACTACAACTACTACCATTGAAAATCTTTTTGTTGTGCCTATTTTTCTAACAGATTACAGAAACTATAACTACTTAATTAGTAACACAGAGGTAATGAAGGTATCGTTGCCTTTGTGTTACATATCCCCACTTTCAGATAACAAGTTAGCAAATTTGTTTGTATACGAAGAAGAGATATTACGATTCACCCAAAAATGTATATAATGTATAAACTACGTGACGTATGCTTTAACGAATACTATGAGCTGGTGATATTGGAAAATGGAAAAAAAACCTTACGTCACACTTCTTTCTAAATATAGATAAATGATATCTTACACATATAAACTAAGTTATACAAATTTGTAGGCATGTATATAATTCATGTATAATAAGGTAATGAACGGGCATAAATATGTCTAAAACTATTTTATATTTACAGATTCATTGTAATGATCTTTGATCGCGGAGCGAGTAATCTCTAACCACACTTTATCGGTTGCCGCTTACTGTCGCTTACTATACTATACTATACAGGAAGTTTCTCAATGAATGCCACCGGATGTATGCTCGAACACGATGTAATCATTTCTTTCTTTTATCATAATGATTGCAAATACTGGTATTCTGTGCACCAGAGATCCCAATGCAAAATAATGTGCATTTTCATAAAGTCAAGAAATTCTATGCGATATTGCAATATAAGAATATAAATTATATGAGATTGTATTATGCTATGGAATTGAACAAAAGTTTTATGTATCAAAAATAGCTACTTTTGGTCCTAGTTGATTTTTCTTCTTCTTGCGACAATGCCAAGGGAAATATTTATGCAGATAATAATAATTATGCTTAATTTGTATGTGCAATATATAGTACTACACAAATATAAAGAGGTGAGAGTAAATATAATACAAAAATCGGTATCTTAAAATTAGAGAAATATGTAGAGATAATTACTAGAATGTAAAAAATAAATAATCAAAAACTGTACACATAATTTCAATTCTCAATTGGCATTAACAAATTGAACATCAATAAGAGCTTTTATCATAGGTAACGTAGGTACTGGTTTTTATTGCATCATAAATCTACTGAGTGTTTTAAATAAATATATTATACTATAAGAAAATTACGATCGTACGTAACTAATATATAAGATACTTGAATATTTTATAAGTATGTTGATCGATGTTTGACGCATATGAAGGGAGTAAAATCCTTCTAATATTGTTTCTATCCAGTTCCGGGCAGACGGCACGTTTTTGGCAACCAGCAATACTGCTAATCTTTCATAACAATGTTAAATATACCGCTTTACACATTCAAACAATCATTTCCATCTTGAAAAACTTATTCCGAAATAAAGTCTTTTAATAGGCGTATTGTAATAATGTGGGAAAAAACTTTGACGCATATTAATTCTATCATCACTGCTACCTAGTTAGGTTGCTAAGAAACTGTAGATTACAATATACCTAATATTTGTTAGTGATGTAAATTTGAAAATAGTTTAAAATCTTAAACTATCCTAGTTTAAGATTTTACCATAAGTAAAGATAAATAATATATGTTTTTTTATCAAACCTAAATCTAAAAAGAGAATATTTTCAAGTTGTTTACCGAACTTTTATTTAAGAAGAATCTGGTTACAATATAGTAATTAGAGGGAAACTGATAAAGGTAGGAAAGCATAATTTAATTATAGTAGATAAACCCTTTACGAATGAGATAGCCAAACAAATTACTTTGCATAGGTGTGAAAAAAGTGCTATATGAAAAATATAAATATATTTTCTATTTGATTTAATGTTACGGATATGCTACTGAAAACGCTTTTGGCTTGTTCTTTATCATAATTTATAAATTTTAAAACAACATCTAGACGCATAAAGTCGAGAGTTTTTGTTACTGATTAATAAGTCTTTCGCTTTTAGACAGTTCACTAATGCAATAAGTAAAAAGTCAACACATCGTCTTGTCATCGTTCTTAATTAATATTGTAAAACTTAATGATCTGCATTAACTGGGGAAACGCATGAAAGTAACAGGTACTTTTACGACTCGTACGCCGCTTTTGACACTTTAATAAATTGTTTAAACACTAACGAGTATTTCCCAGAAGCGTGGGAGTGTTCAATGTGGTCTCCGCGTCTCGGTCCGTATGTAGGTCGCAACTGATGAAATGAAAATCCACATATTCATATATCATATAAACTATAATATATTATTTATTATTTTGTTCCACCAAACTTCAACTGGATGAAAGTAGTAGTATGAAACCTATATTAATTTAAACTGATCGCAAGGATAATTATCAAAATAAAAGTAGTATTGTAGAATAATATTACTGAATTTCAATATCCCCTAACATGCTTAGGGGATATAGAAATAAGAATCCGTCATACGCTAAACCATTATTTATATATTAAAAGAATATAAAGTATTGAAAAAAATATCCGCAGAATAGTCATATATGTACTCTTTTTTTCTTATAGTGGTCTACCAAATCATAATCAAATACTGCTATAGGTATTTGATTAGTACATAAATTAAATACGATCGTGGTAAAAACAATACAAAGGAAGTTAAGTGACGAAATATGACGACAATCGAGTTTACGTCAATACTAGTTTTGTTCAAATCGACTTGAGCTCATCCGCTTTCAAGTTTATTGACTCTCGAAAACATTTCACTTTTTTCGCCTCTCGTAACAGGCTCCTTAACACCGTCTTTAGTTACATTTGTATTGCGCAAGTAAACCTGTCCACGAACGATTAGCTCGCGGTTTTTTTTTTTATTTTTGCAATTACCAGCACGGTTAACACACTTCATATATCTTTACTAACAATCAAATTAAAAAAAAGAACTAAACAAATTTCAATTGTGAACGGAATAACACTCTTTTACTTATTATTATATTATCACTCGAATTTAATCAAATAATAATGATACATTTTTGATGATCTAAATACCAGTAAAAATTGTTGACAACAAATCCGCTATGAAATAAGATATGACTGCCATTTTTCGATGTGCGAACCTTGGTGGCTACAATGTCATGGCTTTACTAATACGAGAGAAAGTACTGCTGCATCTCGCAAATCGTGTTAAGGCGCGCCACACTCAAAGTTAAGAGATTACATAAGGCCGCGTATTGAAGGTACAACAGCGTACTATTAATGGTGTGTGTTTGTTTATGCTTCATGCACCACGGCAAGATAATGCAAGCAACGTGTAACCAGCCTTGCATAAAATAAACAAAATATTTTGGTCTTGGCGTTATGCGTAGGCGAGCAGTTTGTTACAATGTTATTAAATGTTACAGATGTGATTTATTAATTAAATATTTATTTATGTCAGCTTAATAAGTACGGATGCGTTTTATTACCAAAATATTATAGAATGGAAATGAGTGTGTTTATAATAAAGACGAGGTTATTTGTACATTCGAAACAGACCGGCTATTAGATTGTCTCATCTGTTTCAAGCCCGACGAGATGCCAGGTGTAAAATCGCTACTAAAATGAAAAAAAGTCTCAAGCTAATTGTATGCAATACACATATTTTTATCATGTGTATTTCTCTTGGTTTACCTCACCTGATGGGAAATGATGGCGAGACTTAGGATATATGTAGCGCACTTACCTAGAATAAAACTATTCACCAATGACTTGAAGAATCAGGGGTTATATTTCTCCGGGAACACGAAAAAGTGTGTTCACGAACTGTTCTGTACAAATATGTGGAATTTCCACGACGTAAGTATAAAGTCCTAGTGTTCGTCGTGTAGAACGGGGATAATAAGAGGAACACAGAATAATAATTTAATGCAGGTCCTGTGTGTACTCGAAAAAGTCTATTCTATAAAACACCATCAGACTAGCCACTTTGCGTCAAAATTTAGCTTTTATAAGAATGTCATCTCCAGTTACCCTCAAAGCCCGACACTGAACAGAGTCCAGGACAGCCAGCTGATATTTGGCACATCCATCCCATCAATGACTACAAGAAGTTAATTAAGTCCTGATTAATATTAACAAACTTGCCTGAATGGATATCATACATACCTACCTAGTCGTTTTGTTGTAGGTATACAAATAAATCTATCTACTAAAAGAACTAGATCAGATAGACAGGCAGTCGGATAAACAGATGGACAGATAACTGGATAACAGGTTAGCAGACAGTCGAAGAGAAAGTCGGACATGACAATATAAATAATTGTAGTCTAAAATAATCACGATTATGGAAATCATCAATTAGTACACCAACACTTAGGAATAACTATTACTGATTTTATTGAAATTTCTCATCTACCTAAGACCGTACTCATTTATGGTTATATTTTCCAGTACATAGCAGGCATATATTTGGGCATGCTGTTGTCCCCCCTGCCAGCTCTACGTGGCTTGCACACGCGTTTATATATCGCAAAATCTGCATAGTTATACTAAAAAATCGTTAAACTTATACCATCAACCATCATATAGGTACATATGTACATCTATCCTCACAAACTATAGCACATATAATAAATATTAGTGGGATCATTATCCAAAATACTAAATTTCAATTTATATACATTACACAATACAGAACTACGGTCTCTCAAAGTAACTCTGTCTGTTTGTTACTTCTTCAAGACCATGCCGCAGAACCAATACTTATGAAATTTGGTATAAACATAGATGGGACTTATGAAAAAAAAATAGGCAACTCGAAATACTAATCACGTTACGACTAATAAAAGCAGAGCTATAATGAGATATGTTGCATAAATAGGGAAAATATGCTGACGAATTACCACGGATTAATATATTACAATGTCTTTTTAATACGAATTTTATAAAGTTATCACATTTTGCAGTGTAGAGGAAAACGTCAAAAGTTGAGTGTTTAATAATATAAACATATCAAAAAAGTTTTGTTTGTAATGTGACAACATAAAAAATATTAAAACCGATTGTAGTAATTCTTTCATCTGTAAAATGCTTTATTATCCGTGGACTAGATTTTATTTTCAAATAAATTGACTATAGTAATTGTACCTGGGCGATGCTAGGGCGGGTAGTAGCTACTAAATAGGTACTTATAACCATTGCAGCAAAACGACATAAATCATTCGCGAGTAGCCTTCGACACCCGCATCCAAGTTTACGGCTGGATATTAATAATAATATTGCCAGGTGTTAGCAGTACATGGAATACGGTCAAGGTTATTGCACCGTTGCACTGTATCGCTTTGTCATAGGGGTGTATACACTTTCAATATTTAATTAGTTGTAAAATATGTAGGTACTTATTCATATTATTTACGTAAGCAATATGGAATTTTCATATATGAAGGACTAATGAAGACTTTATTTATTGGTACAAAAATGTACAAAAGTATAATATTAAAAATAAACGAATGGAGTAAAAACAATTAAATATTATGTATTAACTAACAACAAATATCAACGTTTCAAAATAATATGCAATAAAATTAAATAATTTAAAAAGAAACTAGATATTTAATCACATTTTATATTTTTAGTCACTGGCAATCATGGATTTATTCCGCTAATATTTTTATATAAGATTTAAGTCAGTATTTTTATGGAATTGAAAATGAAAAAGAAAAGGTATATAAGATACTAGATGTACCCGCGACTTCGTCTGCGTGGAATTAAACTTTATTTTTCTAAAAAAAAATCTAAAATAAACCTAGCCAAAGTTACTCCTTATTACATCAGCTACCTGCCAAAAGAAGTCCCATCAAAATCGGTCCAACCATTTCAGAGATTAGCCGGAACAAAAAGACAGACAAAAATTGTAAAAAATATTATTTTTTGTTTATGTAGATACCGTATTTATATTCATATGAATTTAGTAAAAAACGGTTATTTCAATATTACAAACAGAGACTCCAATTTTATTTATACCTATATATAAATAATACATTTTAGGTAAAGATTATCATGTGATTGATAATCTTTACCTAAAATGTATTATTACTATACCATAAAACCAATACTAAATGTAACCTAGTGATATATATACGACTATCTATAAAATACGTAAAAGGTCACGCATGCGTGCAAACTTTATGTCTATACGTTTAAGGATCTTATTTATTATATCGACATGATGTTTTCATTATTTAGATAGTCTACATTGTGGACTTTCGACTTTCATTTTTTAATATTATTTATATTTATTTCATTACAGAGTCTAAAATACAGCTATACAGGCACGAAAATCAACCTACTTGATACACAAAAGTTTCTACTTGTACTTACAAATTGGGCTTCACTATGTAATTATAAGTTATTTTTTATTTTTCCTTATCTCTATAGTTTTACGATAATATTATTTGTATTTATTATTAAATAAACTACATAGTTCCTAGTCATGTTTACTTAGTTTAAGTGACATACTAACCCACATATCTACTGTTGATGACGCGTGACAATGCACAATTGTTCGCGTGTTCGAACGTTATAATATTTCACGTATATCTAATTACGTTCCTCTCTAAAAAAACAATAGGAAACAATTCTACTAAAAATAAATTGTGTTTTCATTAGTACAACCATATATGCCTAGTATTATACTAATTTTGTAGTAGGACTCCATGATTGATATCTGTCAGCCAGATAATCATGAAAACAAGTCAAATTATGTTCAACACGATACATTGAATGGATTGCTAATAAAAGCTATTATTAATATATAAATTTTCAGAATATCATATAAACAATTGTTTCTTGTTAGAATAGAATACATAAATACTTAGTGAAATTGGTTAGCCGCAGTGGATATTTTTCCTATTTTAATTTAAATAATCGCTTATTACACCAACTCGTTATCATAAAACTGCAGGGCACTCTCTCCCCTTAAGAGAAGGATGTTAGCCTACTATAGCCGCCAAGCGACTTGGTATAGGATTTCAATTCGAGTTTTCCTACTTTCCGTCTGTCTTGTCTGGTGTGACGTACTTTGTTCCCCCAGTCGCCTCTTACGAAATCCTACTTGCATAGTAAATAAGTGTACCCAACAGTCATAATATTTAATATCAATACTATTCAATTGATTAATTTACTGTAATAATGCGTATGTCTTTAGTTTTTACCTAAAATACTTTTAAATATTTATTATAAGTATGTAGGTATGTGTTACAAATATATTATCAATATATATATATATAGTTGTTGTTGATGATACCTTCCTTGTTGATGATATTTTGCGTTTACTTTTTAACTTGTGTAGTTATTGTCTTTAGTTTTTTTACTAACGTAACGTATAATGAACTTGTATTATTAAATTTACCTTTTGTGTTGTTTTATTCGTGCAATAGTATTATTTTTTATTACCGAATGTAAACTTGTTTGTAATTGAAATTATATTCTATTTTATATTTTCATTGTATAAATTGCTAAGTCTCGGAATTATGTCTAGCTATAAAAGTTTATGGAACTAGTTTGTGAAGGCAGTACCTATCATTAAATGGTAACTAGAGCACTGTCCCAGAGAATAATGCACATCCAAGTATCTACTTATCTACCTAAAGTGTACCTAGACGCCTGTGCAACGACGTTACGTTTTGTGCTCTGTTTCGTACACACAATTAATGTCCACGTCCCTAAATCTGATCCTGTCATATGAACCACACTTCTGTTATAACTATGACTATCTACCTACCAAAACAAAAATTTAAGCTCGGTGTGAGCTTGTAATTAAGTAGATCTAATTAATTAACAGATATCACTTATTAATGATACAACTTTCACCAATAACATGAACAAGATACCTAATTCAATCACTGTGCGAACAAGCACTATGTTTGATCTAATTTTATTAACACCCCAGATAGATATTTTAATTACATATGTATATGTTATTATAGGTGAATTAGGTGATTATACCGCTGAAATATCTAGTTGCATAGATATAAATACTAAACTAACGTTAGATACCGATAATAAATTTAAATAAGCGCAAGCCAATACGTTTACCAACTATTATCAGCAACTAAAGCAATTATAATTATAAACCTTGGTTGTAACATAAGTATAACTGTGTATTTATATTCATAAGCAACTTGATAATTTTCATAACAAGGAATAAAAACATTTTTTAATAATTTATACATGTTACCATTGTATAAAAAGTTTGTGTAATTACTTAATTCTGATATAAAGTAGAAACGACATATTTATGTTAAAGTACTTGAGAGGAAGTGGAGAATAACCAAATCACAATAAACTCTCGTTTATAAAGTTTCACCAGCGACGTGCCGCGCATCTTCACGGTGAAACGACCTGACGTCAATACATACGTGGATATTTGTAAATAACTATTCGATAGATTCATTAATGTTTTAAATCAGTTGACGCTGAGTAACTGTTAACCTAATAAGCTAAAACAATTATACAGAGCGTATCAGAAAAGGTATAACAATTCGAAATTCATGCTTATTTCGTGAACCTCCATAATTTTCCGAAATAGAAACATATGAAATGTTATTCCATATTTTTGTCTTTTTGCCTATGTTGCACAACAAAGTGTTTCAGAAACACAAGTAATGTTAAATAAGGGTATTATTTAGATTTTTAGTACAGAATTAATAAGGATAACACTATTCGAACCTTGTGTATTATGTTTTTAATACGTGGAAGACCTCATTGAAATATTATAAGATATTCTATTTCACATAGGGACCGGCATTTTTCATTGTTAATTACGTATACATGGGCACACTAAAAGTTTTGCACTTCTAGCTAATCGGAACTATTTGAATTTAGAATGTTAAATTTTTTGAAACGTTGCAACCTTCTAAGTAACAAAAAAAAAATTGGTGGGAAATCATTTGTCATTTTTTTTATCATACATCAAAGTTCTATGTACGCAACGAAAATGAAATTAAGTCGAAAATATTTTAGAGCGATACTTTTCTATGATTTTAAAAGTTCTCTCTCTCTCTCCACAAGACTGTGCTGCTCGTGTTCAAAATGCTTTTGGGAGAGAAGCACCTTGTTTGAGCACCGTGAGGCGATGGTATGCTGAATTTGAGAGAGGTCGAGTTTCTTTACAAGACGAATTTAGTGAAAGGCGGCCTACAACTACCGTCAACGAAATTAATGTGGCTACTGTTAAGCGGCTAATTGAAGAAAACCCGCGGATTACCTATGAGACAATTCGAGGACTATTGGGGATTGGTATGAGCCAAATTCAGAAAATTTTACACGATGAATTGAGAGTTCAGAAACTTTGTTATCGTTGGATCCCTCATGAACTGACAGCGGAGCAGAAGCGGGCTCGCGTGGAATGGTGCTCACAGATGCTACTGAAGTACGACCATGGACATTCTAATGCTGTTTATGACATTGTCACAGGAGACGAAACGTGGGTTTATTGTTTTGAATCCGAAAAAAAACAGCAGTCTTGTGAATGGTTGTTTGAAAATGAGAATAGGCCAACAAAAGCGAGGCAGTCGAGAAACGTTGGTGAAATGATCGCGTTATTTTTACTCAGCTACGGGTCCTATCTGTACAATTCCACTTGATGATCAAAAGAGTATTAATGGCGAGTGGTATTCTACCTTTTGTTTACCCAGGGATGGAGAAAAGGTTTGAGAAAGACGACCAAAAAGCCTCATTCTCCTACATCATGACAACGCTTCTTCACACGGCCAAGAAAACAAAGTCATTTTTAGCTTCCGAAAAAGTACAATTCGTCACCCATCCTGCGCATCCTAGCCCCAACAGGACAGAAATCACAGGGTACTAGACCCTGTGATTTCTGTATTTTCACCAAAATTAAAGATTTGATGAGAGGTTTCACTTTTACTAACTCCGAAGAGGCAGTGATGGCGTTCAATCAGCACGTAGAAAACATGCCTTCAGATCTGTGGTCTTCCTGTTCTAAAAAATGGTTCGATCGCATGAAAAAAATGTTTAAAATGTAAAGGAGAATAATATTTTGAATAATATTTTGAAAAGCAATAAACATAATATTTTGGTTACAACTTGTTATTTTTTTAAGTTACGCAAAACTTCTTACGTATTATTTTTTAAGTATGTTTTTAGTGTAGAATATTTTGAGGTAGACATTATTTAACCCCTAGGTTTTTTCACAATTAAAGTGCCCACGGGTGATGCCACGGTCCCAACGTGTAAATTTGCACAGGTGGGCATGCGATGTGATGTTTAACTTGTAACTTCACGTAATTATCACTGTCACTAGTTTCCAAAGAATATAGAAAGAATAGATAGTAGTAATTTTAGGCCTGGTTTTCCGAAAACCTCTCTTATCTTTTTTAAAGAAAATGCGGATATGAAAGCGCCTTGTCTGTACATAGCTTTATCTTTTTTGTTTGTATGTAAATTTGACTTAGAAAAAGAAAGCAGCATATAAGTCATATATATATAAGATTATTTAAATAAGTTATCAAATTGTCAATTTATCAGTAGAATCGTTTCTTTTTTAAAAAAAAATTTTAGAAATTTCTTAGATATACCTATATATCTACCTATTTTTGCCATAAATTCCATTATAAATGTCACTACGCCAGCCAGCTGTTATTCTACTAAACTCGGTTGCCCCTGGCCCATATTTTGGAGAAAATTGGGTCGAGGGGGGCGATTGCGGTGTTTACACATATAGATATATCGACTAGTGTTTCAAGATAGGATATCAGTTAACAAATAATTCCAATTTATAATATAAGTACCTACTCCTATACACTGGAGGTTATGGCCTATTAACAGGGTTAATAAGAAGGAGGGGTAATAAGGACTAGTGATTCTATAGAGAACAGATATTATATATCATATGAAGTCGATTGGTCTATAAAATAGAAACGTTGACTAATAGATAAGTTCTAAGAATCTACCTAAGTAAAAATATCAAAAATACATTTGTATAATGTAAATCATTGGTAATCGCCGACTTTTGGGTTGGTAATTATAACTAAGATGATACCAATGATTATTTATTCAAGAGGTAATTAACAAACTTAGATCAACTATTTTATACATTGACGCACCCGATTTTGCGTCAGAGCTAGTCATCCAAGAGCCGCCTAGTCAGTAAATCCGGATTTCGGCATCTTGATGGTAAAACATTATTTATATATAACGGTCTATATCATTGAATTATCAATTATAATATATAAATACTAATATATGCGAAAAGACGACAATAAAATATTTACTTAAAAAAAGGGATTCACTTTTGCTGGTAACTAATTACAAGTTTATGCATTTGCATGTCGTCTTATTTTATTACAGCTAGATATCTTATATTCTACTAAGTTATTTATTGAAATGATTAGTTACAATATCTAAGGATATAGTCATTACCAATAGTTATCATCATCAACAGCTATTTCAAAGTGGGTAGATACCGATATACAGGTAATCAACAAGTAATCTTTTAAATAAAAATAAAATTGTGTATGTTTGTTCTTTAATCATATGATATCATTATTAAACCAAGTTTAAAAGAACTTTATTAAGTTAAACGGTAGCCCCGGGGTAGATAGATCCTTTGTAAAAAAATGTTTTATGCTTTCTTTCTTATTTTTTTATTTAGTTGCGATAATTGTTTAAACATATAATATAAATAAAACAGTGGACCATTGCATAATGCAATTCATCAAATGATGATTGGCATTTTTTATAATCGGTCTAGTGGATTATTTGATACTACTTGTGACTTCGGCCACATGACCGAAATTAATTGATGAAGAGGAATAAAAAGCAGCTAATGTCCTTCTCGGTTTGCTTCAGCCAGTGATCAATGTTCAATTATAAAAGATATTGAAATTTTACTATTTATAAATAAATAGTAAATTATAAAAGATATTTAACATTGATCACTGGCTGAAGAAAACCGACATTAGAGAAGGACATTAGCTTAATTATAATAATGCAATTCTAATTTACGATTAGTTTGTTTTTAGAAAGAGTAACAGATCAGTTGGTTCGTTCTCATCATTTTTCTGGTCTAAATCGCTGCTTGGTAAAGTTATGAAATATAAAGTACTAAAATATACTTAGGCAGTAGGGAGCTGGCTACTCAGTAAAAAGTATTAGGAATAAGTCTATTTTAATCAGAACTAAATAATAATTTTATTCTAGTCATGTTGCATTTATCCTATACCGATTAAAAAAAATTACACTTGAATTTTTAAGAAACATTTTTTTATTGTATAAAAATTACAATTTAAAATTAAAAGCAAAGTTCAATTTTTGTTATTTGTATAAATCCCGATATAATACGAGTATATATTATATAATACAAATTTGCTTGTCTGATAATGTCCGATTATATTTTTTATAACAATCGTAAAATTACTAAATGTTTAACTGAAATAAAATTTACTAAAATCTAAATTAAAATTTAAACCTGTAAAATAAAAAATTGTTATTGTAAGCGACATAAACACAGTAGGTATTCTTCCAGAGAAGAGGTATTAATTTATTAGTATGTGCGGTTTTGAGCAGAGGTGGTAAATGATTTATATTTCTATATATATAAACACAATACTGGATGACGATATTCGTCCCCTTATAATAGCGATGATGTTATACATCGTGTTAATAAACGTTCTATTTAGTTGATCAAAGTATCAATAAGGGTTATAAATAATTAAGGAATAAAATCTACAATATCTTATATGTAGTTCCGTGTACCTATTCAAAATTATTTAGTCCTTAGTTTATTTATTTATTACATAACATACCAAATAACATTATTAGGACACTATTTTTTCTGAGATCTGCTTTGTAAATAGTCGTCTAGGTGTATTTCATTCTCACCTATTTCAACCGCCTAACAGCTTGCTGTGTCAGCTGACTTTCGAGTGAAGGGTGAGAAAGATAATTAAATTATAATAAAAGATATATTCTCTGGAAACGTCCTCCGGAACACCAACACAGGAGCGGTATCGCGAGCATCACATGATAACGTGATGGTTATAAATGATAGACGAAGTTTACCTCTTCATGTGGGCCGTTAACTTCTTTACCAGTTCTGACACCGGCTAACGTCGGGGAAATTAATTAAATTAAAGTTAGTCATTTCCATACCATTATTTTAAGTAATATATGATTCCATCTAGTATTGTTTCCCATTTATGACGATTCATTTATAATATAAATATAAACTTACCAATTGTTTTCAATATCTGAAGATCATCCAGTTCATACTCTTTTTCTTCTTCAGTATACTCAGATTCTGTGGTGGTCGACTCCTGTTCCTCAGTGGAAGACGCTACGGACAACGACCGTACGTCGGAGCTGAGCTCCGAGCTACAGTTCCTCACCAACTTTGCACTGGCCATCATCATCATAAAGTCCACCAATACACTACAAAATTATTATTTGTACAACCTAAGTCTATTTCGAACAGATACACAATTTTATATTAGTAGTGCATAATTTTTATGAGTTTTATTTTTGTTTTTGTATTTCAGTGATAATATCGTAATCGAACGCGTGAGCGGTTTTTTTTGGAGGTATACGCGTGCTCTCCGCGACGCTATTTAAATCTCACTGCCGGCTGCCGGCGAGCCGGCGAACGTCGCAGACTTGTGACAACGGCGGTAATAAATAACATGGTAATAAACTCACTTATTTCTCGTTCCTTTGTTTTTGGTTATTTATCATAGCATTCATAGCTATTCCGCGTAGTACATTGTTATCTACTAAATAGTTTAGTGTACATTTTGCACAGGTGCCTAAATTAAAAATAAGTATTTCATATCTCGATGACGTCAGAGCGTCAAAGAGAGAGTTCATTCTAATAAAAAATTATTATTTAAAATTGTCAACACTTACATTACATAAATAAATTTACGATAGAAAATGGTACTCTTTTTTAGATAAACTTTTGTACTTTTTTATTACATAATTACAAAATATTTAAATTTATGTTTAAATTCAAAGATCTCTTAGGTTTCAAATTAATTTCAATAAAGGCGAGGTCTTTATGTTCTTAGTGAGTTTTTCTTGTCATTATGTGGTTAAATAATATAAAGTCCGTATGTATACACATACGGATCTTTATAAAGTGGTATAAATGAAAAAAAAATTAATCATATTTTTTATTAACAATAACCATATTTATCACATAAACAAACGCATAAATAACGTGGTTAAATCATAATATCACTGGAATCCGATATATATAGTTTCAGTTTAATCTAAAAATAAATAATTGAATAAAACGAGCCTTAATTACATATCCCATAATGAATTTGATGCTTGAATGAAGCTTAACTTCAGATGTAAGTAAAATAATAATAATAAAACTTATTTTATAGATGACGGGCACCAATAAGAATGTTTTTGATTAAATACGCATAAGACATATAGAAAAAGGCATGAGGATATAGAGACTAAATGAAATGTTAACAATGGTAAAAACACTGTACATTGTACTCATATATTATTCATAATACATAAAAATTTAAATACTATTATGTAATATATCTATTTCCATATTCACATGCAAAAAAATACTATAGTAATTTTGTATTATTGAAAAAAATATAGGTATAGAGAACATTCCAGATAAAATACATATCATATATTGCTCATAGTCTTTTTCTAAGTTGTATCAGTTTGTTACCATTACTTTACATTATCTCTGTTGTAACATTATATTATTCTATGACAAATAAGAATCACTGGCTATTCAAAACAGAATAGAACTCGTCATATTTATTATAACTATACCCTGACACTTGTGCGCTAAGCTGTACCCAACAATAAAGTAGCATAACGCAGTATATGTATAAGTTATCATATGACGAGTGCTACAAAGATTTGACGCTTATTTCCTCCTTTACAACGATATAGATTGACAAAACGGTATTCGATGTGCTAACTAATGTGTGATTCCTGTGAATCAAATGCATTGACCACATATTACCAAACAGTATTCATAGCTGGGTGGTAGACATTACGATTTTTTATATGTTTAAATTACATACATAAATGGTACAACTTGTGGATTTAAACGTAAACAATACAATTTGAAAAAAAATACAATAATACCTGTAACTTGCGACCTGGGTGTAAAAATTCCATTTAAATAAAAATGTGACTTAGCACGTTGGAAGTTTCATTTCAACTCAGTAAAAAAATTTATTTTATTACAAAACCGCTATAAATCACAACGCCTTGATGGAGTTTTAGCGGTGTATTAAAAAAAATCGGCCTGCATTCTCTATCAACAATTCTCAACAAACATTACTTTGCGTAAATAATTTTGCAATTGCGTGTTTTGTCATGAAATTTGTGACACCTTTATAAACATTTTAAAATACCTATAATTGTACGGATTATTTTGT
Organism: Achroia grisella; assembly: GCF_030625045.1. Classification (NCBI taxonomy): domain Eukaryota; kingdom Metazoa; phylum Arthropoda; class Insecta; order Lepidoptera; family Pyralidae; genus Achroia; species Achroia grisella. The sequence continues at coordinate 484,591 of NW_026713045.1, read as the reverse complement.
GTAACTGGAAAGGGAAATAACCTGACGGCCCACCTAATGGAAATTGAGAACTATTGCCTATAGACATAAATGCCACTAAGCACATCATGTTGTCACGCCTCAGACCAAACTTAATTTAACCCGTAATATGAATCAATAATTATAACGCTGGGTTGTTTTAAAATTTATAATCTCGTAAATAAAATGTGCGGACACACTTGAATTGAAGTAACTATTAGTTCTAAACATAAAATGTATTTGACGATCTAACTCATTATTAAGTACCGATTACTTCTATTTCTCACATCTCCACAAAGAATATAAAACCTACTAGTTAGTTATTGGCCATTACATAATTACTTTAACATCTTGGGTATATAGATTCTTCAAATTAATACGCTATTCAGAATAACATGTGAATAAATGTAACTTTATCTCTACAAATATAAATGTCCTGAATTCCATACATATATATACAGAGAAAACTATTTAAATTTCGTACAGATGTTTTGTGTGAAACTCTGAGATTTTATTTTTAGGAAACGATATATGTCATATTCCGCAAAAACGACGCCATAAATATACTTTCATATTATTCCACGACGGATCATTTTTAATACTAGAATATAATTTATTATTACTAATATAACATAATTATTATCCTAAGCGATAAAGTTCAATATTTTTATTTACTTTATTATATGTAACTATTATATATTATACATAATTACATTAAAAAGAAATAACATATCAGCATTACTTTAATCACCGATGAGGTAAAAATTACATTACACAATTTATTTATTGTTATGCTGTATAAACAAACTTCCAACATATTATTGTCCAATAATTAGAGAATATTGGAATTTAAATTTCTTAAACAGTTTATTTTCTTGCATCCAACATTATTTTTTTAATATATATAGTAATATATATATAGTTTATAAAAATATTTCAATAAAATCTAAGCATTTTATTCTGATATTATTTTACATAATATATGGATACACTAGCGATCCGTTATGACTTCGTCCGGGTTAAACAATATGTCCCTTTCAAATGCACTGATTTTTCCTATAATGTGTGGCCTCGGATATTACTTTCCATATATCTACTTAGCCAACACAAAAAACGTACTATATGTGTATATTATAGACAATACTTTATAGGCACAGAACACAACTAATGTAAAACATACACTCCTACAAGTGAAATATTTAACACACACACACTATAACTAAGTACATAAAAAACTATTCAATAGCTGATAGCTATTGAAGAGAAAACGTATTTTTGTTCATATCTAAATAACTAGTACTGTTTAACTTGGAGCTTTGCATAGGCTAACTTATCCCTATAGCATTATAGCAGACTATATTCATTAACAAGAATGTATTAATAATATTAAATATACATTAATATTTTATGTTAAAGCAGATATGAAATAGATTTCATTGTAATAATTTACATTTATATAAATAAATAGTAATATTAATAAGTATGAGATACATATTTAACACAATATTATAATCAATCTTGATTAAAATATATTCTAAGTTGATATCATACTACATCGAGAAAGAATATCAAACCAGCGTGTGTGCCGACTGCCAGAGTTCGATGGTAATCCCCTGTTGGACAAAATGATATGGATACCACATCCGATAGAGGAAACCGCTCTGGTAATACGTCTTTTGCAGTCTGCATCGATTGATAGAACTCATTCTGTGAATAAAGAATTACTATTCAATAACAGGAAAGGCTGATTTTCATACAACTGACATAAGCACTAACATTTCAGTAAATATAATAACATTTTAAATGTTTTGATTCTCCCTCAATATATATTTTCCCCAATGTTAATTGTCATATAAAGACTATTTCTTTGTGTGTTGTCAAAAAATAAAATAAAATTACCTTATTCTTCTTATTAACAAGGGTCAATTCTATTCCATACTTTTTAATGGCACCTTCGTATGAAATCGGTTCCAGTTTCATAGCAAGTTCATCTTTCACATGTTTTCTTTTACGTCCACTTAATTCTGTCATTCTTAACATAGCTAAAGGCTAAAACAAAGATAGATATATTAAAATAATATATTTTCATCATATAGTTACAGTCGACCTTCCAGAACAAGACATATTTACAGACATTAAAGTACCTTTCAAAATGAACTATTTTTGAATAAAAAATAACAATAGTAATTATAATGCTATTTATGTTTTGATCTTGACAAATTACATTAGTGATATAAGCAATGCTATTAGTTATTAGTTAGTATAGTCACTATAATGAACTTCAAGCAAGATAACCATACTCATAAAGAAACATTGTAGTCACACGAACCAGAACTTCAAAATTTATTATTATAATAATATTATTATGAGATTTCTTCTACGACGGATGCATTAAAGGATTTCTCAAAATTTCGACATACGAATTATGAACTTGTTCAAAATTAGTTTTAGATTAAATAAACCATGTATTCCGAAACTAAGCAGAGCATGTATTTAGAACATTAAACAACTAACAGAAATATAATGTAATAGAATATTGAACCTTTTTGTTAAGTTCCCCTCGGGCAGGATGTATACGCATGGATCGCAGGTACGGCGGCATGAACGCCACCACGCAGCCGCAACGTTGGCAGCCGCTGCACACCTGCATCAGCCCCAGTCGGCGACCGCAGCCCCAAACCTCCAACTCGTTCGCAGATTGGTTCACTATTGCATTAATTAATATTACTTGTAGTTACTGTATGTGGTGACCGACTAAAGAAATTCAATGCAATTTTGAAATTTTAAACAATCGCTTGCATCAGCATGATACGGTTGGTATTCATTCCGCCATTTTGAGATTTTTTTAATAGTTACTTACTTAATTTAACTTATTATGTTTCATTTTTCAATTTCAAAATATATGGTTGGTGACTAACGAAAGAACTGACGTGCATTTATAGATACATTCGACTTACTCGACTATGACTCTTAAGTGTATAAAATCGAGGTTCTGGAGATCAGGAGCGTTGTACTTATTGAATGAAATACAGTTATGAGGTTACAACCGTATATATTGATCTAAGTGCCTAAATAAAAAATTACATATCTATATAAGGAACAACAAAAATATCTTATTAGCGTGTTTTAGAAATATGTATGCAAAAATACAGCGCCATCTAGTTGTACTAGTATAAAACTATTTTGACTCGAACATACCGCCCACCAAGGACATAATGAAACAATGTCCTTTACAGTATTAAATATCCGCCCACCATGACAAAATGGGTTGAAGTTACATGTTTGTAATTAACTACTTAATAATACAGAGTATAAAATTGTTGAACTATTAAACTTAAACACTAAATAAATGATAAATAAAACATTCTTTAACATACTAATCAACAACTGGTAGTACACACAATTTAGATGTTGGTCTTTTTATAATTGAACTTTTTGTCTTTAATGTGACTACTCGGGTTATGTTGTCATCGCCAGGATGTTTTTGAATAATGCGACCAAGTAACCATCGACTAGGAGGCATATCGCTTTCCTTGACAAGAACTATGTCTCCTAATTTAGGTTCAGGAACTTGAGAAGCCCATTTATATCTATGCAACAGTGTAGTCAAATATTCCTGGGACCATCTCCGCCAAAAATTTTGCAACATTTTTTGTATAGTCTGCCATCGAGTCAATGAAGAAATAGGTGAGTTCTCAAAATTAACATCTGGCACAGCTACTAGTGGTTCACCTACCAGAAAATGACCTGGAGTTAATGGCATAGGTTCTTCAGGATCATTGCCATTTATAATAGTCATTGGCCTAGAATTTAGACACGCCTCAATTTGACTGAGCAGTGTACTCATCTCTTCATACGTCAACGTTGACTCTCCTATAACTCTTTTTAAGTGAAATTTAGTGGAGCGCACCGCTGCTTCCCATAATCCACCAAAATTAGGCGCATGAGGGGGTATAAAATGCCATTTAGTACCTTCACATGCTATATTTTCTGCAACCTTTTGTTGTAAAACAAGTAACTCTTGTAATTCTCGAGCAGCACCAACAAAATTGGTGCCATTATCGCTCCATACTTGTGCACAGTGTCCACGTCTGGATGTGAAGCGCCTGAAGGCCGCTATAAAACCTTTTGTACTCATGTCACTGACGACTTCTAGATGTATCGCTCGAGTTGCCATACAGACAAACAAACAAATGTACCCCTTGTATGAATGATGACCCCTACCCTTCGATGTCCTAATATTTATGGGTCCTGCGTAATCAATACCAGTATGAAGAAAAGGTCTTGTAGGAGTACAACGTTCAGATGGGAGTGATCCCATTAGTTGGTTTGCCACCTTGTTTTTATGTTTTACACAAGCGATACATTTCTTGATATGTTGTTTTACAAGACTCTTAACACCTACAATCCAATAGGCAGATCTTAAATAGTTTATCATCATTTGGATACCTCCATGCAGAGTTCTCTCATGTGAGTCCTTTATTATAAGTTTAGTAAGATGCGATGCATGAGGTAAAATTATTGGATGTTTTGTATGTTCATCCAATGAAGACTTATGTAGTCGTCCATCAACTCTCATTATACCATATTCATCAATGTACGGACATAATGTATTAATTTTACTTCCCTTTACTTTTTTACTACCATTGCTCTTCAATTGTATATACTCTTCTTGAAACCACTTACTTTGACTATCCCTTATTAAACATTTTAAAGCTTCTTCTATTTCTTCCTTTTGTAAATACATAAATTTTTTACTTTTCTTATCCCTTTTCACTATTAAAAAACGTCTACAATAAGAAACTGCTCTCAAAAGTTTCTTAAGGTTTGAAAATCTTGTCCATGGAGAATCCTCTATTATTGTTACATATGACTTAATTGTTTCTTCAATTTTTGTTTCGAAAGCCTTTGATCTATTGTACAATATTTCCTTTTCCCGTAAAAACTCTGGACCAGTCAACCAAAGCTTATTTTCTGCAAGTGCACTTGGTTGAATACCTCTCGAGGCACAATCAGCGGGGTTATTCTTCGATGATATATGAGCCCAATGAGATGAATCCAGTGTAGTTAAAATTTCCGATACACGGTTACCTACAAATGTCTTCCATCGACTAGGGTGACTGTTCAACCATGCCAGTACGACAGTGGAATCAGTCCACGCTCGTAAATTGGATTTCTCGACATTCATAGCCTCTGCTACTTCCACCAAGAGTCGAGCTAGCAAAACTGCGCCACAAAGCTCCAACCGTGGAATACTTACTTGCTTTATTGGCGACACCTTCGTTTTAGCTGCCAATAATGATACAGAAATGTCTCCGGTCTGACTAATTGTTCTTGTATATACAACTGCAGCATACGCTGCCTTTGATGCATCACAGAAACCGTGAAGTTCGACGTGATCACCAGGCTTCATACCGAGCCACCTTGGAATACGCACATTGGTAAGTTGTGACAACTCACCACGGTAAGTCTCCCATTCTTGTAATAATATATCCGGGACTACATCATCCCAATCTATACCCGAAAGCCACAATTTTTGTATAAATATCTTAGCTAAGATCACACTGGGTGCTACCCAACCTAGTGGATCAAACAACCTAGCAATGTCTGATATGATAGATCTTTTTGTTACAGATCCAGTATCCTGTTCTCCCGGCGGCAGTTTTACAGAGTACTTAAATTTATCATCACTGCGGCTCCAGGTAAGTCCTAATATTTTTGTTGTATCTATCATTATGTCCTTTTCTATTTTATTCTCTCTGATATCTTCCTCTTGATCCTCGCTGTCCTTCCTTTCTTTTTGTCCTTCATAAACTTCTATTTGCTCTAATAATGCCTTATTATTACTATTCCACTTTTGTAGTATAAATCCTCCGCTTTTTAATAAATTATTCATTTCCTTGTATAACTCCACTCCATCTTTCACTGTTGAACATCCCGTCATAAGATCGTCCATATAGAATGAATTCCTGACTATATTAGCTGCAATTTTGTACTTCTTTTCCTCATCTAGGGCAACTTGATGTAATGTTTTTACTGCTAAATATGGAGCAGATGCTGTTCCGAATGTTAGTGTTACTAATTCATAATCTATAATTTCATTTTCAGGTTTATTTCTCCATACTATACGTTGATACGCAGCATCATCATCCGTTACTCTCACCTGGCGGTACATTTTTATTATGTCTGCTATTAAACCTATGTAGTGCATTCTCCAACGTATTATTATATGCCGTAAGTCTGACTGCAGTGTGGGTCCCACCATCAATGAATCGTTAAGCGACACTCCATTCTCATTTTTGCAGGACGCATCGAAGACGACACGCACCTTTGATGTCAACTTATCTTCTCTAATAACAGCGTGGTGTGGTAAGTAAACAGATTCATTTTCTTTTTCTTCTTTTTTTACAGGTCTCATGTGTCCTAATTGTATGTACTCCTTTATCACCTGTGTATACTTTTCTTTCAGCTTTTCGTCTTTTGATAATCTTCGTTCTAACGCTTTAAGTCTGTTCACAGCAATCGTTCGAGAGTTGCCGCCTACGCAGAGTGGATGTGAATCCCGAAAAGGTAAGTTTACTGTATAGCGACCACCCTGTGCTCTAGTTGTCGTTAGTGTATAATACTCTTCACATTTTTGTTCTTCTTCGCTTAATATTCTTTGTGTGCTCGTAGTTTGATCTTCTATTTCCCAGAATTTTTTCAGTAAATCATTTTCATTTACCTGTGCATGCATTACTGAAATTGTATTTGAACTAATATCCTGACTTGAACTTTCCGAATTAACTATGCCAGATAGGATCCACCCGAAAGTGGTGCACTGAGCGACAAGAGTTCCCATCGGTGCTCTTTTCACACCTTCCTTTATTATCTGACTATAGACATCTGCCCCTAATAAAATATCAATTTTATTGGGGCGGTTGAACTGCGGATCTGCCAATTTTATATTTTGGAGATCGCTCCATTCCATTGCTTCTAGTCTCTTCTCTGGTAAGTAAGAAGTTATGTTCTTTAATACGTATGCTTTGACCTTTATTTTAAAGTTACTATCAGTTAATGAGTGCAAAATAAGAGTAACCATATGCTTTGAAATTATTGTCCTGTCTGCACTCAATCCCGATACTGTTCCCCTAACTGTACTCCTTTTTAAACGTAAATGTTGTACTGTGGCCTCCGTTACAAATGACGCTTGGGAGCCTTGATCAAGCAAGGCCCGAACTACCTGCAAATCTCCTGATTCAGACTGAGCTTTTATTAGCGCAGTGGCTAATAAAACTTGCCTAGTTTTGATGATTTTATTTGTCGATAGACATGACACTATTGGAGCATTGTCTTCTGAAGAATTAACACCTTCAGAGGATGTGCTCTGTTGCGCTTCCTGACCTTGTGAACTATTATTTGAATCATCCTTTGGATGCACAAGCGTGTGGTGTCGTTTTTTACAGATACGACAATTGGTTGGTTTTTGACAATACTTAACCGAATGATTTCCCCCTAGACAATTAAAACAAATATTATTATTTAAAACGAATTGACGCCTTTGATCTGACTCTTGTTTACTAAATTTTCTACAAAAACATAATTTGTGAGCTTCTGAACAAAACTCACAACTTAATCTGGCACTGCTAAATTTTTGTGTTGCCAACAAAACCTTAGGATGACCTAGTGTATGTAAACTACTATGCTGTGCCAATGCTCTTTTTGGTTCGATACATTCCAATGCTCGAAATCTGCCTTCAATAAATTCTTTAAATTGTGAAAAGGTTGGCAATTCCATGGAGTTGTCACTAGAAATCTTAAACTCCCACTGTTTCCTAGTTTCCTGATCGAGCTTAAAAGATACGATATGAATGATGATCAAATCCCAAGTACTCACATCAATATTCAAATTGTTTAATGCACCCAGACACTCAGAAGTTGTATCTAACATTTCTTTCAGAGCCGATGCTGATTCTGTTATAATGCGTTTTTGACCGAAAAACCGTTTTAGAATACAATTGGCTAGATATTTTTTATTATTATATCTATTTTCTAATGTGTCCCAACATTGTTGATAGTTTACATCACTAATTGGCACATGTCTTACAAGCTGTTCGGCTTCACCAGTGAGATGGCCCTTTAAGTAATGCATTTTCTGCACGTTATCTAAAGCATTATTTTGATGTACTAAAGAAATGAATAAATCGCGGAAGGTTACCCACTCAGAATATTTGCCTGAGAATAACGGAATCGAAATTTTGGGTAATTTCACTAATGAACCAGCGACATTGCCATCATCATTACAAGCTGGACGGGTTAAGGTTACTAATTTATTATTCACAGTTTTCATAAGTGTTTTACATTCCATATATGTTTCTTCCGTATTATAATAAATATCATTTTTTACATACACTGAATTTTCTAATTTATCGGAATCTGAAGTCTCAATCAATTTTGTATTATTTTTACGAAAGAGCACCCAATCTTTGTCTACATTCTCTGATCTAGTTTCTATATATTCTTTTGTAATTCTGTCCTTAGGGGACTTTTTAAAATTAACTAAAGCTCTTTCAATAGAACGTTGTAAATCTAACTGAACATTTATTAAAGCTTCCATGTTTTATACAAATTATTCTTACTATAAAGTATCAATTGGTTACAATAATCAGTTTAAATTAAGTAAACTCAAACCGAAATAAACAATAAAAAAAAACTATAATATATCAAGGTTACTTCCAAAATAATCAATTAAAGATTGTATCTAAATTGTTTAAACTTTTTTTAAAAAGTTGTAGATATTATCAAAATGAAAACATAAAACTTTCTTAGTTAATATCTTGTTTAAAATTAAGAACAATATATGTACCACATGTAAGAGAACTCGTAAAGTAAAAGTTAATATTCCATACAGAAGTTATCGAAAATATTCTAAGTTCAAGACAAATCCTAAAATTTTACAAGTTAATATTTCATACAGAAGTTATGGAAAATATTCTAAGTTCAAGACAAATCCTAAAATTTTACAAGTTAATATTCCATACAAAAATTATCAAAATTATTCTAAGTCCATGAAAAATCCTAAAAATTTTACAAGTGTTTTGACAATTTTCAACCTGGCTGAAATCGGGCATAGATTCCTCGTTCCGTCGTTTTTTCTTAAATTATTCTAAGTGTCTACTAAATTACATGCAAATTATTCTATGTCCAAAACTGCTTGAAATTTTTCTATGTTTTTGATTTCTAATTAATATAGTTCAATTTTGCTTGGCAAATAAATAACAACAAATGTACTCACAATTGCACTTCACCAACACACATGTATACTTGACTGATGTTTCACTGAAGATGATGCCCTGATGACGTCATGTACGACCAGCTCGTACATCCGCTGTACTTTCTCAGTGATGTCCTCGGTGTGGTGCGGGGGCTGCGGGGCGGGCTTCGCTGCAATAGTCGGCAGGGGGAAACACTTCCCGCCGATGACCTATGGTACCCCTTGAACAGCGGTCCACTGCCCGTCGAGTACGAATAAACCAAAAACCTGACCAAGCCGTATCAATCCGGCTACGAAGAACCATGTATAAAATCGAGGTTCTGGAGATCAGGAGCGTTGTACTTATTGAATGAAATACAGTTATGAGGTTACAACCGTATATATTGATCTAAGTGCCTAAATAAAAAATTACATATCTATATAAGGAACAACAAAAATATCTTATTAGCGTGTTTTAGAAATATGTATGCAAAAATACAGCGCCATCTAGTTGTACTAGTATAAAACTATTTTGACTCGAACATAAGTATATTTTAAAATAACAGTTAAAAATAATATATAATATACATTCTTAATCATTCTCACTCATGGTTGACTGATAGATAACGCCGCAAACTGTTAAGTCCGCCATATGTACATTATGTTTTTGTACATTGAAGTTAAATAATAAAATAAAACATAAATAAAGAAATAAAATATATTGGAACGAAATTGTCATTGAGATTAGACTTCAGACTCCAGAGTACACATACTGACAACTGTGGTTATTCTGAATACTAAATTATGTAAGGAGTATACTGACTGACGGCCTCGTCGCCGGAGATCATGGCGGTAGGCCAGCCGGGGGTGAATTCGACGGACGAGTATGCGAGATGCATCTGCTGGTGCGGCGGCGCGACCGTCGCCCGGGTCACCAGCGCCGCGCCCGTAGGACCCACCACCGCCGCGGCTCCGGTCGTACTCTCCCGGTCCCCATTAGGGTACGTCGATATATCTAAACATACATTTAAAGGATTTCGTTTTACCGACACATACACATATAGATTTTTTTAATAATAATACTTTAGTACTATTCACAGAGCGTCGTCTAATCCCAAGGTAAGCTGAGCTTGCCTTATGGGTACTAGACAACTGATATAAATACACAGTTATTTTGTAGTAAATACAAGATATAAATAAAAAACACCCAGACCGACAAAAACAATCATACTCTTAATAAAAATGTGAGTACGCGTTGGGATTGTGCCTGTTTGTGGTTACATGTACATACACACATTACTTCCTTCTTGATACACGCATTAACGAATGCAAGCGTGTTTCAGTGATTTCCCTAAATCTGTTAGTTGGATTCATATGAGGGCAGCACTGTCATATTTAACTATTACTTGTATTCCAATTCAATGGGCAACACGATAATGACAATTAAATTACTAAATTTTCAAGATTTGATTAATTTTTAAAACTATAAAATTCTAGATTGTTAAGGATAAATAAATAAACCAAACCTGTTATACAAGAGTTAAGAGAGCGTTCGTCGTAGAATGGATACAGTATTGTAACACCGTTTTCCACAGTGCGCAACAACGGTGATTCAGTATTCAAATCAAAATAGGCTGTGCATCCATCAGCGTAGCCGACAATTACTGTACTGTGACCTTTTTGCTGTAAAATAACAGAATACATCAAATCTCGTACAACGTGCTATATCACTGTAAAGTTCCATCATAAAGTTTGCGTGAAAGAGTAACAAACATCCATCCATCCATTCATCTATCCATACATACTCACAAACTTTAACAATTACAATATTAGTATGATTTTAAAAGAGTAATTTAATAATTTATTAAGTATTTTCTTTGTTTTTAACATACCTTGGACCAACAAATAGATGACGTTTGATATTTTTTCCTATCAGAATTCATTACAAGTCTAAGTTCTGCTATGGGTTTTAATTTAAATATTTTTTGTTCACTGAAACAAATATATATATTACATAAAATGTATTTATTCTACAAAATAATATCACAATTACCTGATTGAGGAAAAGTCACAGTAAATAAAAGATAATTTAATTTTATCAAAAATAATAATTTATATCCAATATTGTTAAGAATATGTTAAAAATATGCCACCTCCGATCTTTTGCAGTAATAATTTGCGGTGAAAATAGCTACAACACCAGGCAACCCCATGTTTTTCAAAATTACAGAACAGCTCATTATAGTTACTAGGGTACTACTACTCCACAGCGTCTTGTTACTTTACTCAGAATATACGCATGAGGTGAGCAAACTCTGTCAGTATCTTGGGAAACCTTCCTCGATTTACCACATTAGATAACAATAGTGATTTTTAAATGATATGTAACTGTTTATAATAATATAAATAAATATACCCAATATTATACAATATTAATAATATATTATCTTACTTACCTATTTGTGATGTAACTTGGGTAAGGTACGGAAAATATGTAAGCAAGACCATTTGAACACGCCACAGCTAATAATCCAATTCTTAAAAATCTGTCAGGCTTTACGTTTGGGTCTGCTACTGTATCGCGTGTGCCAGATGGACACCAATCCATAGCCCATACAATACCATAATCGAGAGCTATACCCAGAGCAAAATTCGGAACATCCCTAAAAAAAATTTTTTAAATAAAAAGAATATATCAGGACTGTTTTTCACAGATCATCATTAGATAATTCATTAATATTATTCGAGAGTCCTATTTAGCTCGGTAGAATTCATTACAAATTGATTCTATTTTGATTCGTGCATAGTAGGTTATAGCATTAACAAAAAATAATATTAATGATACCATTGACAGTATTGTAAGTATACTATATTGTGTTACAGGTTGAAAAATATGGGTAACATAAGCATTATTGTGTAATCTGTCACGTCCACCTGTGTTACAACTTTCCATCAACTATTAGTTCATTTTCCAATGTAAGAATTATAAAAATAACCGAATTTAAGAGTTGTAGAGCAAGAGCCCACGACTGCCAGACATACGTCATTTTAATAAACGTGAAAGTTCTTGTATGTGTGTCCCCAACACAGGTAAGAACGATCCCCAAATATGAAACCTGGATCGTGGTTCCTTTGGCAGGTACCAGGTAACAAAGGTGTAAAAAAATCATACCAAATTCGTTATTTTAAGAAACTCCATATTTTCATATATTGTTCGTAGCACTATTATAACTTGCGCTGCTCATTGCCAGACACGTAGTGTGGTTCCAACCCCCGCCGGACCCCCCTAAACTATACTATTTTAGAAATAAACTTACGTCATTTTAATAAAGCTGAAATTTATATATATTATTGAGAGTTCTCTCAAACTGAGTTTCCTAAATTGCCAGACAGTTTTCTTGGTTCCTTATCATACCAGACTCATTGAAACCGTATATTGGGTAACAACGGTGTATACAATTTCATATCAAATTCGTTATTTTAAGATGCTCCATTTTTTCACATATTGCTCGTAACAGTATTATAACTTGCTCTGCTCATTGCCAGACCCTTAGTGTGGTTCCAACACCCCGCCGGACCCCCCTAAACTATACTATTTTATAAATAAACTTACGTCATTTTAATAAAGCTGAAATTTATATATATTATTGAGAGAACTATTAAACTGAGTTTCCTAAATTGCCAGACAGTTTTCTTGGTTCTTTATTCCACCAGAATCATTGAAACCGTATATTGGATAACAACGGTGTATACAATTTCATGTCAAATTCATTATTTTAAGATGCTCCATTTTTTCACATATTGTTCGTAGCATTATTATAACTTGCGCTGCTCATTGCCAGACACGTAGTGTGGTTCCAACCCCCGCCGGACCCCCTAAACTATACTATTTTATAAATAAACTTACGTCATTTTAATAAAGCTGAAATTTATATATATTATTGAGAGTTCTCTCAAACTGAGTTTCCTAAATTGCCAGACAGTTTTCTTGGTTCCTTATCATACCAGACTCATTGAAACCGTATATTAGGTAACAACGGTGTATACAATTTCATATCAAATTCGTTATTTTAAGATGCTCCATTTTTTCACATATTGCTCGTAACAGTATTATAACTTGCTCTGCTCATTGCCAGACCCTAAGTGTGGTTCCAACCCCCGCCGGACCCCCCTAAACTATACTATTTTATAAATAAACTTACGTCATTTTAATAAAGCTGAACTTTATATATATTATTGAGAGAACTATTAAACTGAGTTTCCTAAATTGCCAGACAGTTTTCTTGGTTCCTTATCCTACCAAACTCATTGAAACCGTATATTGGGTAACAACGGTGTATACAATTTCATATCAAATTCGTTATTTTAAGATGCTCCATTTTTTCACATATTGCTCGTAACAGTATTATAACTTGCTCTGCTCGTTGCCAGACCCTTAGTGTGGTTCCAACCCTCCGCCGGACCCCCCCAAACTATACTATTTTATAAATAAACTTACGTCATTTTAATAAAGCTGAACCTTATATATATTATTGAGAGAACTATTAAACTGAGTTTCCTAAATTGCCAGACAGTTTTCTTGGTTCCTTATCCTACCAAACTCATTGAAACCGTATATTGGGTAACAACGGTGTATACAATTTCATATCAAATTCGTTATTTTAAGATGCTCCATTTTTTCACATATTGCTCGTAACAGTATTATAACTTGCTCTGCTCGTTGCCAGACCCTTAGTGTGGTTCCAACCCCCGCCGACCCCCCTAAACTATACTATTTTATAAATAAACTTACGTCATTTTAATAAAGCTGAACCTTATATATATTATTGAGAGAACTATTAAACTGAGTTTCCTAAATTGCCAGACAGTTTTCTTGGTTCGACAACGATCAGAGCAAGTTATAATACTGTTACGAGCAATATGTGAAAAAATGGAGCATCTTAAAATAACGATTCGGTATGAAATTGTATACACCGTTGTTACCCAATATACGGTTTCAATGAGTCTGTTAGGATAAGAACCAAGAAAACTGTCTGGCAATTTAGGAAACTCAGTTTAAAAAACCGATTTTTTAAATAAAAGAATATATCTAGTTCTCTCATAAATATATATAAGTTCATTTTAAAAATGACCTTATATATATTAAACAGGGTTCGGCGGGGGGTTGGAACCACACTAAGGGTCTGGCAACGAGCAGAGCAAGTTATAATACTGTTACGAGCATATGTGAAAAAATGGAGCATCAATATGAAATTGTATACACCGTTGTTACAATATACGGTTTCAATGATTATTTAGGAAACTCAGTTTAATAGTTCTCTCAATAATATATATAAGGTTCAGCTTTATTAAAATGACGGTTTATTTATAAAATAGTATAGTTTGGGGGGGTCCGGCGGAGGGTTGGAACCACACTAAGGGTCTGGCAACGAGCAGAGCAAGTTATAATACTGTTACGAGCAATATGTGAAAAAATGGAGCATCTTAAAATAACGAATTTGATATGAAATTGTATACACCGTTGTTACCCAATATACGGTTTCAATGAGTTTGGTAGGATAAGGAACCAAGAAAACTGTCTGGCAATTTAGGAAACTCAGTTTCATAGTTCTCTCAATAATATATATAAGGTTCAGCTTTAATAAAATGACGTAAGTTTATTTATAAAATAGTATAGTTTAGGGGGGCCCGGCGGGGGGTTGGAACCACACTAAGGGTCTGGCAATGAGCAGAACAAGTTATAATACTGTTATTGAGCAATATGTGATAAAATGGAGCATCTTAAAATAACGAATTTGATATGAAATTGTATACACCGTTGTTATATACGGTTTCAATGAGTCTGGTAGGATAAGGAACCAAGAAAACTATCTGGCAATTTAGGAAACTCAGTTTGAGAGAACTCTCAATAATATATATAAATTACAGCTTTATTAAAATAACGTAAGTTTATTTATAAAATAGTATAGTTTGGGGGGGTAAGGGGGTTGGAACCATTATAATACTGTTACGATCAATATGTGAAAAAATGGAGCATCTTAAAATAACGAATTTTGATATGAAATTGTATACACCGTTGTTACCCAATATACGTTTCAATGAGTCTGGTAATAAGGAACCAAGAAAACTTCTGGCAATTTAGGAAACTCATCAATAATATATATAAATTTCAGCTTTATTAAAATGACGTAAGTTTATTTCTAAAATAGTATAGTTTAGGGGGGCCCGGCGGGGGGTTGGAACCACACTACGTGTCTGGCAATGAGCAGCGCAAGTTATAATAGTGCTACGAACAATATATGAAAATATGGAGTTTCTTAAAATAACGAATTTGGTATGATTTTTTTTACACCTTTGTTACCTGGTACCTGCCAAAGGAACCACGATCCAGGTTTCATATTTGGGGATCGTTCTTACCTATGTTGGGGACACACATACAAGAACTTTCACGTTTATTAAAATGACGTATGTCTGGCAGTCGTGGGCTCTTGGGCTATTGTAACCGAAAGAATTCTCGGTTATAACAAATATTATTAATATTCATTAATACATACCTACAAGACAAGTGACCTAAATCCCATATTTGTATGAGAGACTTTTGTGTCGTCAATTGATCTGGCTGGCTTCGTGGACAGTCTGCTTCGCGATGACATGCGACGGCTATGAACTGTCTGCATTTGTCCATGTTGACATCTGTATGTGGAGGCAACCATGACAAGCACCTTATACTGCCACCCACAAATATACTTTTTATATCTGCAATCACCATACAAAATATATGTGTAATCATATCATACTTGTTGTTGTGTAAGAATATCATACTTGAAACCAATAACAAATATTACTAAAATAAAATACTAAGCATGTCCATGCGTCATTATATTCCTTCCTCTTCTAAAACCATAAGTATCTGTACGTAAATAAATACTGTTTGAAATATGTAACGATATCATATATTACCAAACAATCTATAAATACTATAAGACTATTTATTATCATTTCATCAATTGCCAGTAATGATGTAAATTGTTGAAATTTTAAAACTATCAAGGCTAAAAACATTTAAATATTACTTACCTCCTGTACTCTTAGCCTCAAATCTGTTATATGTTGTCCACTCGTCTTTGGAAAATTTCACTTTGCAGGATTCCTTTAATAGCGGTAAATACTGGGATTCTTTTTCTTTAGAAATGGCCACAAATTCACAATTTTGAAATTGTGGAAACAACTTTTCTGATGTTAATATAAATTTGGTGCTGAAAAATAATACAAAATCTAAATTAAACGAGTTAGTTTTATATGCCAAACCTATTACATTGGCGAATACTATTAATTATGTTTAAAGAAAATGTCAAACAAAGATGATGATGTCATATTGCTTCGAGATTTTCAACAACCCGTACATATGAGGATTGCCGGTACAAAAAGTTACAAAAACATTCACACTACTTGAATACTTACTAATCATTAAAACTTTTTTCCAAATAATTCCTGATGTCTTTGATTACAAAGGGTATTCTGGGAACTTTAGACGACGCATCTAAAACAGCAAAATGTATTAATTTATAATAATGCCACATATTGCTATGTGTCATTTATAGTTATAAACCATTTTGTTTTCGCAGTATAATGTAACGATAAAATTCTTATAAACAATTACTACTAACATATTGTATATCAAAAATGAGCATATGGAGGTAAGCGTTGGAGATGTTTTATGTAATTCTAATGACAACAAAGCTTAACAGCCCACAGTGAAAATGGAAAGCTTATACACTACCAAATATCATGTGAAAATACTAACTGCTTTCTGCACCCCGCTTTCTTTTTCTTCTTTTCACTAATGCTCGTTCTTCTTCATTAGATATATCAGAGTCAACAGAATCTCCAGATTCATCTTCAGATTCATCCGATTTCTCTGACTCAGGTTCGTTCAATTTCAAATCATTTTTTTTACATTTATGATTAGATAATTCAGTCTCAATATCTGTTCCAAAGAGACAGTCAGAACATTTGTATTTAAACTGTAAAAGATTTTAATATGTAGTGCCATTAATTAATATATCATAGTACATTATTATTATCAACTAGCTGTACTCGCGACTTAGTCCGCGTGTAATTTAACTTTATTTTCCTAAAATAAAAGTACGTTACTCCTTAAGCAGTTGATGCCGGATTAGAGAGAGAGAGATTAGATTAGAGACAGAGATTAGCCGGAACAAACATGTTCCGGCTAATCTCTGAAATGGCTGACAGACAGGCAAAAATGGTAAAAAATGTTATTTTGGTGTATGTACCGTACAGACACCAAAATAACATTTTTTACCATTTATATTCATATGCATATAGTAAAAAAAACGGTCATTCAATATTACAAACAGACACTCCAATTTTATTTATATATATAGATGTATAGATAAGTAATACTTACTTCACTGACTGCTCTGTAATTATCAATAACAGTTTTAGCCCTGAAAACAAAAAAAAGTATTATAAATAAGAATATATTTGTTTCGTCATAATATTACTGTCATGTTAAGCATAGAAATAGAAATAGAAATAGAAATAGAAATAATCTTTATTCAAATAAACTCATTACAAGCACTTTTGAATAGTCATATTTTGATTCTACCACTCATTCGGAATGCAGATTCATCACAAGAAGAATGAGCAAGAAACTTGTGTGTTGCTCTTTTTAATAGATGTTTTTTTTTATATAAATAATTACAGTATAACAAGTAAGAGGCATGCGATAATCAACATAGAAGTCGCTACGCACTCATTAATGTAATCAGATAATATTGTCAGTGCTATAGATTTAAAGTTTTTCTATAAAAACATTATTATCGTTAACGAATTCTTCAATTTTATAGTAAGCTTTTTTGTTTTATTTGACATTTAAATCTTTTTTCTGGCAGATTTATAACAGACTCTGGTATTTTATTGTAAAACCTTACGCAATTGCCATAAAACGAATTACTAACTTTAGGCAAACGACATTTAGGTAAAATCAGTTTGTTATTGTTACGTAAGCTTTTATTAGTGCAATCACTAACTCTTTTGAAACTGTCTATATTCCTTCTGGCATAGATGATATTTTCATAAATGTATTGAGAAGCAACGGTGAGGATATTTGATTCCTTAAAACACTCTCGCAATGACTCCCTGGAACCCATACCATAAATGGAGCGAATGGCCCTCTTTTGTAAAGTAAATATTGTATTTATATCAGCTGCTTTGCCCCATAACAAAATACCATACGACATAATGCTATGGAAATAGCTAAAATAGACAAGTTTAGCCGTTGCCACGTCTGTTAATTGTCTAATTCTTCTTACCGCATAAGCGGCAGAACTAAGTACAGTAGCATAAGTACAGTAGTTGTAAGTATAGCTTACTTTTAAAAGTAAAACATTTTCGTTATTATTCACTTGTGTGCACTTATCAAACACAATGACAATTTTACTATTACAACAATTACAATACAATAATGAAATATAAACTTTATGTATATCCTCACTTTACAGCAGCTTTCCTGGGACCAGATATAAAATCTTCTTTATTGTTTTCTTGTGCTTCGAGGGCTCTCCGTTTACGCTCCATAGCATATTCTTTTTCCCTGTGCATTCCCATATGTTGACTCTTGTATATACACAAATATTTGGAATTACATATATCACACATAATTTTATACATTTCCATTTCCTAAAAATATTTAATTTATTGTCAATACTATTTCGGCTATGCAATTTACTTTTATTTCAAATGCCAGCACTTTCTTCTAACAACAAAATTAGTAATGTGTTAATCTTCTGACATGGTAATTCCATTTATTCAGTTATATCGAATTATTCTATCAGCAGTTTGAATTACATAATAATGTCCAAGAACAGAAATTAAAATAAAATGTGCTTATTAAACCTGTGCTATTATAACACATGCGATAGTTCAGTCAGTCCAGTTTCACTAGTAGACCCGTGCAACTTCATCTGCGTCACATTTTACCTGTTTTTGTTATATTTTTTATTACAGCTTTACTCCTACAGAGCGTAGCATGTTATATAGCGCGTACCCTTCTTTAATAAATAGACTAACTAAAAGATTTTTAAAATCGGTAATATCGATTACCGATTACTTACCGATACTTTATCTCTTATAATATTAATATACATAAACACTTTATAACATATTTGCACACATTTAGTATCAATAAATCTAATATAATATAATTATTAAATAATTAAAGACTATGATATAGTTACCTCCTCCGTTTTTCCACATGTTATTATGTGCGCATAGAATCCCATATATGACGATCTACTCACGCCACAAGTTTTACAAACCAATTTTCCGAATTTTTCCTTATATTCCTTTATATTTTTTTCTGCACCATACGTACTTGTTAAATCCTACAAAAAAAATCATATATTGATTTATAGAAATTTCGAGTTAAAATTAAGATTGTGTTCATAACATTCAGTTCATTCCCTATATGAGCAGGTAGAGTAAAGAAGTGAAATAAATAGAGACGTATTTTGTAACAGGCAACACTATTTTATTTCGTTATATTTACACCGCTTCGAGTACTTTTCGATTTAAACAGAACGAGTTATCATCAACTTACAATGGGTTTGTCACCAACAATCCATGCGACGTTGTAATGCTTTTTCATTGAGTGATTTTTCCAGTCCTGTGGTTGAACATTTTCATGACATACGCCACAAACATACATTCCTGAAACCAAAATTCAGTTTACTGTAATATCTACAAAGTCAGAGCAACCTAGTTTATTTTTTATGAACAGTTCTATTATATTTTTCGTTCCAATAATCTTATTCATATTTTGCATCGGATAATATTCACGCAATAATAACATTGCCATATATGTGATATAAAATTACTACAACGAATGGTTATTGTTTCAAATGCAAACATCATTTAAATAATCATAAAAATATATAAGAGCACATTTTTTACTGTTAATATTAAGTCGTAATTATTTTCTTATTAATACAAAAAATAGTATATACTAATTACCTTCCTCATTTAAACAATTTTTCTTATTACACGTCTGAACATGCTCCATATATTTTTTTACATACTTGCGTTCTAAACCACATATATTGCAAATTAGGGATCCGGATATCTTTAATATTGTATATAAATGTTCATGGAGCATATCCGGATCATTTGTGTCCTGCAAAAATTAATAACAGAAATATAAAATCGTCATCAACAATCCAACAATGCTTATAAAAAATCCATCCTAAGGAAAAATCGTGGTATCATTTACGTATACTGTTAAAAATTACGATTGAAAGCAGTTATTTTACAAATTAAGAAATAAACAAGCGAATTAATTGTACTTACGTATTGTGATACTTACCAGAGGCGGTTGTCCACTAACCCTCGCAAAATATCCGTGTTCTTGCTGTATATGCGGAATCCATTTCTCCTCATCTATCGTATTATTACAAACGCCACATTGTGCTGAGCCTATTACTCCCAAATCACTTAAATTATTTACATTTACGCTGCATGTAGATGTATTATTAGGTGACGAATCTTCATGAGTTTGTCCCTACAAATATTAATAACTAAAATATTGTATTTTCTATGGAAAAGCAAAGAAGCAGACGGTCTACCTGATGGTAACAATGGTCTATATACATGAACAGCACTACGCACATAACGTTATCATTTGACGCTCAATTTAATTTCACTGTTCACCCTTCAATCGAAATATTACATACAAAGGAAGGATTGGTGGTTGAAATAAGTAAGAATAATATACACAGATGCCTTTGTATTTATTTTAGCAATGCACACAATGCAATAGTACTATTTACAGCTTTAACACCTTGCAGTATTTTCTTAAAATTTTCTTCTTTCAAAAAATAAATGCACGCGGTGCAAATATAATAATGTTCTAAAATATGTATTAGTTAATTACATAATAGTGAACTACTATTATAAAATACTAACCGTATCTCCACTGCAAACTTTTATATGGTGTAAATATGGTTTAACGTACTTGCGAACTAAGCCACATTTGCTGCAGATCAATCCATTCTCTTTTTTAGCAATATCGTATAAGTATTGGTACTTTGAAGTATGATCCTTAAAATCCTAAAAAAAAATTTCATATGCTTAGTACAATATTAAAAATAATAATCGGCCAAACAATAGTTAAAAAATCTATATATTCAATTCACTATTCAGTCAATTAATAAGATATTACACTACACTTACCTAGATTATTTTTAATTAGTATTTATTATTCAACATTCAAAATTGTATATCTGTAAGTACTTACAGGAGCCTCCTCTCCGACTTTCCAAGCCAAGTAACTATGTTTTTTAGACAAATGCTCAATCCACTCTGTAGAATTCATACTCTCCTGACACACTGCACAACTTACAACAGTGTCATTCACTTTTACAGAAGCCTCTGGAGGCGATATGTGTATTTCCACTATATTTGTATCATTGGGCTCATTTGTTTGATTGACAGAATTCTGAAATAATAATTACCATAATAAACCTTTAGTACAATATTTATAGAAGTAATCTTTATTCAAATAAACTTAATACAAGCTTTTCTTCCGATGGTCGCGGGTAGGAATCCATTGAAACGATCGAGAAAACATTTGTATTCATGAAAGTATGATTGTTTGTATTGTGTCCCCATAAGACAATCTCTGCTTAGCTTGGGACTTGATAATAACTTTAGGGTTTTGGATGAAGCTGTGTGAACTGTCTTAGTCATTATTTATTTATTATATAAAAGAATAATACTTGTGTTATCATCATCATCATCATCCATCCTCTTTGATATGGACCTATCTATGAGGTAGGTCAATATTAAACATTAATTATAATTACTGTAATATAAGAACAAAACATAATAGAAGAACAGAATATGTAATGAGTAACTTAAGACATTGTTACTGTATGTACATATACATACAGTAATAATATCATAATAATATGTCATTAATTACCATTAAGGCAATTAGCGAACGTACATTTCTCATATATAGATTAATAATATTCACTTTGTTAAGAATAGAAAAATATTTACTAACATTGACGCCGCATGTTTTAATATGAGCAAGAAAATATTTGATAGTCTTAATAGTATATTTTCGTAATAACCCACAATTGATGCACATTATTCCACCATGTTGTTGCACCATATCAACCAAGTGGCGTTTTAGCGCATCTTCGTCGTTCAAATCCTGAAATATTCATAACATTCTAAATATTACACAGTCGTAATAACGTTTTTTTATATCATATCGGGCACGGATTTAAGCGATTTTTCGGAATGGATTAGGTCTATTCATTAGTTATGCGTAAATTACTCAATGACATAAATAAAAATAAATAGAAGCATAGTAAGACTACTATTTAGTTTTATGTGTTTATTTAATTTAAAATTAATTTTTGGATGTAAATTGTATATTTTTATAAAACAAGACGTAGGTACCCATACTATTATTTTCTTTGAGTATACGTTGACCTATAAGAGTGTTCAAATTTAAGTTTAATTATATATCTAACTACTTACAAGTGGCTTATCGCCATATTTCCAAGCCAAATAGTGATGTTGGGTTGATATATGTTCCACCCATAGGTGATCTGCAATGTCTTGCATACACACGCCACATGTAGTCACCGCTGTTGGTTTAGATTTCTCGGGTTCTATCTTTATATTGACAGATCTAAAATTTATTTTTGGACTATTAGAAGCCTGCAATAATGATAAATTAAATTAAATACAGTATTGCAACAAATATTCTTGTGTACGGAAAACAATCATTTCTAAATTCTTTTCACCTTTCTATATCTCTAATAATGTATACTATTGCCTAAGTGCAAATAAGACGTATTATTTATAACCAACATATAGGGAATCAGTTAAAAGTCTATTTCGTTTCGTCTAATTTTACCAACGAGTTCATAAATAAAATTGGGAATTCATTATAATTATTTGTTATCGTCATAATTATTTATAGTCCATTGCTTGTTGCCTATTTACTGCAATGAGACAATAAACAGTTATTACGGCGATAATGGGCTGTCAAAAAGAAGTAAACACGAACACTATTATGTTTTTTAGTAATAAGTACGTGTGACCAAGTCTAGATTAGAAATAAGAACTATAAAATTAATAATAATTATGTTACCTTCAATTCTGCACATTGTTGTACATGCGTTAAAAATCTTTTTGCCTGTTTCATTTCAGTGTCACAAAAAGTGCATATTAGAAAACCATTATCCTTCAATTTTTCTCGCAATTTTTTTAATAAATCTGGATCATCATAATCCTGTAAGTTTTGTAAAAAATGTTAACGTATTACATACATTACATCATATGAATATATCGTGTAGGGAAAAAGGGAATATGATGTTAGTAATAGCGGACCACTGGTCCCCTTGATAGCAATGTCCCATGTCATCGAAAACTGTACAACAGTCGGCTAAGCCTGACAAACATGATAATAGTGATTAACATCCAATAACAGCCACTAATTGACCATAAATGACCTATCATAATATGATGATTATTCAACGCATGTAAAAAATTATACTTACAAATTTATCCCCATCCTTCCAAGCAACACAATTATGACCCTCAGTTATGTGCGTATCCCATTCGACTTCATTAACCATTTGTTTGCACACAGCACATTTTACCATTTTTACCGGCTTCTGAATCGAATTATTTGAGATCTTGCGTTTCTAAAAGTAAAGAATATTTAACAGTCTCCCCTCCACAAGGGGTTGAATTACGTACTTGTAAGAAGAGTCAATTACCACAATTGACTCTTCATACAAGTGTTCTTACCGTACTGGTCTTGAAATTTAGCATGTATATATTTTGGTCTAGAATATATAACACAATTCTAAATAAAACAGCAACATATTATAAATACAAGTAGGTTATAGGTACATTATAGGTATTATGAAATATGACACCATACAAAGGTATATATGATGGGAGGTGAAAATAATGCCAATTAAAAAAACTATTAGGTTGTTCAGAAAGAAAGCATATAAAAATTATACGGCTTAAGTGTGAAGTTGAGTGCAAAAAATATAATTAAATCCTAAGTTAGGAAAAACGAAATTACTTTCCGAACAACCTAATATTTTGATACAACAACCCTATATTTATTAATACCTAAACTTTATTAATTTTGTGTTAATGCGTCATAAATACACAGATTATTTCCGAGTAATATGTATATATAAATCGGAAATTCATATTAAAATAATTTCCGATACTGCCTCAACATTATTTAAGTACCATTATTAAAACACAATGAGGTGCACAAATTCAAAGCCTTGCAGCTAAACTAAGTTCAGCAGCTTTTGGCGTGCGTAAGGTTAGACAGTACACTGATACTGATACTGCTAGATTAGTCTATCTTAGTTATTTTCATAGTTTACTCTCTTATGGAATATTACTATGGGGAAAAGCGGCAGATATTAAAAATATATTCATATTACAAAAACGTGCCGTTGGAGCGATCTACTGTATGAAGAGTCGTGACTTATTAAGAGAGAAATTCAAAGAGGCAAATATTCTCACCGTTGCTTCTCAATTTATATATTGAAATATCCTATATGTTCATAAAAATTTTGACTTATTTCCAAAAAACGGCGATATTCATAATATTAATACTAGATTTAAAGACAAACTTGCTGTCCCCAAGTATCGTTTAGAAAAAGTTAATAGGTCTTTTATGGGAATAGGTATAAAAATTTATAATAAGATACCAAAGGATATGTTGGCATTACCCTTAAATAAATTCAAAACATCTGTTAAATCATATTTACCGAGCAAGGCCTATTACTCACTAAACGATTACTTGAATGACGAGTGTGCATGGCAATAGTTGTTCATGCACTGAATTTTCATTTAATGTTAGACATAGACACCTATATAAAAATACATTGTAAATAAACTGGCTTTAAAAAAAAAAAAGTAATTCAATTGAGTTTCTTGCCAGTTCTTCTCAATTGGATCTATATACCGAACTGGACGGTAGGGAAAAAATAAAATTATAGTGTAAAAATTTGACGTTCATAAGCGGCTAAAATGTCCTACATGAATAAATGATTTTTGAATTTTGAATTTTGAAAAAATTTTTACCACAAAAAGCTTGAAACATAGGTAATATCAAATTTATCTCTGAGATAAAAAAAAAAAGATTATAGTTATTAATTCCATATTACCTAAGTTTACTTGAGTAATAAATATTAATTGTGTATGTTACGTGTTTAATATACATTAATCATATTGTTAACCAGGTCATCTTTGGTTGGACAATATAGTGACGAAAAACTACTAGCTACTGATATTAACATCGCTGTTACTCCAGTGAGCTTGTAACCATGGTTAGTACAACCTAGTCGAAATGTCGAGATAGGTAAGTCGAAACCTTTAATAAATAAAAAACCTTTAAAGAAATAACAACTTACTCGTCCCCTTCGTTTATTTTTTGTTAGTTCCATACTCGTGTCTGCACTATTGTGTTCTTCTAAATTATTAGAATTCATCCTATCTTCCGACATCTTGTTTTGTTCATCTATGGTAGATTCCTGCATAAATAAATATTATAAAACACTTTTCATAATTTAACCCAATAATGTATATACAAAAAAAAATTAAACAAATACTACCTTTAAATGTAAACAATTCTTCACATGTGTCAAAAATTTGTTTGATTTTTTTATTTGAGCACCACAATAATTACACTTTAAATATCCTTTACTTTTTAATATTTGTTTTAATTTGTTTAACAACTCCAAATCTGCCCAGTTCTGTAACATTAGAATTGATTCTCTTACAGACATCTTAAAGGCAAACCAATAGTTACTACCGTTTTTAAATAACACAAAAGTATTTATAAGAATATTCAATTACTTATTTACAGTTTGTATCATGAAATACATCTACCAATAGACTTACAAAAGTATCACCCGCTTTCCAGGCTATAAAACAATGCTTTTCATTTGCATGATTCTTCCAATCTGTTTCTAAAATCATTTGTTCACATACAGCACATTTCACATAGTTCTTGTTAGGCAAGTTCAAAACATCAGAAATATTGCGTTTCTTCTAAAATAAATTTTTTGAAAGAATTAACAATAGAATAATTATTCTTACTTATAACAATTAATAGAGATTAACAATAGAAATAGAACTTACTCTTCCCCTTTTTTTTGGCTTTGTTTCACTAGTGTCAGCGTCACTGTTCTCCCCTGTCATATACTTAACACCCACTTCTTTAGTAGTAATCATTCCCTTTTTGTTAATATTGCTCTGTACATCAAATTTAGATTCCTGTTTATGTAAACATTACATTTTAAAATAATATTCAATATTTATTTATTTCCTATTACATCTTATATATATATTACAGCTTTTTAGTAGTCCTAACTGAAGTACATACTATTGTTTATTACCTCTTTATTTGAACCCACAAACATTATAATTATAGAACTGTTATGTAGCAATAACTCAATAAGAATTTGTTCATGAAAGGAATGGATTTCCAAGAAAAAGACTGAAATGAGTAACAACAACAAAGGTTCACTATACGTTTGACGTTTTGGCAAAAACATGGTCTATACTGATTTAACATTGTGATGCTTTTCACATTATTCAGAGTAACCAAATAAATTAATAATAAAAATATAAAACAAAATATGTAACTCAATATTTGAGCTCAAAACGACGTAATTCGTCGTTTATTAGCTTCTTTCATAATCTTTCAGATGCGGTATTTTTAATATCGTCTACATTTTTACAATTACAGTAACTAGCATTTCATATTATGTATTGGGAAAGATATTAAAAGGGGTTGTCCTATTGTGCCTAAGAATAGTAGATAATTTTAGTACAATCCCTGTGGTAATCCCCATCACGTAGGTCATTTTGTAATACTATATACTACATAATAGATATACTTCACCTTTAAATTTAAACAATTCTTTATATGCGATAAGAAACTATCTATTTGTTCTATTTTAGTATCACAGCGACAGCATTTTAAACATCCATCGTTTTTCAATCTGTCCTTTAAATTTTTTGTTAACTCCAAGTTCTCCCAGTTCTGAAAAGATACCATTACAAAATCAAAATATTTTTTACGTAAATGGAATGGTAAACAAAAGTACAGTTGGTATTATGTATATAATACCAAGCGGTAACCGTTGCCTATGTACATGAACAGCACAACGATATCACGTTATTATATTACACCCGTGATACCACTCAGGTGTTGCTATTCCAGTAGAATAAGATGCCTCGACCTGTAATTTCACTATCTAATCTGACCCTACAACCGAAACAGATAGGTCTCAATCTCACCTATTTCACAGAAATACGTGAGACTGAGGTGCCCACAAATACTTTTCACAGTCTATCTTTGATAAATTATTAATTGTTTATAATTCGCATAATTAATAAATAGATTATTACCACTAAAAAATAATTTAGAGGAAAACAGACAATAGGTGAGTCTATTTCTTAATTGAAACATGGTAGGTAGGTATTAATATTATTAATAAATAATTATTCTTTAGCATATTTATTAGACACACACGTTCACAACTCGGCCATTCATTTCGACGGCTGTTCGTAAAATACCTTTTTTGTCCAAATCACTATTTATAGGCCGTCATCTTGTCTCACTCTAGAAAATCCGGAAGTGATAACGTATTCAAGATTCAATGTATTCTATGTTTTCAAGTATCAAAAATTTTATTTGTAAAACATGCTTAATTACATAAGGAGATGGTGTATATATTACACAGTGCCATTTATTTCCAAGAGTAAACAAACCTTATAATAGTGCACTAAAAACACCGACATTTTGTAGTTTGTACATGAATGCCAATATTTGTATTTGATGGATTACCATCGCCAGGAAAGTCAAGAACTTATCCCTTGATATACACACACACTATACGAACCAACTTTGTAAATTTTAATTTCCAAGACCCATTTATAGTGATAAAAGTATAATGCTTAATTTACTAATCTATCTTAAAATATTATAATAATATTCAACTGTGTCAGGACTGACGGTGCCATCTATCTACTATTCATCATAAATGTATATTTATCAACTTATTTCTTATGATAAATATAAATAATATAAAAACTAAAACATTAAGCAATATAAATTAAGATTTAACCGCAATATATTGTTACACTTACGACATTATCACCTGCTTTCCAAGCTATGAAACAATGCTCTTCTGACATATAGCTCTCCCAATCTATTTCTGCAACCATTAACTCGCACACGACACACTTTACATACTTATGAGGCATTACATCGGAAACATCTGAATTTATATGGCGCTTCTGAAATAAAATAATAGTTTTACACTACATTTATCTAATTGGAATAGCAAACAAGCTGATGGTCCATCTAATGGCAAGAGCTAACCTTTACCTATATACATTACCATACGACATGCGTCGTTGTTTTGGAGAATTATTATAACATTCGCTATACGATTGTTGCATCCCTAATCCTTGTTATGTGAATCTAATAAAAACACTATTTATTTAAAAGAGCAACACACAAGTTTCTTGCTCATACTTCTTATGATGAGTCTGCATTCCGAATGAGCGGTAGAACAAAAAAAAGGTGACTATTCAAAAGTGCTTATATTATGTTTATTTGAATAAAGATTATTTCTATTTCTATTTGTATTCCTCATATACTCACCACAAACAGAAATAGACGACGTAAGGACCTTACTGTGGACATGCAAAATAATAAGAAACGTAGCTAAAGCCGTGAAAAAATAAAAAATAGTTATTTTTTTATGTAGAGTACTATTTTGTACCACTTAGTATGATAATGGTAATAATTTCGGACACAGATTTTTAATTCAGTCTTTTCAACTTACACACTATTCATAATTCACAACTGAAATACTTGACACAAACTAAACGAAACGAAAACTTACCCTTCCCTTTTGCTTATCTTTTAGTTCTACACTAGCGCCGGTACCACAATTGTCAATAGGCTTTACGTGGATCTTTTTGTTAGGATTTTCATATATCTTTCTTTGTTTATTTGTGCATAATTCCTGTAAGTTTTAGGAATAATTTTATTAATAATATACATTTAAACAACTGTTATAATTTATGAAATAACTTATTTAGGCAGACTGTAACATAGAATTATACTTAGGCTATATTAACATACCTAGCAAGTCTGAAAGGGTTAAAGGGTTTAAATGAGATCAATTAATGTTTTACACACTCCCCAGCAGTATTGCGTTGCGTAACAAAGTTGAAAAAGTACGTCTGTATGTTGATTTGGAATAACCAGAAATAATAAAATTATTTCACAATTAAAGCTAACTTTAAGTTTGACATAAAAATTGTATATTATTTATTTCAGTTTATTAGATATCACACTATAAGTAAATACAGCAGAAAATAAGATTATCAGCTTTTAAAAATTCATTATTATATACTACTAGTATTTCCTCGACGGGACATCCACCTATACATATAAATAAAATTGGAATGTCTGTTTGTAACATTGAAATAACTGTTTTTACTGCATGCATATGAATATAAATACGGTACATACACCGAAATAACATTTTTTACAATTTTTGTCTGTTTGTCGGTTTGTTCCGGCTAATCTCTGAAAGGGCTGGACCGAGTTTGACGGGACTTTTTTGCCAGGTAGCTGATGTAATAAGGAGTAACTTAGGCTACTTTTATTTTAGAAAAATAAAGTTAAATTTCACGCGGACTTAGTCGCGGGTACAGCTAGTATTACTTAAGACTCTTCTTACAGCATGTTACCACGGCTTGATAAGTATCGGTATATTGTATGTCTATAACCCTATAGTTAGAAATAAATTAACCTGTAAAGTGGCACTCAGACTCACAAGATTTGGAACAAACCAATTTGTTTATGGCATTTATTTATAGTATGTACTATATAAATAAATGTTGATACAATAACATTTAAAATGACTTACAGTACAAGTAACATAAGTTTGAAAAAAAAGCCAAGCACTAAAAGCGATCTATCGTTGATGCAATTTCGTCCAGACAATTGAGAACAGAAACAAAAAATAAAGTAAGTGGTTTATCTTCTTCGGTAGGTGTCATCTCTTAACGGAGGTTGGCGACCATTATGGCGATTTTTACTTTGTCCACGGCGGTCCTGAAAAGGGACTTGGAACTCTTCCTAATCTACTGCCAGAGGTTTTTAACCACGAATTAGTTTATATCTTTGTCTATATATTTTATGCGTAAATAATATGAGTGCAAATAAATAAATCCTTACTTCCTTACTAATATTATAAATGCGAACGTAACTGTCTGTCTGTCGTGCTTTCACGCCATAACTACTGAATCGATTTAAATGAAATTTGGTAGACAGATAGTCTAGATTCTGAAAGAAATTAGGTTACTTTTTAATGCGAAAAAAAGGGTTCTAAGGGGTTGAAAGTGGATACGAAAGGTTGCATGGAAGTATCGTCATTTTTGAAGTTGGAAGCTTGAAACTTATTTTTTATGCTGTTGATCAAATATAAATAAATATGAGATTCAAATTCGGTATAAAATTTACCCTTAGAAGTAAACTAAAATAGGGGATGAAAGTTTGCATGTTTGCATGAATGTTTTGAAGCTAGAATTTTTCTTTATTTTGTTACAACTTGTTTAACGAGTACTACCGACTATACACTTATTTCATTTTAGGGTTTTATGTATCAAATTTGAACCTACCTCTAAGTACATGCAATAAAAACTACGTTAAAATTAAAGCGTTTTAAATAAATACACTACCTCGTAATACATTATAATAAATTAAAAATAAATAACAAATAACAGGTTGTTTTTTATATATTTTCAATTAATTATCTTTAATTTTAATATTAAATAGTACTAGTATAGTAGTATTTTTAATAGAAATAGACATTTTTATGTTAAATATTTATGATTCGATTCACAGATAAAGAGTTTTCTATGTTACGCAATATCTTAGCCATTCGCAAACGAATTTTGATGATTTATTTCGCAATCGATAGGGTTTACTCCAGTATTGTTACTGTACTACATTGTTTACAATGGAATACTATTTATTCAAGAAAAATCACAACAGTATACATACTTGAAAATGAGTTGAGCTACAAGATAAAGCAGAAAGAGATACGACAAACGAGAAAACAACGAAAATTGTATGTTATTATATGATATAAGTAACAACTTTGTAAAGTGTTCACTTACTTCATCTTTTGATTCTAGTTTCACCTCTGTACGTCGTGACGACTTTTCTTGTACAAGGGCACTTGAAATTATTTTGGTGGTCGTGACGAAATCCGAACATATATTATTTGTATCCGTTCCCTTATACATAGGAGATTCCTGCAACATATATAACATTATATTCCAATGCAAACAGTCTTTCAATTAATCAATTGCAATGGTATACTTGCTTTTTCTTTTTATACTCACTGAATTTTCTGAATGTTTACTAATTTCTGATTTCTCTAAAACGTAGATTTCTCTCTCATCCTCGCCACTTTTGTCAACAACTCGCACATCAGTTTTTGTGACATTAACACCACATGACTTTTCAGGCACTTTTCCGGAGTTTATACATAAAGCCAAATCTAAATCGGAACCAATTAAAGAAACGTTACTCCCGATTCTGGAATTCTGGTCATAACTTGGCATCAAAGCTTCTTCAAAGCGATTCATTACATTCCAGCATATATCTTGAACGAATTCAGAGCTTTCATCTTTCAAGTTTTCCAAGATTAAATCTCTATCAACAAATTTACAGTCGTCACTATAAATACTTATTACAGTATCAATATTATAATTCATGTTTGGATGCTTCCAAAAATGAATATGTTCATATAAGTCATAGCATACCAATCTTCCAAAATCACAACATAAACAAAATTGTTGTGTCAATAAATTAGACACGCTAGTTTCTTTGAAGTTATCGTCGCAATCAATATTATCTGCAATAATTTCTTTAAATATATTCTTATAATGAGGTAACGTTTCTCTATGAATTTCTTTTCTACTGACTTTTTTCTTATATGATTTTAGATTTTTCGATTGGAGACTTTTAAATTTCTGGTATTGGCCACCTGGTTTTTCAACTCCCTGAATACATAATTTTGACATAGTCAAATCACTTTTAACATTTGTACTTAATATGTTTTCTACGTCATTATGACGCTGATTTTGTATAAGTAATTTCTTTTTTTCTATCAACTGGGAATATTGACTTAAATAATTTGCAATTTCTTCAACTTTATCCATTGGTGAATTTACAACGACCATAGTATTTACATCTGCTATATTTTTTTCAGTGCACTGTGACTGTGTAATTTGGAGATTACAAACGCTAATCTCATTATTTATTTCTCTATTTTTTTGTTGAATTTGAATAATATTTAAATGTTCACCATTTTGAGAAATAGTCCTTGATTTAATTCCAGCGTCACAATTTTTTATATCTTTAGACTGAAAATGCTTTTCGTCTCTATCCAGATTTTTATAAATATCTGAACATGTGAGGTTTTTACTTCTATTATCTACCTCACAAGTCTTGGAATTCAAACACATATGATTAATTTCAGTACATTTATTACAAGAGAAATTTTTATCACCATCTATATTATTATATATTTTTATAGAAATTTTGTCTTTAGTGTTAGTATTTGTATTAATCAACATGTTTTCTGAATCACTGTCAATGCTGAGAACACTTGAATTCCCAGTACAAATATTCGCGTGATTACCAATTAGTGAGGAAGGTGACTTGTTATAGCGATTTATATTGCTTATTAGTTTTTTACTGCACTTTTGTACTACAACCATTTCATTACTCAAGTTTAATTCTGAAGTGAGATTCGCTATCACAGTTTCTTCTTTACAAATGTTAAGTTTGTTATCATACACACTCTCGTCATTCATTTGATAATCAGTATTGCTAATGTTTACATTTATTGGCTTTTCCATTTCATTTATATATATATCGTCACTCAAGGGAACAGCATCTATATAATTATATTTCACAGTGTCAATGTTATTCACAATATCCTTGTTTTTATATAATACTTTCGGAGACTCGTTTAAAGTTGTAACTACTGTATCTTTCTCTTCAGAAGTTAGATTTGCACAACAATCATTAATATATTCTATCTCCACATTTCCAGTAAATACGTAATTTATACATTGCTCATGAATTGGAATATCTATTTTCTCTAAGTCAATATTGCTGCCAGTAAAATCAGGGGCTATTTCTAAATTCAAAGAATTGCTATTCGAAGTATTTAAGAGTTTGACATCTTTTAATTGGGAATTAACACCAATTTCTTTTTCTTCAGACATAAAATCTTTATCATCATTATCATATTCTATTCCAAGTAAATCAACATTTTTATTTAAAGCATTACTCATTCTCTCCTTATAATTAGGCAGATCTAATGGTAATTTATCATAATTTTTACAATTATTCTTTATAGAAATTACACTATTAATTGGAATTGGAATTAAGGAATTAGCATTTCGACAATTTAAACTTTTAATTTCTTTGAACTGGGATGGAACTACAATTTCCTGAGATATTATATTTACTTTATTGTGTGTCGATTTTCTTGATTGGCTAATATTCAATGTAGACATATTAGTGTTATTATCGTCTAAAACAGAAGGATGGTTGTCAATAGAAATATTTTCTCTTACAGATTGTAAAGAATTTTCAGTGTTATTTAAATGACAGTTTTGTATTTCAGATCTTTCAGTACCATTTTGTAGTAATTTAGGCATACTTTTATCAGACACGAAGTTTTGTATGTCTATCTGTTGGTTAATTTTTGAATGGACTTCAAAGGACTTTGGCCTTAATTCTTCAGATGCATTCTTGTTTATAATTATGTCTGTTATCTTATCATCCAGGTTATTTATGTATTTTTTCATTACGACATCGTTACCATTGATTTCAGGTTGATTAGAAATTTTAGCTATTTCCATTTCACCTGGTATTGAATTAGTAATTGTTGGTTGAAATGAAGGACTTAGAAATACGGACTTTTTCATAAGTTTTGCAGTTTCCAATATAGACGTTTCCTTGGGATTATTTATATTTTTGTATGATTTAGAATTAACATTAGATGGTAATTCAGTGTCTTTGTTATTCGATAAATCATTTGGATGTACTATGTCTGAAAATATATACATATATATATAAGTATAATAAAAATAAGTAGTGGTCGCCCAATAGTCAAATGTCGACAATAATTAATTTAATTTTAAGTTTAAGGACTATACATCTAAGCGTGTGTGGGAACATTACGAAGTATTGTAACAGTGTGTATGAGGTGCAGGCGCTAAGAAAGCTTTCCAAGTAAGTCAACAAAATATACCAGACGCAACTTAGAAAAGTCCTTGCTTAACTAGGTACCTAGGTTAAGTCTGTAGCTATATTTTCTATTTCTTAAGAGATTCATTTTCTAATTATATCCAAACGTACACGTTTTGTGGTGCGAAAAACTGTTGAACTAAGTACAGTAGGGGTAAATTCATGTTTAATAAATACTGGTATATAAAAGTAATATTTTTTCAATGATAATAAAGCATACATATACGAAAGTAAACCCTAGAGATATTGAAATTAATGATCGAACCGGTTAAGAGTTGATGAAGATAATGCGTTTTATATTTATGTTGTGTTTATTACTCTCTACCTAAATAAACAAAACGACTTCATTTTAATCATAGTAGTCCCAGTCGCCCTTTACCACAAGAAAAATATTTAAAGTACATGTTCAATATTTAATATTTATTTCTGGTGTTATTACGAAAGTAAGTTTTTTTATGTTTAGATTCTCTAATTGGAATGGCAAACAATCTAACAACATATCTGATAGTAAGCTATAAACATCGTCTATATACATGAACAGCACCACAGACATAACGTTATCATGTGATGCCCGTGATACCACTAATGCCATTCCGAAGGACTAAGATGCCTCTTATCCTTTTTTTCCTAATCTCAAAAATATCGCTTACGAAGCAAGATGCTTTGCGGCTCAAATAGATGAGACTAAGGTAGGTATCTCAGTCTCGGGAGATGACTTTTTAAGATATTGTTAATAATGGCACCATTGCTCGCAATATAGGGCGTAAGGTGAGCTCGACCTCCACGCGGTCCCCACTGGTTAATTTCTAGTGATATCGCCACAAGGGGCTAACGAACCTCACTTGACGCTCGTACTATCATCCTCCACTGTATATCGTAGTGTAGCCCTACCAGTTAATACTACAGGCGCAAGCAATTGCATTATCCCATTATCAGCAATTTTTTTTTAATTCGATTAAAAAGGTAGATCGTAAGTATGACGATGGACACAATATTTTATAAAATAATATCAAGATACCTTTTATTTATTTATCAACTTCGAAAGTTTAAATTTTTGGAGAATTCGATAGTGAAGACACTTTTTTCTATTCAACTATGGTGGCAATAAAGCATAGGGCCCATTTGATGATAAACTATTACTATATCCTTTGGCGTCAAAAAAAAAGGAGTGTCACGTGAGCATTGCTGATTCTTAAGAAACCTAAACATACGCTTCTTGAAAAGAGAAAACCTTCCAGGAAGGTTTTCTCGAGAGACTACTATATTTACATTTCTTAGGTAGCTCATTCCACAATCTTATGATATGCAGGGGGAAGAGAAATGTCAATTAAAAACATACTTAAAGGGCTAGACGATCTCAAAATGTATTGTAAATTTTTGTTCGCCACCATAGTAAGTAGTATGAAAAAATATTTTATGCTTCTTAACAGACAATTCTCTATCTAAAAAGATCTTAAATCCTTCAGCACTGTCAACCATTCGTAATTGAAAATAACAATTACAGATGGCATTGTCATCAAAAGTAGATATTAATTAGGGAGAAGTTTACAAACACTAAAGTTTTGAAGTGAAACTACAGGAATAATATTTGACAAAAAGTACCTAATAAAATTGTCACCAAGATAAAATAGAAAAATAAAATATGAATAAAAACCATCTAATGAGAACAATGAATAATGTCATACCTGTTTTAAATGGCACTTCAGTTGGAGATTCTTTTGTAACATTTTCTAAATGAATGCCCAACTTTTCCAACAGATTTGGTGGTAAAACAAAAATTTCAGTACTGACAATATTAGCTGATTTAGGTAGTTCACACTTCTTTCGTACAGAGGTCTTTTCAGTGTTCATTTTCAAAGAAAAGTATATCTAATGGATCATAGGTGTTTGAATGTATCAATCTTATTTATATCACCATACTGAAAAAAATATATACAATATACTACAAAAATAATTCTAATTACAAGTATGAAAATAGAAATAATAATATTGATTTTAATTTTACCATTTCTGTTTCCACCACTACACTATTCCTCTCAGTCATACAAAGGTTGACTGGAGAAATCCTTCATTTGGGATTAACCATTGTACAATTTATTTCTTTACATCACTGTATACTTTCATATAATTGTTACAAATGAACAAACAAACACACTTTTATAGTACAATCCAGAAAACTTTATAAAATTTTATACCTACTTGTTTAATCTTGTCTCATAATCCTGAGCTTTACATTATAAAAATGTTTAAATAATTAAATATTAAATAATTAAATAATTTCTATTAACACAATATTTAAAACAAAATTCATTAGTACTGTTACAATTTACAATATTCATGGGTAAGTGGGTGGTGGGTAAAGGGTTTGAAAGTCCTCAATATCTATTATGAACTTATATTATGTAGGCACAAGCACCTTTATGGTTTAAATATAAATAATAATCTCATATATTTATATATAATAAACAAATTCTGCTAGATTTAGATATTATTAAGGAGTGTTTACAATCTGTTCATTTACACTTGGTATAATTATTGAACAAACTTATGTATTTACAACAAAATAACTGCATAAAAACAAAAATAAAATGCAATATTAATTAAATGGGTACATTTTTTAATTGGTTTAAATAAATAAAATTTCAAATGTTTTGAATAAAAAAAGGTACTATAATTGTTTATACTTCTAAGAATACCTAATAAACAAATTATTATTAGACATTTCAATCAAACAATAAAATTGTCTCGAAATTAACTAAGCCACCAGTACATGTTCATATAATATAGGCAAATTATTAATTATAATAATTGATACTACAAAAGTAAAAATAAAATTGTAAGTTTGAGTATAAAATTTAGAACATTACCTAAATAAAATTGAAATATACAACTCAGTATCAGGAATCGAACCATGGACGATAAGATACTAAATTGCACGTGGTAACAGCTGGGCCAAAATGTCAGAAATCATAATTGTATAATTTTCAATCACATTGAAATAACGAACAAGTTTTATTAAAAAAAATATATATATAGTAATTTTTATACCATTTCGGGAATAAAATAAAATTTAATATCTTTAGGACTTACCTACATTGTCGACACTAATCACTTACAACAATATTTAATAATGAGCTGTCCACAACTATCAATACTTATAGGAAGCATTTAACACCAGGAATGTATTTACTCCGAAGAAAATAAAATAATGCACAATTCACATACAAAGAAATACTGTAATTCACTGTACGAAATTAGGTTATAATCGGTAAGAAATATCGAAGTTTTTCAGAAAGAATTCTCTGATATGTACAGTGGGAACACTGTTGTAGTGTTGCCACTATAACAATTGGTAAAGAAAAGCGGCATGTTACTCTTAAACGTTATGACGATTTTCGAAAGTAACAATGATTGTTTCGTATCCCCAATTTTCTACCATGTGCTCTGCCTTCAGTTGGTATTAAATTTTTTCATGTTAAGGCACTATATTATTATGGCACTTTTTTATTCCAGAGTATTGCCAATTTAGCATATTTTATACTAGATATGACATATTTTTACGTTGTTTAGCATATTTATTTGTTGTTTAGCATATCGCATATTTTTTTAGCAATTAATGATTTTATTAAAATTTAAGCGTGAAATTATTCCACTGACAAAAGCTTGTCCCTGTCACACTTACTGGTTAGTGTGAAGGTAACAGAATCAGTCAGAGTAATTTTTACCCTATTTCTGATCCGTTATTAAGATTACCTTTGTCATTATTGGCAATCTGTCGATCAGCATCAACTATCGATGAAGGCCAATATATATATATTTTAATTCAGGGACTTTTGTACAGTGTAAAAGTGCATGCCAGTCCCGTTATACGCTAAAACTAATTACTGCATTACCGCACCATCTCGAATTGACTTAACCACACTATCTGAAAGATGAGATAAGCATCAAGATATACATTTTTTAACATATTATTTATTTTATAACATAACGTAATTAATTATTTAGTTTAGCCTATTTTGTAGTAATCGTCAGTCATTTTGGCAATACTGAAAAACAGGGAGTTGGTAATTTATCGTCTTTATATATATGTGTGTATTCTTGAAATATGATTTTGATTTATATTTTTATGTTTACTTTTCCTAACAATTTCCAACTCTCCTGATCCTGTAATCCTATTCCTAAATTACTACTTGTTTTTAATACGCGTCGATTTCCCTACTTTAAAAAAATATAAAAACCGGCAAATGGCTAATGGCAACACAAATCGCTGGAGCCAAAAGTAGAGAAAAAAAAGAATGAAGTAAATATACCAAAAGGAAGTCACTTGATACAATAAATAAATAAGAAAACAACGGTGTTATACATTTTATTAGTAGAATTAGAATATTTGGCAAAATTTTGCAGTAATCTGATAATATTGTATATGATTTTCGTCTACAGAGCCGTAAAACTACTTATTAAAAAATATCTGAATTGTTTTCATTTTCTTGAGTTACAGTCTAATATAAGATTTATATTTTTAATTAATATTTATTGGGCAACAATAATGGGTGCCCAATCTTTAGCGTTATCATTTAGTGTACAAGCAGAATGTAACATATCTCGGGCTCGTGCCGGTCTTATGAAATTACCACACTATGAAGTTAGAACACCTGTTTTTATGCCTGTTGGAACTCAGGTAAATATACCTATGCATAAAAAAATCTGATATTTTATATCTTTGTTTTCCTTTATTAAATAACGGAAACGTCTAATTTTCTAAACCCTATGGTTCAGGCTTTACATTAATGAATAAGTAAGTCCTATCGATTTTGTTTGTTTAGAATAATCATATATATATTATAATATAATATATTATAATATAATATATATAATATAACATAATCATAATCATCAAGTCTTATTTCAAATTCACTTTGAAGTTGTTGTAAACTGTTTAGCTATAAGATATTATCACTAATCATAAGAATAATTAACAAAAAAACAAAAACTGTTGTTCCAAACAGCTGAAAGCTGAGAAAAATGATAACAGTTGATAATCAAGTATGTAGAAAAGGTCATCTTTATTTATTTGTGACAGATATCTTTATTTTAATAGATATTATATTTCAGGGTACAATGAAGGGATTGTTGCCTGACCAACTTGAGGCTTTAGACTGTGAAATAATTCTAGGTAATACTTATCACTTAGGCAATCGTCCTGGAACTGATGTTCTTGAAAAAGCCGGTGGTCTACATGCTTTTATGGGATGGAATAGAAGTCTTCTAACTGATTCTGGTGGTTTTCAAATGGTTTCATTACTCAAGCTGGCTGAAATAACTGAAGAGGGTGTTAAGTTCAGGTCACCATATGATGATTCCGAAATAATGTTGACACCAGAGAAATCCATTGAAATTCAAAATTGTATTGGTAAGCATTACATTATTTCATATATTATGTCCAGTCCCAGTACCTTCACAGCAATGGAAAAGCAATTTTAACTAAAATAAATGTGCCTGTAACTAATTTATCTAGGATAACAGTTCTGAAGGAATATTTATTATTATTATATATAAAATCTGTAATTTTTCCATGATATACACCATTGCTATTAAAGGGACTATTTGATGATTTAGGATTAAATCTGAAATTTAGTCATATCTTAAACATAAGTAATCATTACATAGTATAAAATAAAGTCACTGTTGCTGTCTGTCACTCCCTATTGGGGTTCATTAAGTTGAAGAAATCGTTGAATTTTGTTCCCGGGAAATCAAGCTCGAGAACTCGAGAAATCAAGTACCTATATAGAAATTAAATTGCCGTTTGTTTTGTTGCGTGACGGCGTAATAATTCAAGATATTAAGGTTTTCTTTCATGTAATTTTTTTTTGTTTTACAGAAACTATTTTTGTTTACAAGTTTAAGGTAGATTTTTTTCTAAATAACCAGCCAAAAATGGTGCTGTCATTATAAATATAAGTCTGAATAATATTAGGTCCTCACATATGAAAGTGGTGTTTTGTAAGGGAGTAACCTGAAGTATTTGTTTTCAAAATATAACATGTTTATTTAATCAAACTATATACTATTGCTATTTATGCACTTTTGCCATCTCATAGGTACTTCATTGATCTCTTTACTGAAAAAAACATTTGAACGAGAACATTTGGACATATCAATAAAATCTTTGAAGGCACTTTGGTCTGCCCCATCGGATTTGAATTTTTTCCCAATCAGTTATCCAAATTTCGAAAAAAATGGTAATCTGTTGGAGCAAGGTCCGGGGAGTACGGTGGTTGTCTTAGACAACAATTACACAACACAATTGAATCTCTTCTAATTTGGTAAATGTCAGTTGTGCAGTGTGTAGTCTAGCGTTGTCCTGAAGCAGCAGTGGCCTATGGCGATTTACCAGCCTCGGTTGTTTAG
Source organism: Achroia grisella (assembly GCF_030625045.1). Taxonomy (NCBI): domain Eukaryota; kingdom Metazoa; phylum Arthropoda; class Insecta; order Lepidoptera; family Pyralidae; genus Achroia; species Achroia grisella. The sequence goes on along the minus strand of NW_026713045.1, from coordinate 443,504 downwards.
CAGCTAGCTTTTCCATTATGGTTTCTCAATTGCTGATTCAGCCATTGCGATGAGCGTTTCCATTTCAATTATCATACAAGATCCACATCATCACAGGTAATGATTCGATTTAAAATCCCTTTATGATTATGCCGGTTGACTAATGTAACGCAGCAGGCTACGCGCGTTTGTCGATCGAAACGCGAATTGTCCACTCAATTCATGAGGGACACTTGTCCACTCAATTCACCCACCTTTCAAGCATTTTCACCCTCCCAATTTGCTACAAGTGGATTAATACGGTTTTGTCACTAACACCGCAACCTGCAACTACCTGTAACTCGGACGTGGTTTGCGATGGATCTGTTATCACAATAGCCTTCAATTCTGCATTACCAACCTTGGACTCCGGCCGCCCACGGGGTTTGTTTTGCAGGTCGAAATTTCCAGAACGAAAACGTTGGAACCAAAAATGCATTGTGTTTTCTTTTGCGACACCACCGCCATACACATCATTAATCCTCCGAGCTGGCCATTCGAGCTAGCCATGGCACTAGTGCTGCAGAAGCAGCACTAGTGCCATGGCGGAACTCGTACTCGTACTTGTAAATGACGCGATATTTTAAGTTTTCCATTTTGTAAGCTGAGTGACCCAAAGAAAAAACCAAGCATATGTATTACGGTTTTCGAAAACCAAATACATGAGTGAATAGCCGTATAAATTTGAAATTGGAAATTCCTAACCAAAGAGGAGATATTTAAGATCAATGTGGCCAGTGCGACAAAACGCTAATTTCATATTTAAGAACCTAATATATTTCAGTATTTAAACAAAATTTTGCTTATTCCTAATATGTATAATGTTTTTAAATCTACTCAATAAAAGTTTTATAATTAATTTTATAGTTAAATTTTATATTTAATATTTAACAAATAATGCAGTGGTTTTCCTCTCAAATGAAACCACTGAGTTTTTTGACGTTATTAGAACCAAATAATATGAGAAAACGTACGTAAATGTAAATTTCTCGACAACCCGAGAAGACCCGAGAAATTAACCTCGAGCATTCTCGAGACCCGAGAAATTGAAAAGCTCGAGAAATCATGAACCCTACTCCCTATGTATGCTTAAAATATACTGAAATCTTTAAAACTAAGCAATGGATATCAAACCGTTTTTTTAATAGAGTGATTCTAGGGGAAGTTTTATATACATAATACTACATGTATTATGTATATAAAACTTCCCAGGCAAACTCGAGGCAAATAGCTAGTTACTATATAAATATTTTATGTTTCTCTTGTTATTTATTTCTATTGTTTTCTTAATAGTAGATTACTGGGGGGAGGATTGTTAGTAATGTGGACTCTTGACTTCATTACTAGCAATGTACCATGTCAAGGTTGACCTCCACGCGGTTCCACCTGGAAACCATTGTGATAAATTTCTGGTGAATTTGTCATGATATTCTAACTGACCTGACCTCGTCCTCATCTTATCATCCTCCACTGGTGTCCCGACAGCGTAATTCGTTAGTGCAGGCGGGTGCACCATTTCAATACCATCTCTAAAAAAAATATTAAATGCTAATGATGTGTATATTTCAGAATACACACTTTATCACTGTACACAAATTTACAATTACAGGGGCTGATATTATAATGCAGCTTGATGATGTGGTACAGACTACATTTCAAGATTATGATCGTATTAAAGAAGCTACTGAAAGGACTAGTCGTTGGTTAGATCGTTGTCTTAGAGCCCACAAAAGACCTACAGAGCAGAGTATATTTCCTATAGTACAAGGACTGTTGAATAAGGAGTTGAGAGAACAAAGTGCAAAAGATCATATGACAAAAAATGTGAATGGTTTCGCAATTGGTGGCTTAAGGTATCTAAAAATATTATAAACAAGCTGTACTTGCAATTATGTCCGCATGGAATTTAACTTTCATTTTCTAAAATAAAAGAATTTTTCTAGAATAAAAGTAGCCTAAGTTACTCCTTATCACATTAGCTACTTGCCAAAAAAAGTTCCATCAAAATCAGTTCGGCCATTTCAGAGATTAGCCGGATCAAACAGACAGACAGACAAAAATTGAAAAAAATGTTATTTTGGTATATGTACCGTATTTATATTCATATGCATGTAGTAAAAAATGGTTATTTCAATATTACAAACTGACACTCCAATTTTATTTATATGTATAGATAACCTTTCATTATAAAATTCATAATTACCAATATTTTTTTGCATGTATAAAAAAAACAGACAATAGAAATAATTGGACTAATCAGATGGTACAATACCATCTCATTAGTCTCAGTTATTTCTATAATATATAAAGCTGCATTACGGTGACTCACTCACTGATTGACATAGTTGTTCTCCCAGAAGGAGCGTCCGGGGGTCGAGACGATGTATGGGGGAAATGTTCCTTTGGCTAGGGTGACCACGAGAAAATTCCGAAATTTGGGAAAATCCAAGATGGCGGACAAAGATGGCGGCTAACTTTTACAGTTTCGCTCGGATCGATTCCGTTCAAAGAGTGATTTGGCACGTCTCGGCGGGACCCAGAATATGGCGTAAAAACAAAAAATTAAAATCCAAGATGGCGGCGAAAAAATTGCCAAAAACTGGTTGAAAATTTTCTAGGGTTTCAAAAACCGAAATTCCCAGGGTAGTTGCGGGGGTGCTGGCGACACCGGTTGTAGGGCATAGGAAACTCGAAGGACCCGACCTCTAGGGAAAATTATGAAATTTCGAAAATCCAAGATGGCCGACGAGTTGGGGGCGTGTGAATTTGGTCCTAAAAATCCGGATTATTTTCAAAATCATTTTTTAGGTACAGGGCAACCCCGCAGCGAGTCGGCTTCTATGGGGCGATGATGGGTCTCGGTAAGAAGTATTGCCAGCGATAAAAAGAATTTCCGAATTTAGGGTAATTTGGGAGAAATGTCCCAAAAAGTGGGAAAAAATTTTTTCGGCATTTTTGACAAAAGAGGCATCAAGGCCTATCGAGAAACATCCCCTAAAGGGTTTTAGGTGGGTTTTGTTGGAATTTGCTGGCAACACCCATACATGGTTTGACCAAAATAGAAATTGGGGTGTCTCTCCAAAAACTGAAATTCCTAGGGTACTTGCGGGGGAGCTACCGATCCCTATTATAGGGCATTGGGAGGCTGAAAGACCCGGCCTCTAGGGAAAATTATGAAATTTCAAAAATCCAAGATGGCGACCAAGCTATGGGAGATTTAGTTTTTGGAAAAAATTTGGGATATTTTCAATCGAGTTTTTGCTGCACATGGCAACCCTGCAGCTAAACGCCACCTACTGACATGGGTAAGTCTGAGTAAGAAGATTTGCCAGGTCTAAAATTTTTCCCCGATTTTGGGTTAATTTTGGAAAAAAGTCCCATAAAGTGGGAAATTTTTTTTTTGACATTTTAAATGAAGAACTCGTTTTGGTCTACCACAAATCGTCCCCTGAAGGGTTTTAGGTGGATTTTTTCAGAATTTGCTGGCAACACCCATACATCATCGGACAAATTTTGAAATTGAGGTCTAGCTTCAAAAACTGAAATTGATAGGGTACCTACGAGTATGCTAGCTCAACGCACTGTACGGCGTCGGATAGCCGAAGGACCCGGCCTCTAGGGAAAATTATGAAATTTTAGAAATCCAAGATGGCGGCAGAGATAGGGGAGTTTTGCTTTTCGGAGAAAAATTGGGATATTTGTAAATGTAGTTTTAGGACACTTGGCAACCCCACAGCCAGTCGACTTCTATGGAGAGATGATGTGTCTCAATACAAAGTATTACCTGGTATAAAAATTTTCCCCGATTTTAGGGTAATTGTTGAGATAGGTCCTAAAAAGTGGGAAAAATTTTTTCGATATTTCAAACAAAAGAATGATGAAAATCTGTCAAAAACAATCCCCCTATTGATTTTAGGTGGTTTTTATCAGAATTATCTGGCAACACCTTACATCAGTATTCTTAGAGAATAGTACTAGAAGGAGTCACCGAGGCTCTATACAATGTATGAACGAAATGTTTCTGTCACTAAGGTGAATACGTCAAAAGTATTAAAAAGTAAAAATCTAAGATGGCGGCCGAGTTAGGGTACTTAATTTATGTTGACATTTTTAGGGACTTTTAAAAATTCAATTTTGGGGTGCCACTAAACCTTGCAGCGAGTTGACTTCTATAGAGCAATGGAAATTCTCGGTGGGAAATATTACCTGGTCCAAAAAATTTTCCCGATTTTGGGGTAATTTCGAAGAAAAGTAAAAAAACGTGGAATTTTTTTTCGTCAATTTGAACAAAACAGTGATGAGCATTGTTCCAAAATTATCCCTCAAAGGGCCCTAGGTGGTTTTTGTCAAAATCTCCTGGCAACACCATACATCGATTTTCATAGTAAACCGTACTAAGGAACTCCTAGGTGTATGTAACCTGGGCTCTGTACAGTATATGGATGAAATGTTTCTATCACCAGTGTATATGTTAAAAGTATTTAAAAAGAAAAAATCCAAGATGGCGGCCGAATTAGGATACTTTATCTATGACGACAATTTTAAGAACTTTTTAAAATTCAGTTTTTGGTACCTATCATCCCTGCAACGAATTGACTTGTATTGAGGAATGGAAACTCTCGGTGCGAAGTATTAACTAATTTTCATAGTAAACAGTACTAAGGAACTACTAGAAGGAGTCACCTTAGCTCTGCACAATGTATGGACAAAATGTTTCTGTCACCAAAGTGGATAAGTTAAAAATATTCAAAAATGAAAAATCCAAGATGGTGGCCGAGTTTAACTATTTTATCTCTGATGATAAATTTAGGAATATATTTTGGGGTACCTGGCTTCCCTGCAGCGAGTCGACCTTTATTGAGCCATGGTAGATTTCGGTTCGAAATATTATCTAGGCTACAAATTTTCCCCGATTTTTGGGTAATTTTGCAAACCCAAAATGTGGGAATTTTTTTTTCTACATTCTAACATAAGAGTGACTGGGATCTATAATAAATCTCACCTTAATAGTTTTATGCGATTTTTTGTAAAATTAGTTGGCAACACCATGCATCGATTTTCGTAAAGAGTAATATTTACTAAGGACCCACTAGAAGGATCGTGTCTCTGTACAATATATGGATGAAAAAGGAAAAATGATATGAAAATTTACCCCGATTCTGGGGTAATTTAGAAGACAAATCCAAAAAGTGGGAATTTTTTTTTCTATATATCAAACAAAATAATGATGGATATCTGTCAAAAATCATCCCCTTATGGGTTTTTCGTGGTTTTTGTCAGAATTAGTTGGCAACACCTTAGATCAGTTTTCTTAGGGAATAGTACAAGAAGAAGTCACCGAGGCTCTACATAATGTATGGACGAAAAGTTTCTGTTACTAGGGTGAATACGTCAAAAGTATTAAGAAGTAAAAATCCAAGATGACGGCTGAGTTAGGGTACTTTTTTAAATTCAGTTTTCAGGTACTCATTGTCACTGCAGCGAGTTGACTTTTATGGAGCAGTGGAAACAAGGTACGAAGCACTACCTGGTCTAAAAATTTTCCCCGATTTTAGGGTAATATCGGAGAGAAGTAAAAAACCGTGGGATTTTTTGTTTCATCATTTTAGACCAAACAATGATGCCGATCTGTCAAAAATAATCCCCAAGGGGTCTTAGGTGGCTTTTGTCAAAATGAGCTGGCAACACCATACATCGATTTCCATTGTAAACGGTACTCAGGAACTACTAGAAGGAGTTACCTTGGCTCTGTACAATGTATGGACGAAATGTTTCTCACCTGAAGATGTATATGTTAAAACTATTTAAAAAGGAATCATTCAAGATGGCGGCCGAGTTAGGGTACTTTATTCCCGATGACAAGTTTAGGGACGTTTTAAAACTCATTTTTGGGGTAGTATTTTATTCCTTACAGCAAGTTACTTCTATGGAGCAAAGACGTGAAGTATTATATAGGCTACAAATTTTCCCCGATTTTTGGGTAATTTTGCAAACCTTAAATGTGGGAAATTTTTTTCCGACATTTTAACATAAAAGTGACGGGTATCTATAATAAATCTCATCTTTATAGTTTTATGCAATTTTTTGTAAAATTAGGGGGCAACACCATGCATAGATTTTCGTAGAAAGTAATATTTACTAAGGAACCGACCGAATATTTTAAAAGGACCGTGTCTCTGTACAATATATGGACGAAATATATCTGTCGTCATGTAATATATACGTCAGAAGTATCAAAATGGAAAAATCCAAGATGGCCGCCGAGGTTGACTTTGAACAAAATTTGGAAGATTTTTTTATTTTGGTACATGGTAACCATGCAGCGAGTCCGCTTTTATGGGATGGCATTGAATCTTAGTATTGCCAGCGCTAAAAACTTTCTCCGATTTTAATATTTATGATATTTTAATTAAAAGAGTGTTGAGTGGTTATTATTTATCATAGGTCCTTTACCTACGATAAATAATAACCCTAAGGCTTTTATCAAAATTGTTTGGAAAACTTTACTATGAAAACCGATGTAAGTTGTTACAACGGTTTTCATAGTAAACTATTAGAAGAAGTTGACAATGTATGGACGAAATGTTTTTGTCACCCGGGTAGCTAAGTCAAAATAAAAAAAAATAAAAAGTCGAAATGGTATATAGAATGGTATAGTAAACAAAAAGGTAGCTTAGTTTAGGTTTTGTATTATGATTTCTACATTAAAAACTGTGAACCCAAATTAATATAGTATACAGAAAGGTAGGTAATGTGAGGTTTTGTATTGTGCCCATTGCAATACAAAACTTCGAAATGGTATATAGAAAGGTAGGTTAGGTTAGGTTTTGTATTGCGACTCTTACAGTAGAAATTATGCCCTCAGAATAATATAGTAAACAAAAAGGTAGGTTAGGTTAGGTTTCGTATTATGATCTCTACATTAAAAACTTTGACCCCAGACTAATATAGTATACAGAAAGGTAAGTTAGGTTAGGTTTCGTATTGTGACCATTACAATACAAAGTTTCGCCACAGGATGGTACACGTGAAACAAAAATTCACTGTTACAATAGGAAGTCACCTAATCGTATCAAAACAGACAACTCTACTTGCCAACTAAGTCTATTCGAAAAGAAAACCGTCTTCACAAAAAAAATCAACGACAACGCCTCGCGGGCCTCTTGAGGCCCGCGCACACACGCACCCTCTAGTCTTAAAAATAAAATTGAAACAAATGACTCTAGTTCATCAATTCACAAAAAGTTTTACACAACTGTATAGGATAAAATGTTCCATATATATCTCTCATAATTTTGATTGATTCTGTTAACTTTTTTTGAAATAGTTATATCTTAAAAATATTATAAACGCGAAAGTTTGTAAGTATGGATGTTTGTTACTCTTTCATGCAAAAACTACTGAACGGATTTTGACGAAACTTTAGTTAGTAATATAGCTTATGCATCCGAATACCACATAGGCTATATTTTTTATTGGAATTTAACATGGATGACCGTGGGCACAGCTAATTGTTTATAGTTTTCTTAATTTCATATTTAATTTTTATAGTGGTGGTGAAGCTAAAGATGACTTTTGGCCTATGGTAAGTCTTGGTACAGGAATACTAGATAAAAACAAACCGCGGTACTTAATGGGCGTTGGATTGGCAATCGATCTTGTTGTCTGTGTTGCACTTGGAGTAGATATGTTTGACTGCGTATTTCCCACAAGAACTGCCGTAAGTGTAACTTGTTTAATTTTGTAAAACTATAACAGTAAAGTAGGTAAAAACTAACAGCTTTACACATTTTCCAGAGATTTGGATGTGCTCTTATAAACAAAGGACAATTAAATTTAAAACAAAAACAATTTGAAAACGACTTAAATCCAATTGACACTGACTGCTTATGCTCCACATGTAAAAATTATACAAGAGCATATTTACATTGTATTGTAACTCTTGAGACAGTAGCTTGCCATTTGATATCAATACACAATATTGCTTTTCAGGTAAAATAATATTTTAAATTTATATTAATAATTATTTAACAATTATAGACCATACATTAATTCAGGTGTATTTAAACTGAGCGAGAATCTTTCTTTCACTTTACCCCCTATTTTTGTTTAGTAGTAACTTTATAATAAATCATACCTATAGGTATGATTTTCTATCAATATTAACTATGCTTATTATAGCTTATGCTTCTACAGTATAGAAAATAATTGTATGTTTCAAAGTTCTGTTTTTAGGGAAGAATGAGAAATATATGGATGAGAAATATGTTACAGTGTCACAAACCTATCTGACTCATGACCGAATCTGGAACTAATATAAAAACTGAAAATTATATTTAGCTGCAGTGTTCAATTTTTCAACAACAATGCTATCATCAGGTTAGATAGGTTTGTGGAACTGTAGTAAAATCTAACTCCTATAAGTCTAGTAGTCTGTATTACCAGTCAATATATTTAAACTACAAAATGCTAGTTTTGCCTAAAAGCTCATAGGGACTACTCTGAATTGGTTGATTGAACACTGAAATTATTGACTTTCCTTTTCAGATGCGTCTGATGAGAACCATGCGAGAACATATTGAAAAGGGAACATTTCCTCAATTTGTGGAAAAGTTTGTGAATGAATTGTACTGCGATGGTAATTACCCAACATGGGTTATTAATTCTTTAAGTTCAGTTGGAATAAACATAATAAAATAGAAGTCTTCATATTTTATTAAATTAATTAAAGTAGCAAACACTACTAAAGGCTAATGTATTGTGTATATAAAACACTAAGTCCTCGAAATGTTTAATGTGTTGCCCATAAGAATTACTTGGGGTATTGATGAGAAAAATTGGACGTTATATTTCTATTTAATACTTCAATCCAGTTACTGCACTAAAATTTGAAAAGTAATACCAATTTTTGAAAAAAGTTTTTTAATGCAATTTATTAGTGAGAATATTGGAAGAGTAAGCTATTATATGATTTTCTGTTATAGTATGTAGGGGTTAATATATTGAATTAATAATTTATCTTATATTTATATTGTATTTGCATTGTTGACTTCTAAGTAACAACACCTCTTTTGTGTATAATATTTAATTCTGTAATTAAAGAAAGTAATTCCCAAAATGCTGACAAATTTAAACTGTAATTAGATAAATATTCAGTATTGAGATGGAACTGCAGATTCTGGCAATACAACTGGTGAGGAGAGTGAGTGAGATATGTGTCATCTTTTATCAGATACTGGAATTATATGGCAGCTCCAGTTTGTGTTATATGTATATAATGTTGATGAAGTGAAGAGGTTTTGATCAAACATAAATAGAAGGATACAAAGACTTATGAGACAGTTTCTGAATGACCCATTAGCTGCTATAGCAACCAGATGCAGTAAAAGTTTTTCTTATTCTTCTGCACATAGCTACATCTTATTTTATTTACAAGCATTGCAGCTGTAGTACTCAATCACAAAGTTTACATACATAAAATCTATTAATATTAAAACAGCAGGTAACAACTTATATGTAAACAATTTTTATTTCTCACTTTCACATAAATTCATCAGAATCATTTCCATCATAATTTGTTGTCATATTTTCTTTTTTCATCAATGTGGAGTAGTTTCTTAGTTCAGCTTCTTCCTTTTTTCTTTTCTCTTCTTCCTTTTCCTTATCTTTCTTTTCTCTTAACAATTTCTTTTTATCTTCTCTTTCTAATCTATCTCTAGTTTCCCGCTCTTGTCTCAAGTCAGGAAACTGTTCTTTTTTAGTTTTATTTAATCTATTAACAATTTCATTACTTCTTTTTGCTACTCTCACTTTTCTCACATCTTTATCTTTGTGAAATGCTACTTGTCCCACCTGTAATTATTTAAAAACTTTTTTTAAATAAGTATAAATAATAATAATATGCATAGAAAATACCAATACATACGACCAAAATATTCATGAAGAATATCATTCAAGGAATTGAAACTGCAATTCTTTACATGATACAAAATGGTAAACTGGAATATTAATACATTTTTAATATTTAGATTAAATACTGACCTCCATTCCTGCTGTCTTTTTCAAATTGGACCACATTGTATATACAATGTCTATATCATTCATTTTATTTCCATTTATAGAATTTGCCTTCACTAGCTGACATGCATCATCAAGAACTGAATTTGGAATATCATCTATTGTCTGACCCTAATTTGTAAAAAAAAAATTGTGATTTGGATTATACAATACATAAAATATTCACTTTAATAATAAAAATATAAACCCTTAGATTTTTGAGAAAAGATTTTATGATGTTGAGTCAAAATATTTCAGGGAGTCTTAAATTGCAAGTAAATAAGTCAACACATTACAAAGCTATAATTAAATTTGATTACATTTAGCATGCAACACTCAGAAAATGTTAGTTTGTAGATATCATAAAAGTGAAAATATGTCTGTCTGTCTATTACCTTTTCACATCTAAATTAAAATCCTGAACCAATTTTATTTAAATATTACAGAATGAGTGTTACCACTATCTTTTCTCAAAAAAATCTGGAAGAAGATACAACAGGGGGTGCAATTTGTGCAGACAGTTGTGGGTATCATCTTATTATTTTATTAATATTATAAACAGGAAAGTGAGTATAGATGGAAGTTAGTTACTCTTTCACACAAAAATTACTCAACGGATTTTGATGAAAGAATACAGTAATATAGCATATACATTACAATAACATATAGGCTATATTTTATTACAATAAGTAAAACTATATTTCCTAATAATATTTTAAAGGAATTATATTAATTAGATAACACATACACTGGATGAAAAGTGGCGATTAAAACTTACAGGTGCTAGTCGCAGATACACATGAGCAGATGACACCTTATCAACATGGAACCATACATCTTCTGGCCATCCCCATTTTATAAGGTCTTCGTCTGTAAAATGTTTGTGTGAAAATTTAATCTTTATTTTAAATTTAGACACAAGCGAATTTGTTACATACTCATTTTACTTATGTAAATAATGTGTATTTTATACTTATTATAATATAATAATAGAAAAGGTAACATTGGTAGTTAGGTTAGACTTAAAACTAGAATGAAATTCAATTATTGTCATAAATTCACATACTTTCATGTTTATCAGCCCCCATAAACAACGTTACTGATGGAGAAACTACATTACTAGTAAAGTAGAACACCATATTTGCTTGAAACTAAATATTAACTTATTCTTGTTTGTTATTATTTGCTCGGTGATTAAAAAGAAATAGAAACGTTAGCAACTACCCTTAGATTATAGGTATATATAGAAATCTTAAGGGATTATTATTTAATTTAAAGGTGTTGAATATAAAGTTTTATTTTAATTTATAAAATACTATTATAAATAATATAATAAATATGAAATTAAAAAAAAACGACAGTATATTAATGTTACCAGATTCTTAAGAAAGAAATGGGTGATGTCGTTATAGTGCTAAATCTTCAATTACATAACGCGGATTTGTGCTACTATGTGCTAATTTTTAAAAATTACTTTATTTATTCATTTTTATTTCAGATTTATTACACTATCAAATTATTACTAAAAATGAATCGTATCATAACTGTACTACAATAATTTTAAATTTAGCACTTTACTGGTAGTGTCGTCAGCGGACGTTCCCGTGATGGGCCGTTTCCCATAGACTATTTTAAGAACAATTTGGTTTTGGAAAGAAAATAATATATTATAAAAATATAGGTTCCTTCTCACCTTTTAAATAAGAAAACAGATTGAATTTTTTCCACTGTGAATACTTCTACAATTATTAATATATATTTACTGTTCTGCCCAATATACGGAGTTCACAGTTCCAACCTATCAGTCTGTACCTGCTGTAACTCTATCCTTTCAAAAACTCGAGCGTTACTTTGTGTGGAATATTGGAAAGTGCAAGTAGGGGAAGGAGAGGGTGTATTCATCATGGAAGATATATGGAAAACCGAATTTTTCTGATTATGAAAAATATAAATTCTATGACTTTATAAGACTTAAGTCGGATTTCACCAAAGAAATTGATCACGTTTAGTTCGTACTGAACGCCATCAAAATGTTTTAACGTGTTCAAAGCTTCATTTTGCATTTCACCACAACAAATTTCGCTAAGCACGTTTATAAATTCTGAACGTCTGATTTCCTACAGTTAACTCTTTAAACGTATTTAAAGCAGCTGTCGGTTGTCAAACAGTCGTCAATCAAATTTTTTACAATACAATATCGGGAATAAAAAGAAAATTGCTAGTAATATAAAAAAAATATCAATAAAATATTTTTTTACTAGTTTATAGGTGAAGGTTGTTGTTTTATACTTTGTAGTCGACGGTACTTATTAAATTAAAAATTAAAAAACTTATCCTAATTATCACATGATTGAATTATGAATATTTCTTAGAATTATTTTATTTAAATTACCCATTGCATCAAATATTATTTTATGAGCGTGTAACACTGTGAACGAATGAAAATCTAAACTTCATTCTGGTAAACGCCATCTGTATAATGTTGGTGAATTCCATTTAAAGTAAAACGAGATCAACGTCGTTCTTTTTTTCGAGTTCACGCTGAACTCCGTTTCCTTGAACGTGTTTATGCTACGATTGGTGAAATCCGACCTTAGGGTTTTATATAGATACACTATTAAAAATAATTTATGAACATTCCACTTCCATCCGTTTCCAATGCTGCCAATCGTACTCCAACGTCTCGAGAACGTGAATGGAGTACGAATTGTGAAGGATTAGGTATAAGGATGGCGAAACAAAACTATATATAGAAAATTATTTATTTTTATCTTAGAGCAATTACAATGAATGGTATAGTAAGCTACAAAAGCAAAACAATATACAACTAGATAAATTCATTTTAAACACATGTCAAATAAAATATAAAAAAGTAATTCAATATATAATATATATAATTTAATATACAATCTATAGTACGAAATATCCGTCTCGTTTCCTGTTTTTAGTGGCATAACAGGCAACACTAGCCAAATAAAAAATAATATCACAGTCCACTGTGTAGCTCACAGAGACTAAAATAAGTGATCCTATACTTCCTCTATAGCATGGACTCAGTCACAGAGTAAAATACATAACAACATAAGTGTATATTTTTTGCATCACTATATTTTGTTTATTTATATAAATAATAATGGGAAGTCCAGAGCGCGAATTATGCCCTCCACCCTCAGAAGAAGATGATTTAACATTACCTAGAGCCAGTATTAACAAAATGATAAAAGAATTGGTGCCATCAGTACGAGTCGCATTTGAATCTAGAGAATTAATATTAAATTGTTGCACAGAATTTATTCATTTACTAAGCTCAGAAGCCAACGAAGTCTGCAATCAGAACAATAAGAAAACTATTAATGCTGAACATGTACTCACAGGTAAAACTTAAAAATCATATACCAAGCCATCTGGCCATGATGGTGGTAGGTAGTCAATCTTTCTCTTATTAGACGCCTGTTTCCTGCAGTGACACAATGGTGTGATGTTATAGTGATGATGATGTAATCACAGAATAGAATAGAAAACAATTACTCGTTTAAACTTAAATTTAAGCACTTCTGAAAAGTCACAGTTATCTTTTTTTCATCGCAAGAAGAACAAGCAGGAAATGTGCATGTTGCTCGTTTGAATAATTGGTGAAACTTTGCATTTTTAAATGTGTGATTACAAACTACCTACTGGCACAAATTTATTTATACAAGATTAAATCAGTTTTAGCAATTACAACAGACCAGCGCCACAAGCAGCACTCATTCAGGAGTATGAAGGATAAACCAGCCATCATTGTGCTCAACTATAGAACTCTACAGATATAACTTTGTCTATACATATAAATAAAATTGGAGTCTTTGTAATATTGAAATTAAAATAACAATTTTTTACTATTTGCATAGGAATATGAATATGGTACATACACCAAAATAACATTATTTACAATTTTTGTCTGTCTGTTGGTTTGTTCTGGCTAATCTCTGAAATGGCTGGACTGGCTGACAGAACTTTTATTGGCCTTTATTTTAGAAAAATAAAGTTAAATTCCATGCAGATGAAGTTTTGGGTGTAGCTAGTTACAATTAAGCTTACTTATGCCTCATTAATCACATTATTTTTTTTAATTTACAGCACTAGATAGATTGGGCTTCAATGATTATACATTAGAAGCTGAAGCTGTTCTTAAAGATTGTAAAGCTGTGGCAGCTAAACGAAGAAGACAGAGCACACGACTTGAAAATTTGGGAATACCAGAAGAGGAATTGTTAAGACAACAACAGGAACTATTTGCAAAGGTTATTGTTACACACATTAGTTATTAGAACAATAAAAAATAATATTTACTATGAGATGACTAATAGCTAACTATGAACTTAATAGAAAGTGGTAATAGTTTTAGTAGGAATTGTTGTGGTTTACACATAGATAATTTTTTTTCAACTTCCTTGACATCTACAATCCCAGATCCACAAGGGCCTTCTTCTTCTGTTGCATTTGTAGCTTCTAAATAAGTCGAGCTTGTCTTTGGTGCTTCTCGCGTCAGAGATCATCATACACTATCCATCCTTTTTTTGGATTTATAAATTCTTAGGCTCCTTCTTTGATACAAGGGAAGTTTTTACCAGAAGTTTTCACTGTAGGGAATATATATTATATTATCCATATTTTCATAATGACATATGTATTATATATAAAATATTATATTAAAGTATGTAATAGATATGATATTTAAAAGTTTATGCATGTTTGTAATGTACACTTATGTATTGTTGATCTGTTTTAACTTATAAATAATACTTTTAACCAGGGCATCATAAGTAGCAAGAATTTCCGGCTTCTTATTATGATTTTCGTCAAATTATAAGGAGAGTCAATCACATATAGGAGGCATGTCTGTTTGTGTTCATGCCGGTCACTTTCAAATATGGCGCAGCTACTGTAAATGCAAATGTTCGACAGTTTGCTCGCGATCTCCATCACATGGACAACTAGCATTGTCAAAACCCTTTAATGTTAAAATTGCATCAATAATTAGTTTCAAACCCCCTAGCTTAAATTACAGCATATTGTTTTGGATAAAAAGGTAAAAAAATCAGATCTAATGAGGGTTTCAACGCTGTTTCCGGCACCTCAAAATATTTTTTTAATACATTCTGTCTACACACATTCACAGACCCTTCCCTTCTTCCATTGAACCCGAGACCAGCCACAGGTCTTCATATTTTTTAGGGGGGTAAATACTGAAATAACCCACTCACCTACAATTTTCGAACTAGTGTTACTGTTAATTATTGGGTCTTTTTTAATAATTATATCTTCATTTTTAAATACATAGAACATTCATGATAGAAGCCAAAGTGTGGTTGTTTTTGAGGGATAACAATTTTGTCTTGCACTATAATATGGAGTACACATGAAATTAAAATAAGTGTTTTAATAATTTAAAGTTTCAAGTCCGTTAAAAACTATTAAAATATCAACTTACTCTCAATCGGCGATGCCTGGTCCATAGAGTATTCCTTCCTCTTCCTCGTGAAACTCTTTTAAAGCAGATTGTTCAGCTCTTGAGTCAATCCTGGCTTGTTTAACGACATCACTTACGCGCCGCTCAGAGCGTAAGATTCGCTTTTCATCCCGTTTCTCAACATACGCTTGGGCTTCACGACCAACAGGGCATCCCATAATCGACATAACTTTTAAAATACCTTGAAAACCTTCATTAAAGATAATAACTGCTAAGTAGCTAGCAATTTCAACAACTTTGGGACCAGAATGAAGATGTTTAGGAGCGAAAGTCCAAATCAAAGAATTCAAAGATTCGTTATTGTTTTGTGTCTCTGCTCCTAAACAACGAATTAATAATTCGTCTTTCGATAAATCTTCGAAAACCGGTTTGATAGCTTCTTGGACTTGCGGAATTAGAGGTGGTTTATCGTGATGAAATTGGTCCAGTTCATTATTAGCTTCAGCCTTACGCCATTTACACCAACTGTCTTCGCCTTCTGGACAAAATTGATGCTGAGGGTTTTCATCAGAAGAACATTTGTGATAGTACGTTGCCCAAACTTCCTTTCTCATATCTTCAAGCGAATCTGGATGGCGTCGAATTGCTAATCCGTAGAATTTTGTAATTTCTTGGATAACTTTATCAGTAAGTTTACCTGCTCCTTTTCTGTTTAAGTCTGTAGAAACGTGTCTAAACTTGTATAAACAAATATATTAATAAAAGGGAGGCCAGGTATAAAGCCGACGGTACACAATAGGCCCGGTCTCTAACTGCCAACTCACCGCTCCGAACCGCTCTTTCTTTTACCTGCTGTATCTTTAAAACGACTTCGAATTTTCTAAAATCGCTTTACTACCGTATTCTAGACATGTTAAGGGAGCAATTTATGATAAAAAAAAAAATCGATTTTTTCAACCCATCACATAGGAAGACCCCCTTAATAAGCAATTTCGTTCGTTCCGTTCTGCACTTAATAATGGAAATGTCTCACGAATATTCCAGTCGCGTTCGATTCATCTTATTGTCATTTTATTATTGGTCAACTCTCGTAGTTGAAATGTCCTAACCGTCACGATGTCGTCAATGGACGTTCTTATTGACCCCGACGACTCTGAAACGGTAGCAAACTTCCCTAAGCTTTCTGCAATTCGGTCCCTACTTCGCTATCACACAACACAGTACACTGTTTTCGCCGGCGAAGGCAACAACGTCGACCAGATCAAACGAGCACCTGGTGCTTGTGAGCACCGTGGCGCCTGGGTGCTTCATTCAGACGCTTCCAATCGATCGTTGTTGAACTATTGATTTATATCCTAAACGTTTCTAATTAATATTTAATCGTTTGAATTAACCAACTCAAAATTAGATTCATTCGGACAAATAATATTCGCCCAACCTTCCTCGTACTAATGTCGATGTTCTAAACACCACACCACACACATATCTAAATTCTTGTTCTTCTCAGACAATCATGGCTTCTTCTATGCCTTGCAATCCTTGAGCTCAGATTATTCTAGCAAGTTTTTAGTAAAATATAAGTTGTTCGGTATTCAGCATAGGTATATAGGATTGAACTAAGAAATATACTATAGTAATAAATGATACTTAAACACTTAAGCAAAATTAGGGCTAATCATCAATTAATTGTAATAAATTTTTAATTATATTTATATTTTTATTATTTTATAGGCCCGAGAAGAACAAGCTAAACAGGATCAACAACAATGGTTGCTGCTGCAGCAACAAGGACTTGTTGGTACTGAGGGCACACCACAACCATATGTTCCACCACCTACATGCATTAAAAATGAAGACGATGAAGATGATGACTACTCCTAGATACTGTTATAGTCAACATTAATATATGCGTATTAAAAACAAGCAAGTCCTGATTAGTCTTGGAAATGCAAGTTGATGTTTATCAGTTCTTTTTTTAAGCAATTAATATAAAATAATAATCAATTCCAGATAAATAACAAAAAATACTAAAAAATGTGTAGGAATAGAAAATACTAAATATTGTTACTTATAAATTACTTATTACTCTACACTAAGCAGCATTTAATAGTTATTTGTAATTATATAACAGAAACAATACCGCAATAATATATAATCAATTTAAATGAAAACTTTTTTATTTTGGCTATTTATTAAATTATATGTAGGTAATTACGTAATATACGAGTCCTGGCTTTAAGATCGTTAATGACAAAATACATATACTACGCAGATCTTTTTTATATTTCCATAAGAGGACATGCCTACATTGCCACAAAGTTATTTCCAATAAATCCATTTTATCCTATTCTAAATTCCGTGTCCTAATATTATTAATTTTTCTAACGAAGTTTTCTAGATTTTGTCTTTGGCAAATGCACCAACGTGCCAAGCCAATATAAAAATTATTTCATATTCATATTCATTTCATATAGGTCATTACAAGTGGTCGCCCAGTGGTCGATATTCGAACTTAACTAATTTAAATTATAAGTTTGAATATTATTATGGTTCTAATTCAGATTACTGTTACACAACATTCTTTTTATATTATATTTATATTTGTATATAGAAACCGAATACCGTTCGTATTTCACTAATAACTAAAATATATATTGTGACAAACAAATTTATTGTGGTTATATTTGACATTCAGTAAGACTATAGATAAACAATATTAATCCATTCTCAATTTGACCACAGACTTTAATATTAAGCATAAGAATATATACGCGTAATCCCTTAGCGGTGCCCTCAGACTAAAGTCGTCAGTCAGTCAGTCAGGCGGGAGTTGGTCTTTAGCCGCTCCACAAGTCCTTCCGCGGGTTTACAGTGCCATTGCACTCATAGAGCAAGAGCCCACGACGCGACGGCCAGACATACGTCATTTTAGTAAACTGTTACGAGCAATATGTGAAAAAATGGAGCATCTTAAAATAACGAATTTGATATGAAATTGTATACACCGTTGTTACCCAATATACGGTTTCAATGAGTCTGGTATGATAAGAAACCAAGAAAACTGTCTGGCAATTTAGGAAACTCAGTTTAATTGTTCTCTCAATAATATATATAAAGTTCAGCTTTATTAAAATGACGTAAGTTTATTTCTAAAATAGTATAGTTTAGGGGGGTCCGGCGGGGGGTTGGAACCACACTAAGTGTCTGGCAATGAGCAGCGCAAGTTATAATAATGCTACGAACAATATATGAAAATATGATGTTTCTTAAAATAACGAATTTGATATGATTTTTTTTACACCTTTGTTACCTGGTACCTGCCAAAGGAACCACGATCCAGATTTCATGTTTGGGGATCGTTCTTACCTGTGTTGGGGACACACATACAAGAACTTTCACGTTTACTAAAATGACGTATGTCTGGCAGTCGTGAGCTCTTGGGCTATCACCCCCTAACGTTCGGAGAATCTGTAAAGGCCGGTGTTGCCAACAGCATTAGAGTAGTCCGAAAAATACTTACATTAGTGAGCTTACAGTACACATAAAAATTTGGTAAATACATTGGAGACTGGTTTATGACCTTTATAGAATGATATAGGTGCATAGAGCTGTCAACAAATCGCTGTCACAATAAAAACAGCATAGGAAATAATCATGTTTTTTACATCATTATGTAAAAAAATGTATGTATAAATGTATTCATTAATAGTGCAGACTGCGACAAAATACATAAATATAAAAGACCAAAACAGAAGACAACGTCTACAACAAAACCAGAATCAATAGTAATAAATACAACTTAGGCGGCCTAATAGATAGATTATTGTTTATATATTAAACAATGTAATTACCGGTTTTCAAACTTTACAGGTAAATAACAAGAACGAAAATAAGAAATCCGAACCACTGTCCATTACTGGCCAAAGATTCTGAATGGGTCGACATTTTGCAGACACCAATGACAGAACCTGATAAATTAGCCAGCAATGGCTCTGTACACGACGGAATCAATTAGATATAATTAGTATAAGCAAAATTTGTAAGATCATTTTTGTTAATAAAAATAAATCACGCAACGTACAGTTGCAGTAGGGAAGGCCACCCGTCGGGCGTCTATATAAAGAGCGCGGCCGCGCAGCAGCGACCCGATAGGTGCCTTCCTACCAAGTACAAGATAACAACCGAGCATTTTTATTTCGCCGCCCGACCATACGACCAGGGGATCCTAGTATATAGTCCTGTCATCATCATTGTGGTCCTTCGAGAAGCCGGATCCCTGCACCAGGAAGAAAATCAAGATGGTCGTGACGCGAAGCATGAATGAAGAAGGCACTAAAACGAAAAACTCGCATGAATCCACCGAAAACGAAACAAGCGCCGAATCCTCTATGCAGTCAAGTCAAGTGGAGGACTCACCGAATAGAGAAGACACCTCCCAGAAAACAGTGAAGGCGAGGTCACAATCCACGGTCTCAAGGAAAAAACTGGAAGAATTGGAGATTAAAGAACGACTGGCCAAGTTAAAAATCAAACAGCTGCAAGCAGAGGCAGATATGGAGATAGCGCGATTACAACGTTTACGGGCAGAAAAAGACTCCGAGGAAGAATATTCTGAAGAAGAAAATGAAGACTCCACGTGGGTGGATGCGTGGTTTGATCAACAGCCACGCGAAAAAGAAGTTCCTATGCCACGGGAGGAGAAACAAGATGAGGCAGCCGCGGAGAGGAAATTCAAGCAACCGCAGCAAACCATCGACGTTTCGACATTAACGACAGCACTACTGCAAGCATCAAGAAGACGACCAAGGGAGCCGCCTGCATATATACAAGAGTTGCCTATGTTCAGGGGCCTCTCTTATGAATGGTTATCATTCAAGGCAAGCTACGAAGATACACAGCAATACTTCTCGAAGATAGAAAACGTAGCACGCCTGCGAAAATGTATAAAGGGACCAGCACTAGACGCCGTGAGCAGCCTACTCCTGAGTCAACATGAACCAAATGTCATCATAGAAGCACTGGAAAGAAGATTCGGAAGACCAGAAGCACTCATACTCATCGAGATGGATAGAATCAAGTCACTGAGCAAGATCACCGATAACCCACGGGATCTCTGCGTGTTCGCCGGCAAAATAGCGAACACAGTCGCTACGATTGAAGCACTGAAGAAAACACAATATCTACACAGCCCAGAAATGACACGTCTCATCATAGAGAAGCTCACACCTATAATAAAAAATAAATGGTACGACTACGCGCTGAAAAAGGAAGACATCCCGGAATTGAAGAAAATGTCTGTCTTCCTAAACGAAGAGGCAGACAAATGTGCAGCGTACGCCGCGCCGGAACGTCTCGTTGAGAGCGAGACGGCAACAAGGGAGAGAGCGAGACGGAAGATCGAACATTCATTTGCTACTAATATGAAGCAAAACAATGAAAATGTATGTCCGCTGTGCAAACGCAACCATCAGCTGCCTGACTGCGAGCAATTCAATAACATCGACGTTAATTCAAGATGGGAAACTGCAAAGAAGAATAACATATGCTACAAGTGCCTGAGAAGTAAACATCGACGCGCCGTCTGCAGAGCTCCATGGTGTGGCAAATCTGGATGCCACATGAAACACCATCACTTGTTGCATCATGACAGAAAAGAAGAGGACCAGCTTCAACAACCACCAGAAGAGCATGGGGTGGTAACTTCTACGATGGAAGGCAATGAAGAATGTCTCCGACGTCGCGCCTATCTGAAAATAGTACCTGTCATATTGCAAGGGCCGAAGAGCAAGATAGAAACATACGCTCTTCTCGACGAAGGCAGCACAGTGACACTCATCGATACATCGGTGGCTGACATCCTGGGTATTGATGGTCCGGCAAACACGATGTGGATACAGGGCGTCGGCGCCATGGTCAAGCATGAACACAGCAAGACAACCAGCGTGAAAATCAAGGTCAAAAACTCTTCAACCAACTTCAAGCTAGATCAAGTCCGCACAGTGGATCGACTGGATATCACTACCCAGTCGGTCGTCGACAGCGACATAAAGGAGTGTGGTCACCTGAAAATACAAGAAGAACTCGTCTACCACCGTGCCTCCCCCAAGTTATTAATAGGACAAGATAACTGGCTCATCGTGTCAAAGTACGGGCGGACGTCGTGACCAACCGGTAGCATCCTACACGCTACTAGGTTGGGTTCTGCATGGTTGCAAGACGTCTCTCAACTGACTTTCTGCGGGCACCTGGTGGAGAAGAAAGATGACGTCAACATAGAAGAAATGATGAAAAATTACTTCAAGCTGGAGTCACTATGCATCGAACCCAGAAAACCAAAAAATGATCCAGAGCAGCGAGCTTTGAAAATACTAGAACGAGAAAGTCGCCGTCTTCCGAATGGAAGATATGAAACTGGGCTACTATATATATATATATGAAAATACCGAACAATTACACCGAAGCAAGAAAACGCCTGCATAACCTCGAAAAGAGATTAGACAGAGATGAAGACCTGAAAATTAAATACAACGAACGAATCAATAACCTACTCACGTCGGGGTATGCAGAGCACGCCAAGACACCGCCAGCTGAAGACAGAACATGGTACCTGCCACACTTCCCGGTTGCGAACCCAGCGAAGCCACACAAGCCGCCGCGACTGGTGCATGAGGCCTCCGCTAAGACTGCAGGTCTCATAAACGACCTGCTGCTTTCTGGACCTGACCTGTTGCAATCACTGCCTGGGGTGGTGATGAGGTAATAACGCCTACGGAGTCTCTGCAGATATCAAAGAGATGTTTATGCAAGTAAAAATTAAGAAAGAAGACCGCGACGCGCTCCGTTTCCTGTGGAGAGGTGACCGGCGGGAGGGCGACCCAGACGAGTACCGCATGACGTCATTAATATTCGGAATCATCACCCTGCACCGCTCTGTATATAAAAAACCGCAACGCAGAAGACTACGCGCATATATATCCCGACGCCGCAATCGCTATACGAAGAAATCATTATATGGACGACTATCTACAAAGCTTCTCATCAATCTCAGAAGCCAGAAAAATAACAAGAGAAGTCGATTATATACATAAACAAACCGGCTTCGTACTCAGCGGATGGGCATCAAACAATCGCAATACTATCGACGAGTTTATAGCAAGCGAGCGAGACAACACTTCAGAGAGCGGGACAAATAGTACAGCGGTTCTGATTGGCGGGAGCGGTACTGAGCGAGCTCTCGGCTTGTTATGGGATATAAATGAAGACATAATTGGATTTCAAGTTCATTCCGCTGACCGACGCGCTGAATATGTGCTCGCTCTGCCGCCGTCTCGCTGTTCTCTGCTCCATCGAGCAAACCATCGCGCGCGCGCACGTAGCGCAGTTACGTTCGCGCGTTCTTATTCATATACTTCGCCGCGTGTTAGGTGCACTCGGTGCACTAATGGAGGCCCGGGTACATGTCCCGCGCCGACCGCTGCACCGCGCTCTCGGCATCCGTTCCGACACAGTGCTACCGGACTTTCCGCGTGAGTAGTGTTGTGTTGTGAGGACTGAAGGAGAAACTCTCTTCGTTCAAGTGAAGTGAAGTGTTGTGTGTGGACGTTCAGTGGCACGGACTGTCGTGAGTTAAAGGTAAACGCCTATTGCGCGACGCGCTGATCCGAGCCGCCGCCGCTGCCACCAACACCCGCCGACGCCTGCTGCCTGCCGCCCGCCGCCGACGCCACCAAGTAGGTTCGCTTAGGTACACATTTTTCACTCAATAAGATTAGTGATCTTACATATTAGGGTCACATATCAATAGGCACTCACCCCCCTGCCTCACCCGGCAGGGAGCTGACACCGTCGGCTGCACCCGCCGACGACCGTCCTTATCTTAAGTACTCTTATCTCATTTTTATATTGTTATTTCTACTCTTTGTGTAATATTTTTATTGTTATTCTATTTCTTTGTGTACCGTTCTATGAAAAATGTCCTTATCAGAGGCCGATATGCCTCTGTTCTTCCAGTTCCTGGAAAAAAAGTGTCCCGGCATTTTAAATGCTTTTATAGCATTCAAAGCCGCCAAGCCTGTGCACTTAGTGTACAGCTCGCCCCCCGCGTCCCCAATGATGACTCAGACTGACACTGACGAATTCGAGGACGATTCCCAACGGCTCCCGCCGCTTCCCCCGACCCAAGCCGACCAGGCCGATCCCGCCTCTCCGTCCATGGAGCAGGACGACTCCGTCGCGGAGCTTGACGCTCCTAGTATGGAGCTCGACGCCATCCGCGACGGCGACGTCCCCTCTCCCATCCCCCCGGTCTCCTCAGACGAGGACGACTTTATTCTTGTTGGCAACAAGCGTGCCAAGAAGGCCCAGGGCTCCCAGCCAGCCAAAACAAAGCGTGCCCATGACGGCACCGCTAAAACCGCCCCCGGTCCGAGTGCACGCAAGTCGCACCCCGAGACCAAAGCCCCGCCCCCGTCATCATCCAGGACAAAAGTGCCTGGAACACCGTATCCAATATGCTTAAAAACAAGCATATCAATTTCAGCCATGCTAAGGCTACCTCTCTAGGGATCAAAGTATCAGTCCCATCATCTGACGACCATCGTCGTCTCACCACCTTCCTGCGGGAGAAAAACATAGGTTATCACACCTATGCTCTCGAGGAAGAGAAATAGCTCCGCGTTGTAATACGCGGTTTACCCAAGGAGCTCTCAACAGACTCCATCCTTGAGGACCTTCAGTCCCAGAATTACCCAGCGCACGAGGTACATCGTATGTACCAGTCGCGCTCACGCAACAAGGCCGCTATCGACCTTGTTCTAGTTGTATTAGAACTATCCCCAGAAGGCAAATCGATCTTTGATATAAATAGCGTTTGCCAACTATCCTCACTCTCCGTAGAGGCGCCTCGCAAGCGTACCTACCCCGGACAATGCCACCGTTGTCAGAACTACGGGCACTCTGCCCGTAATTGTTTCGCTCGCCCACGGTGCGTCAAGTGCCTAGGCGATCACGCCACCGCAGATTGCGGCCGTAGGCCCAACACCCCCACGCCCCCCAGTTGCACCCTCTGCCTCACAGAGGGTCACACCGCGAATTACCGCGGTTGTTCACGCGCCCCACGTCCCGCCAAAAAGAAGGCCACCCACACCCAGGGCAACCGTGCTCCGGCACGTGCCCCCGCCAAGGCTCAAACACAACCCGAGCCACTCGTTCCCGCCCCTCTGCCTGCTAACAATGCCTGGATTAAACCCCCGGCAATTGTAAGCAAGGTAGCACCCAACCCGCCCGCCCAGAAAGCCCCGCCCGCCCAGTCGGCCCCGCCCGCCCAATCGGCCCCGCCCATGCCCATACACAAACCCGTCCCCAAAACACTGCCCGCGGCCCCCAAGGCCAACGGCAGCTCCCTCGCGCAGGACTTCGCATTGGTCGCTCGCTTAGCCAGCACCATCGACCCTAACGAGATTGCCCTTCTGGCCTCCAAGCTCCGCCTGTATAAGGAGTCGCCCCAAAATAGGCTCGCAGCCGTCTGCGAGCACATCGGCGTACTTACCGCCATCCTCAATTTTAACCTATAATTATGGGTACTCGAGCTCAGAGAGAAAAGCCTCGGTCCGTTCGAATAGCGTTTTTTAACGCGTTCGGATTAAAAAAACAAAAGGAGGAAATCGCCTCCTTTCTCACTGACCACCAAGTCGATATTCTCCTCGTGCAGGAGACCCTACTGAAACGTTCAGTCCGCGATCCTAGAATCGCCAATTACAACTTATTTAGGAACGACCGCACCGCCTGTAGAGGCGGCGGTACGCTCATATACTATAAACGGTCCCTACATTGTATACCGCTACAAACACCGCCTCTCACTCATATGGAGGCCTCCGTCTGTCTTCTCGGCATGACCGGCCACCGACCGCTCGCCGTGGCATCCGTATATCAGCCTCCCGGCAAACTACTGCTTGAAAGCGACCTACGCGCCCTCCTAGATATCAACAGCGCCACCATTCTGGCTGGCGATTTGAATTGTAAACACACCCGCTGGAACTGCCACGTGTCCACGACAAACGGCCACAAACTAGACAGACTAGCCGACTCGCTCGAATTCGAGGTAATCGCCCCGCTCCGCCCTACTCATTATCCCCATAACGTGAACCACCGACCCGACATACTGGACATGGCACTGCTGAGGAACGTAACCCTACGGGTGAGCTCCCCAGAAGTCCATGCCGAGCTTAAGGACCATCGACCGGTAACCCTCCTTCTGGGCCCTCCGCCCGACACGCCACTACCAACCAAAACAATAACAGACTGGCAACGACTCGAGAAATCTCTCGAATCGACCGACACACCGATACTAAACCGTATTCCCGACGTCATAGAGTCCACCGAGGACACTCTCATTGCTATCGACTCGCTTACTAACCACCTGCAGTCGGCAGTCAAGGACTGCTCCAGGGAGGTACCGGCGACGGACGACCGTCGCTGGCAGCTCCCCGATGACGTAAGGAGGTTAATAAGCGATAAGAACGCAGCCACTATACGATCGCTACCCTCCGAACCGAACCGGGTGCGCCTGCGAGCCTTACAGCGTAGCGTTAAGGAGCGCATCGCGCAGATCCGGGACGGCCGGTGGGGCAAGCTCCTAGAAGCTCCTAGAAGTACTGGCGCATAGCGAAATCTCTCAAAACCGACCAACAGACAAACGACATGCCCCCGCTAGTCCGACCCGACAACACTATAGCCTTCTTCGACGAAGACAAGGCTGAGTGTCTAGCGTCCAACTTAGAAACCCAATGCTCCCCCAGCACGCTCCCAGTCGAGGCAGGTCATCTCGAGAAGATAGACACCGAAGTCGAACGCATCGCGTCCACCCCGCCCACCGAATCCCTCTCACCAGTCACGCTTGATGAGGTCAAAAAGCTAGTTAAACAACTACCTATCAAAAAATCACCCGGCTCAGACGGCATATCGAATAGATTAGTCAAAAGTCTGCCATCCCAACTTTTGTTATTACTCGTCGCTATTTTTAACGCGGCGCTGTCCAACGCTATATTTCCAGACAGCTGGAAAGAAGCCGTGGTCATTGGCATCCCCAAGCCCGGTAAAAATAAATCCGACCCGTCTAGTTATCGTCCTATCAGCCTCCTCAAGGCTATAGGCAAGCTGTACGAGCGAATCCTCCTCGCTCGCCTAAAGGAGTTTATATACTCCAAAGGCCTTCTCATCAATGAGCAGTTTGGTTTCCGAGCCAAACACTCATGCGTCCATCAAGTGCACCGCATCACGGAGCACATTCACAAAAACACTCTGTACTTCGCCACCAAGTCCCCCAAAGGCGGTACAGGCGTCCTATTTTTCGATGTGGCTAAGGCTTTCGATAAAGTCTGGCACAACGGCTTGATTTACAAGCTTCATCAGTTAGGTGTCCCCGACAGGCTAGTACTCATTGTACGAGACTTCCTGTCGAATCGCTCTTATCGCTACCGTATAAACGGAGCGTTTTCCGACCCGCACCCCATACGAGCCGGCGTCCCTCAGGGCGCCGTCCTCTCTCCGATGCTCTTTTGTACACCAACGACATCCCTAAATTCTCCGACTTAAAAGTCGAAATATCGCTGTTTGCCGATGACACGGCTCTCTTTACATCCGCCAAGTCCCGTGCGACAATAGCCAGACGGCTTCAGAAAGCCGTAACGATACTGGGCGAATGGTTCTCGGTGGCGCATAGAAGTCAATCCCGAAAAAAGTGCAGCAGTGTACTGCAGGGAATTCGACTCTATGAATCATCCGATCGAACTATTCGGCCAAAACATCCCGTGGGTTTCGAAAACGAAATATCTCGGCGTCACCCTAGATAGGAAACTAACGTTTCGTCCTCACATCAAGCATGTCCGCGACCGAGCCGCCTTTATACTAGGGCGACTCTATCCTTTTATTAACAAGCACAGTAAAATGTCGCTTCGCAACAAGCTGACATTATACAAGGCTTGCATCCGTCCCATCATGACCTACGCTAGTCCCGTATTCGCCCACATACCCTACTGCTTAATCAACAAACTGCAGGTCATTCAGAATAGGTTTCTGCGTCGAGCCACCGGTGCGCCGTGGTTCGTTCGCAGCGTAGATCTCCACCGCGATCTTAATCTGCCCTCCATCAAGCAGTTTATGAAGGAAGCGTCTCGACGCTACTTCGACTCTGCCCAATCCCACCCTAATCCGCTTATAGTCAGTGCGGTCGACTACGCACCGAGGAGTAATATCCGACATACGCGACAACGTCGCCCGAGGCACGTTCTCATTGACCCCGACGACCCCATAACGGCAGGTAACCTCCCCACGGGCCCACCCGTTCCACCCCGACCACACTTTTACACACACACACACGACACCGTCCTCGCCGGCGAAGACGACGACCTCAAACACACAATATCGCGCCACACCGGCGCCCTCGGGCGCCCCTCCGATCGATCCCCCGTCCAATTCAAACGGGGATCGAAATTACGACGGCCTGAGCCGAGTTTCGAACCCCTAGTGGTGCCCTCAGACTAAAGTCGTATCCGTCGGGCAGGAGTTGGCCTTCAGCCGCTCCATAAGTCCTTCCGCGGGTTTGGAGTGCCATCTGCACTCGCCCCATAACGTCCGGTGAAGCTGTAAAGGCCAGCTACGGCCAACAGCATTAGAGTAGTCCGAAAAAAAAAAAAAAAAAAAAAAAAAAAAAAAATTTCAAGTTAACAAAATAAAAACGCCGCAAGATATATTAGAAAACAAACGGATACCAACGAAAAGAGAAGCGCTCAGCATCATCATGGCACTTCGACCCCCTTGGCCTCATATCACCCATCACAACGCCAGCGAAAAGATTACTGCAGGATACATGGCGCTATAAAACAGGCTGGGACGAATCGCTACCAGAAGAACTGCAGCCAGCATGGAGTACTTGGTTGACATCATTGCGAACTGTACACAAAAATACGCATACCACGATGCTATGATGTCACACCAATGGTCATATCATCTGCATACCTTCGTGGATGCCAGTGAAGAGGCGTACGCCGCGGCAGTGTACTGGCTGTCACAAAGAGCCGACGGTACCACACCTGTCACCTTGGCCGCCGCTAAAAGTCGCGTCGCACCGCTCAAGCCCGTCTCAATCCCGAGACTTGAACTTCAAGCTGCGTTAATGGGTGCGCGCCTCGCACATACCGTGGCGGAGGAGCACGACTACGAAATAGCGAGTAAAACATATATATATATATATAGCATGGATAAGGTCAGAACCAAGGGCCTTTAAGACCTTTGTGGCTCACCGCCTGGCTGAAATAGAAGACACAACAAAAAAAAATGAATGGCGGTGGGTCCCTACACATGAAAATGTAGCTGATGATGCCACCCGAGGTATACCAAGCGAATTCGGACCACAGCACAGATGGTTCAACGGGCCATCATTTTTACATCAGCCAGAAAACGAGTGGCCGCGAGAAACAAGGACAGCGATATCAGTCACGGGCGAAGAGCGAGAGAGATGCCATGTGACCGTTACAAGTACGGCTCACGCACACTTACCTGACATCGACCGATTCTCGCGGTGGCTGCCGCTCATCAAATCGACTGCGCGCGTGCTACAATTTGTCGATCTCTGTCGACCTCAAAGAAATATTGTAGCCGCCACGAAGAAACGAACCAAGCAGAATGAAAAGGGCGATGTTGACTGGAAAAAAAGAATAATGAAAAAATCATAACAAGAAATGGAAGAACGAAAATAACGACGCCCAGCATCCCGGTGCCAGCGCAGTACCTACTTGAAGCCGAGAGAATGTGGATGCGAGCCTGCCAGGAAGATAGTTTCGGGAATGAAATATTGCGAATAAAAAAGGGAAGTCCATTGAATAAACAAGACAGACTGACAGCGCTAAGTACCTACATCGACACAACCGGAATGCTGCGATTAAGAGGACGAATTACAGCAACATCGAACGTAGAAAAGGATGTACTCAACCCACCCGTGTTAGACGGGAAACACAGATATACACGTCTGTATATACAACATATACATGAAACAATGCACCACGGCGGTATAGAAGCGGTAGTGAATGAGCTACGGCAGCGGCTGTGGGTTGTAAAAATAAGACCCACAGTACGGAACGTCATCAAGGGGTGTCTGGTCTGCCAGATAAGAAGAAAGAAGCCAGCAAGCCCACCGACCGGTGACCTGCCTGCCGCCCGCCTAGCGCATCACGCTCGCCCCTTTACCTACACAGGGCTGGACTACTTCGGCCCCATTGAAACCACAGTCGGACGGCACCGAGAAAAACGGTACGGCGCCCTCTTCACGTGTATGACATCACGAGCCATACACATTGAAGTGGTGCATACCCTCGGCACTCATTCAGCCATCGCCGCCCTAAGGAGGTTCATGGCTCGGCGAGGTTGTCCAACGGAAATATGGAGCGACAACGCTACGTGTTTCAAGGCAGCTGAAAAGGAACTCAAGGCGGCTATGGCAGCACTAGAAGAGGAGGCCACCAACCGCAGCATCGCGTGGAGGTACATCCCACCCGCTGCTCCCTTCATGGGCGGGGTATAAACGCATGGTGCGGTCAGTAAAGGAAGCCCTACGAGTTACGCTGCACGAGCGTTATCCCACAGACGAGACATTGGTGACCCTGCTAGCCGAGGTGGAGAATACAGTCAACTCCCGACCTCTCACTCACGTGTCCGTCACACCGAGCGATCCGGAGGCATTAACACCGAACCATATCCTGATCGGCCCCAACTCACACGTGCCTAATCCCGGAGTGTTCAACAAAGGAGATATGAACGCACGACATCATTGGCGACGAGCACAAGCGTTAGCAGATGAGTTCTGGAGGCGCTGGGTGGTGGAATACCTACCCTTACTTCAACACCGGCGGGAGCCCCAGAGGTACCGGTGTTCCCCCCAAGGTTGGCGACACAGTCATCATATGCGACCCCAACCTACCCCGAAATACATGGCCACGGGGACGCGTTGTGAAGACCTACCCCGGGAAAGATAACCCCAACACGGTGCGAGTGGTAGACATCACAACGAGCAACGGGCGCACCCTGAGAAGACCAACAAAACGAATCGTCGTGCTACCAGTAGAATCGCAGGATAGCGACGGCGGGAGAAATGTACACGACGGAATCAATTAGATATAATTAGTATAAGCAAAATTTGTAAGATCATTTTTGTTAATAAAAATAAATCACGCAACGTACAGTTGCAGTAGGGAAGGCCACCCGTCGGGCGTCTATATAAAGAGCGCGGCCGCGCAGCGGTCCGCATTCACCGGCGAGACAGCGACCCGATAGGTGCCTTCCTACCAAGTACAAGATAACAACCGAGCATTTTTATTTCGCCGCCCGACCATACGACCAGGGGATCCTAGTATATAGTCCTGTCATCATCAGGCTCTGACGCGGAAGAAATACTGCAACTCGTAAATTTGAATACCTACACAGTTTTTATTTTTAGTTGACATAATTACCTACCTATGATTACAATACCTACGAATTATTATGCGGACTCCCTGAGCAATAATAATCAAGACGGACCGCTACGTACAACAAATGTGAAGCCATTGTACTGTAAATGTGAAATTAGAAATATGCTTTCCAAATTGTACTGATTTAATTAATATTTTTGGCTTTACTTTTACTGTACGTCGTGTATTCTCCTAACCTTTTTATGATGGAGGCGTTGAGTAATACTTTAAGGTACATAAATGTAATGAACTAATGCTGCCAAAGGTCCCTAAGTACCTAAACCAATATTTCCACGGGAGATTGTTAGTAATAGCACAGATAACATTATATTACATAGTAATAGTCTGTTTGTATGATACATTACTGTTAATGCATTATTTGATTATAATCAAATCAAACCAGGCTAGGACCCGCACACAAACGGTCCTGGAAACTACCTCTATTCATTTGTAGTAAATTCCCATCATGAAATAACTGACCTGCTGCGTTAAGGCGACGCCGTGATAAACTATTACTTCAAAATCGAGCAAATCGGTTTACGCTGGAAGGGCACCAGTATAAGATGATCGTAAAGTTAGATCAGTTAGTGGATTAACTTCTTTGCAAATGGCAGTTTACTACAATGATCTCCAGGGGGAACCGTGTGAAAGTCAATCGACGTGGTACATT
Organism: Achroia grisella; assembly: GCF_030625045.1. Taxonomy (NCBI): domain Eukaryota; kingdom Metazoa; phylum Arthropoda; class Insecta; order Lepidoptera; family Pyralidae; genus Achroia; species Achroia grisella. Next base: position 411,811 of record NW_026713045.1, on the reverse strand, counting down.
GCTAGCAATGGGGTCATTACTAACAATCCCTTCAAATGTCTCCAATCTCTAATCCCCCCTAATCACTATAGTACCCATACAACATAAAAGATTTCTTAGGTAGAATGTGAAGATGATCCTCACATAAAACCTTTAGTTGTAATGTTTCCGGGATTGCTGGAAAAAGATCCGCAAACATTACAAGGAATGTTGAATAAAGCTATGTCTACTACTGAAGTTACAAAGCATTTGGTGGATTTGGGGCAGAAAGCAAATTTTACTTTTATGAAAAAAGCTAATCGTCTGATCCCTCGTGATAAGGTAAGTGGCTTATCACAAAATCTTGTTAGCTCAAACAGATTAAATACCTCCCTGCTGTGTTAAAATATTTTTACAGCAATGGCTGGAAAATTTGACGGAAAATAGCAATTCATTTAGTTCAATGGCATCCAAAGTTTAACGGACTGTAAGTAAAATTTGTCTTTAACTATTGAGTGGTTATAAATGATAATATTGTTTTTATGATATATTTTTTTAATTAGATCTGATGTAGCACAACTCATCCAGGTAGGTTATTTATATTATATATATATATATATAAAATCTGGTTATACATATGAAACGTCCCATTAAGACAATCCGTACTCATTACATAGTACTCGTACCTATAAAACAAAGTCGCTGTCGCTGTGTCTCCCTATATATACTCACATATTTAAAACTACGCAACGGATTTTGAAGCGGTTTTTTAAATAGATAAAGTGATCCAAGATGAAGGTTTATATGTAGATAATAATACATGCATAGTGTTCTGATACTAAATATACCTAATATTTAGTATTGCACCTGTGCGAAGCCGGGGCGGGTCGCTAGTACCTAAATAATTATACTAATAGAAATAGAAATAGAAATAATCTTTATTCAAATAAAGTCATTACAAGCACTTTAGAATTTTTTTAATTAAAAAAATCGTTGCTGTATATTAAACTTTTTTATGTAGAATATTAGAATGCACATGCTTGCGCTAACAGGATCTTTACGCTGCCGGTGTTAGTTAATGTTAGTTTACCCATCGTCGTGAATTGACCACTCTGCGCCGTGAACCTTGTACATATCAATCTGACTTGGTATAATGCTTGCTATTACGTATGTCACTAATGGAGAGTACATTCCCCCAGCTTCTGCACTCATGTTCCTTATTGAAATATTTACGCACCTACTTGCTATAAAATGAAAATGGAATCTGCAAATCATTTCTGAAAGTGGTAACTATAACTCAATCATACTGTACAACGCACTATTAAATAACACGTTATTTGAACAAGGCATTACGGGTGATTACGAGGCTAGTGGCGAGATAACAGAGAGTGCTGAACAGAAACGAAATAGAACTGAAACAGAAGAAACTTACGACTATTCAGTGTCGAGTACGTCGCAGGATGTATTATTCAATGTCGAACAAATTATATCAGACATTATTGAAGATTTATGCGGTAAAAAGTTCTTTTAGTATTTAAGTACCTATTAACTGTCCATGAAACAACGAAAGTATCCTAATATTATATTTAGAATATAATGTAGTTGTGTACCAAATTTCATGTGAATCACTCGATATTTTTTGCATGAAAGAAAGTAGCAAATAGTCATCCTCAAAAGTTTTTCCTTTTTTAATATTAGTAAAATAATATACAACATTGACAATAATAATTAAAATACTATACCAAAATTCGGTGTCACTTTAAATTCATAACAATCCTATAGTGATGTACGATAATCTAAGATCCAAGCTATATCCAATATATGGTATATTCAGTAATAGAAATAGATAGATATAGTCATGTCACTTAGAACTTCCATTATAACGTCGTCCGTAACAACTTCGTGGTAATGCTTCAGACTAGGTACTCTTAACTGAAATTATAGTCGTGAAAACCCCTTCTTGGAGATTTTACTAATATCAGAGTCTCAGTAGGTACTGTGGGATTTTGTTCAAGTAAAAAAATTGTTTCTGATGTTTGTAGAATTTGTGAAGTTAAGTGAAATTGTAGAACTAGGTCCAACAAATCGAAACAATAGCGCATATATTAATTCTCTGCGTTTTGTCTCTATTATTACTTCTAAATTTCATTATAAGCAGCTATTTTAATAGTTTATTATTTGAGAGAAATAGAGATGATTATATTATTATTATAACAGAAAACATTACGTCACGTCCTCAATAAGTAAACCTTATACGAATATATTGACATATATCTCACCAATAATAACATATCTTATATTTCAGGACAGGATACAATAAGAGGGAGATAAATCACCAAACAATACATAATTACAAATAATTATTATTCGTTATATAAATAAATAAAATTAAGAAAATAATTTTATTGTATTTTTGTCTGAACAGGCATATTAATAATAACTGTTTTAAATATATGATCGAGAAAGCTAAAAATATGTTTATAAGGTAAGCGTAACATTTTCTTTCTTTTTGTATGTAGTCATTAATACATACACAACAACAAAATATTGATTAAAAATACTAGAAGCATAAAAATCTGAATTTTTACATTAATGACTTATATACAACATTAATAAATACTTAAATATATAGGATATTATGCCCTTAAAAATAGGTACACAATAGAAAACAATGCCATAGGTCTATTAAGTGTCACACAATTGTTTACACATATATACACACATTAATTTTTCAAACTTATTTTTCAAGAGTATGCTTGAAAAATTTTATGGAATAATTAGCTGAACCATAGCGGTTAAACACGATAAAACTCAGTATATTAATTGAGGTAAAACGCACAGAATTTTTAATTTTCATGAATTAATGCTAAAATTGTATATTTTTATTTTTAGTGACTAGATTTGTAGTCTAGATGAACTTCGCATTTACGCATTAAAATTAAACATGATTATTAATATACTTAGGTCGGAATCAATTTTAACCAAGTGCCCGAACAAATAGAAAAAAAAATTAACACTCAGATGTACTAATTTTTAATAAAAGAAGCACCCATGGGAATAATGCAATTTATTAAATGACGAATACTTCACAATAATTAAAAAATACGAAACTTAATAAAACGTTGAGCATGATTTTTAATAAATACAAACATATATTATACATTACACGTCACTTTATAAAAACTATTCTTAGCGTAGTCTGGAAACATCTGCATTACCTATCTGGTAATGATCACAATACGTAAAAATAATTATTGGAATGATTATTGATTAAAAAATGCTTTATATGTTTGTTGTTATAAAACATTAATCAAAGAACAAATTGCATGTATCTGATATACCCATTTAACAACAAAATTTGGACACAGCAATTCGTGACTGCAGTATAAAAAATTAAAAGTCTAGGAATTAGTACCTACTAACATATATACTAAATATACATATAGTAGAATGAGAAATTATGGAATATATTATTAAATAATGGAAGAGAAAAAGACAATTGAGGTAATAAATAAGTTACTATGGAGTATGTCACGATAACATGTTTATTACTTATTATTGCTCTATATTATTAAAACATGATGTATAAATCTTAGTATGTGATTAACATTTTACTTCTTCATAACATAATATATAAACATGTTTTATCTGATTAAAATACAAATGTTTCCAGCCTGAGATCATCTATAACTAAGGTACGTCACATGAATTTCATGATATTCCCCCACCCCCTTCCCCACTTTCTATTCAGGTATTCACATTTGTAAAATCCCTAGAGTGGCGTAAATTTTTATTTTTATAGAAATTGGAACTATTTTCAAGTATTATTAATTTGTTAAGTGTTAAAAAATCTAGAATAAACATACTATATTTTACGTATAGAAAGTAATGATTTCTGTCACTCCTTGTCGCACAACACAACATGTGACGTAATTTATAGATAATCTCTTACGATAAACCCTAATGGCTGCCATGTGACAATTTTGTCAAACTTCTTTCTGATATAATTTGGCCAACTTACTTACCCACTTGATACATTAATAATCAGAACATATTTAAATAAGTAAAGAATTCACCAACAATAATAATCGCATCAATTTTTAAAGGATTAGTAGAACTTCTTAGTCCCTATCTCTCATCTAAGCATGTAATTTCTTCTATGAATTGATTTTAATTGTTTTTACTATGTTTAATATAGCTCTAATGTATATAGTTCTTAGGGTAGAGGTATACAATCAAGGTTGAGGTCCTTATTTGTCACTTAAGTTATTAAAGTTATTGCACCTGAGTTTAAAGACAAAGTTTACAACATAGTATATATCATTCCTAGGAGGCTTACTATCAAAATAAGTAGATATATATTAGATCTCTGTCGATAACTTAGGCACGTACTCTTTTACTGTTTTTGATTTATTATTGACTAATTATTGCTTGTGACCTCTGGCATTTATATTTTATTATTATTAATTGTATGATTTTTTCGACGTATTTGTGCAATATTTTTATCATTTTAAGTTAGAGAGTATGTTTTTAAAATATCATATACATACACGGTGTTGACAACAAATGTACAGTCAAGAATGTCCTAACATTGAGTTTATAAACTATAAATTAATATGGATATTTTTTGGCTGTAATATTAGTAGGAGTAACAATTATTTCGGAATCAGTAGGTCAATACCATCCATACATAATACATTATCTAGATTAGACTTCTCACTCAATATTATTCATTAATTATATTGAGTTATGATCATATTTAACAACATCTATATTAACTAACTATTAATCTGCATTTACAAAAGGAGGCACTAATACCAGACATTTCTATTGTAGTATTCATTTAATAAATTAAGATCTTAAAACTGTTTGTAAAAACTACCATTTATGCAAAAATGCATATACTATGTGCAATACATATAGATATATATATTTAAACTAGCATACTACGAGTATATGTATGCGCAGCTCATGGCTCATAACATAACTATTTCATTCGTGTAAAGCTGGTTTGTATAGAACTTCTATTACTAGTTCCAAGGTGTCTATACTTTACTGTATTAATAGATTCAATATAAAAGTTACGTAAAACTTTTGCTTGATAACAACTTAAAAATCTCGGAAATTTCGAATAAAATCATCATTATATATAAACAAGGCACGCATTTTATACAATATGAAATTCTGTGTTACTTCCAGATTTGACACCAGTTAAATATAAATTACACACTTGGCAAAGGAAGAGGTTATTACTTTCCGGTTAATGAAGAGTATAACTTTGGTTGAACATATCCTGATGAATTTGAATAAATAGTGTACTAGTTCCATTAATTGTGCCATTAAATTGGAAGCACATTCACGAAAATTAAAAAGACTAATTTCCAAATAGGGGGATATACATGTAAGTACTAACATACACATAACAACATAAATATGTTAAACGAAACTTAAATATGTCCATATTATTGTTCTGAAATAATGAACTTTTGCACAATAAAGGGGATATTAAACCATAAAAATTAAGTATACCATATAGAACACTTAGTATAAGATAACAGGTGTTTTACATTATTTATGGAAGATTTTCAATGTCCATGTCAATGTCCGAGTCATCTTGTTTAGCAGTTGTATTTAAATAGGACATATTATAAAAAAATAATGCAAGAATTAAATATATACCTGCGCATCAAAATATTATAGTAATAAATAAACAAACTGCTTAGGTACTAAGAGAAACTGCAAGAATGTACTTAACAAGAAACTTAAAACATTTTCTTAAGATAGCTTGGAAGATATATGCAGCTATGAAAAGAAAAATGGCAAATTGAATTTTTACATAACTGCGATTGTATAAACCGACTTTTATTGAAACTGAGGCGAAAAAAGCCGTTTAAAAGTTAGGTGCCAAGAACTTTAACATTAAATTCATATTGGAGTGCTGATTTTTTGTTTGATTTCCTGTTTTGCAGTCCGGCCGTGCTGAAAGCACTACAAAACAGGAAATCACACAACAAATTGATAAGCGAGTACACTACGCCATAGATAAGCATGATATCTTAGTACAAATGAGTTATTATCCAACGCAACCTAGCAACTTCGAACTTTGAATCGCTAGAGAGCTACTAAAATCTAAAACCAAAGATGAACATTGATTGTAAACAATCATATACAGCAATTGCAGTAGGAAATCAACAACTACTAAACTTAAATAGGAAATCCTCAAAATAATAAAATCATTGCATGCTTTTATTATTTTGCCTGTGCATGCATAGTAAGGAAAGTGACAAAAACATTGAATATAAAAATAAACTTCTGTACTAGTATTTATGAATTAATAATTTTCTAACTGCTGCTGACACATTTGTGTCAAATTAAGCAAGAAATTCATGTGATGACAAATGTTGACAATTGATTTCAAAATACGCATGTATAATTAATATGAACATTGTAATAAAGCTACACTTCTATTGTAGTGAAAATTGTAATTATTGAGCTACACTTCTATTGGTCCTGAGCACATATTTAATTTCTACAGATTATGTTAATTTTTGAAAACCTGTAGCCTGCTAATCGAATGTGACATATTAATATATCCTTGAAAATTATGTTGCGCCCTAGAACCTGAAACGGGTAGGACATGTAGTTTCCAACAACAAAGTTTTTGTATTTTCCCTTGTGCTATTTAGGTATATATATAAAGGAAAATTTCATATCAAAAATATATATATGAAATTATGTTGTGGTACATACTCGTCCTAGTGAAAGAGTATGCTGCTAATTACCCAGTTAACAGGTTAACATATATAAATGTATCCACAAATTTTTGAGATTATCATTATGTATTGCTGTAGTGTTCATATGCTATACAAACTCTATTATAATTAACACAACCAAGAAACTGTGAAAGGTACTTTTGACACAGTTAATTTATGTATACTAAGTACTAGGGATGGGTTTTCATTACATGCAAATAATTTTTTTAAGACTATTACAAAATTACTTGAATAGTCATGACTACAAAGACACACTATCAGTTAAAGTAATTATTATGTCATAAATATATATAAGTCCCTTTCACGATTTTAAGTATAATTTAGATAAAATTGTACTTAAGTTTTTTATAATTCTATAAACGATTAACCCTAGCATTTCTATAAAAATATAATTTAAACAGAACACACCCTGAATCACTAACATACGGTATAGAAACAAGCAGTCACTTACATCCTGAAAAGAACACACCGAGTCAGTAAGGAAACCAAGAGCGCGCGTGCTCCGCGCCGGCAAAAATGACGCCGCCGACGAGCGCTAGCGCCAGGGCGGCGGCGGCCAGCAGCCGTCAGCCGCGTGCAGGCAGCGCGGCAGGGGCGCGCAACGCGCAGCGTCATTGCGTCGGCTTCAGCGCCGCCAGCTTCCGGCCGCGTGCACGTGCCTCTTGTCGCGACGTCGTGTACTCAAACCATAACACGTTAGGTATCAAAGTGGTGTCTCTTATCATCAGCATTTCAAATAACTTCCTGGAATTTAATAAGATAAAGCTTTGTAACATGTAGGCAGGTTATTTGGAAAATATAAAAAAGCGAACAAACTATATATTAATATTTACACTGACAAATTATTATTATTGTTTGATAGTATCTCAGGTTCAATTTCAAATAATCAAAAACTTTTATAATTCATTTTCAGTATATAATTAAGATTTAATTGTTCTGCTTATTTTGGAATTTCATAAATGGATTGGCCAGAGTTAGGCAAGGAAATATTAACATTTTTAAATAATAATAAAACAATTGCTTACATTGACACCAACTGAGGAAAAATTGGTGTGAAAACTCTATGCACTAATGCAAACCATACAGAAGCAAATAGGAATCCAACAAATCCACCAACAATTACTTGAGTTGTTGTATGGTAGTGCAAATAGACTCTTCCAATGCTGACTAATACAGACAATGTAATGCAACCTGCTACAATCACCATTCGCCATAGAGCAGATATTATACTATTATTATTTATATGGTGTAATCTGGAATAAAAAATATAATAAGAATTATTTTTAACTAGCTCACCCATGAAACTTCGTCTGCATCACACTTACTTGATATTTGTTATTATATATTGCCCAATTTACATGACATCTTTTTAAATTATAGTTTATATATATCATTACATTGTGTAAGCTATCTAACTCTAAAGTTTCATCAAAATCCATTCAGTAGTTTTTGTACAAATATATTTATATTTACAAACTTATACTATTTTATATTTACATTTACAAACATGTATATTTGCAATTACAAACTTTCACAATTATAATGTCAATAAGATAATAATAATTCAAAAGATGTTGCACAGAATAGAATAGAATTTTACAGACACTGCTCTACTATGTAGAGTACAATTGGCTAAAATATCATACTATATCATAGCCAATTGTACTCCACATATAATATATCAATCAACATTTTAAACTCAATAATTGTGCTTCATCTATAAGTTGGAATTCATTTATGGAGAATTTCAGAATGAAATTAACAAGAATTTCATATTTTTACCACATAAAAGACACACGCACACAAAAGAGACAAAAATTCTATAAATTTGTCTTATTCTATTAATACTCTTAATCCTTTTTTGTAAATATAAAAAAAAGGATTAAAGGCCAGGTGTTTTAGGTAAGTAGTAAGAGTACTTCACAGCTTGAATATATTATCAAGTAAGCCTATATTAGTGACAAATTTAAGTACAGGAATGTACATACATGTAAAACATAATTTATAATATTTTTTTACCTGATTAATACAAAATATAACACATAAATACTGAAAAACCAAACAAATTGGGCATGAGATGATGGCATTCCATATTCATTGTATAAATGTCCTCTTGCTATTGGTCTAGCTTCACAAATAGTATGTTTCAAAATAATATTCAAAAGTTCATTAATTAATGTACCTATAAAAAATGCAATCTGCAAAAGAAGGACACATTTTAATATTGTTAAAAAAATTGTAATTATTTATTTCAACAATTTCAAGTAACCACTTACAGTGTGGAGATCACGTCTAAATAATATTAGTGCAACAAATCCAGCACCAATTCCAAATGGAGCTAAGCTTATAAGAGCAAAAAATTTTCCTAATATATCACCTGAAAAAAAAATTGTTTCAGGTATCATTGGTGATAAATAGCTATTATTTGTAGCTTGTTACTATATTGTACTGATTCATAAAGATGCTGCATATTTTAAATAATTGGATACCTTTAGGATATTCAACCAAAGTGAGAGCAAGTGGTTGCCACTCAATGTCACCATTATTAAGCAACACATCGCTAACTGACAAAATTGTATCCTCCATTATAACATCATCTAAGAAATAATTGTACATAAATTCATTAGATATTATTTATTATTTCTTAAAACTATAAAATTTTCAATAGTGTAATATTAGTAAATCGGCGTTCAAGAAAAACAAGTCAAAAATTATAAATGTCATTTTGACATTTTGATGGTCATGGCTTTGACGTATACATACATGGCACAGATCAGTAGAGTTTTTTCTTAGTAGTAGTAACTGACGTATATTATTTTATCCAAAAAAGGAATAAAAAGGATTTTATGGAATACATTGTGTTGTTATCTTAAATCACGCTCATTTTACCCTTTGTTTCTCTAAATACGATAACTCTATGCTTCCACCCACTACTGCTGTTAAGGGGATCTTCCTATGTGATGGGTTGAAAAAATCGATTTTTTTTTTTCATAAATTGCTAATCTTCAGTAGTATTTCCATGAGAGTTTTTGAAGATATGAGAAAAGAAGTTTGGGCAACGTACTTAGTATGTCATTCATCCCGCTAGATAATTCGCCAATGTTGAGCCATGAATATTTTTTACCTTTTAAGGAATGATTTTTATTGAGACCTCGTTGTTAAATTTGTAACTGACGCTTGTGAGTAGAAGACATTATATTTAGAAGTACGTACTGAAAAAAGGAATAAAAAGCGTTTTCATTGTTTCGTAGATTTTATGGAATACATTGTGTTGTTATCTTAAATCACGCTCATTTTACCCTTTGTTTCTCTAAATACGATAACTCTATGCTTCCACCCACTACTGCTGTTAATTATTTGCCAAAATATTTATAGTCCAAATATGTGTTAATAAATGATAAAAAACTTGTTATAAAATAATGCTAATAAAATATGCTAACATTTTTCAATGTCAAATAGTAGAAAAAAGAGTAAAATGTAAAAAATGCTCGGATTTTTTACATTTTACTCTTTTTTTCTACAACAGAATCAAGCTCTCGCTAGCTTTTTCAGTTAATTCGTTCATTTACCAGTTGAATTCTTGCAAGTCGAGTTGGCAGAATTCAACTCATGTTAACTAGAATTCAGCGCAACTTGATTTAATAACTCTAGTTGACACATCTCTACTTTCACTAGCGAATAGCAAACGGTTACTCTATTTTTCCTAATTTGAATTTAAAAATGGTCTGCATTATTGTAAACATGTATAACATTTATTTGAAAGGAATACGAGCTGAGTTTCTTGTTATATTCTTCTCATCTCGAAATCATTCCTAACGAAGGTAGATTTGACATATCATAAGAGTCTGCAATATACATGAGTAAAGATATTTTGATTTTTTTTATAGTAGGCCATTTCGCTTTAAGTGGATAACGCTTTAATTGTTTAAATTTTACTAGATATTGATTTCCGAAAATCGATAAAAGTACATTAAGTAGACGTACGAGGTTAAAGTTACAATTGAGACCATATACGATATTTTATCGGATATTTTATTTCTTATTACGACCTTAAACATTTTAATGTTGGTAACTTTGTGGTAGCTCAAAACGACTTGCATCCAGTGTCGTAAAACGTATGAATTAGAGAAAAACGATTTACTACCTCATTCTCTTCATTGAAAGAAAAAAAAGATTTAATATCAAATCTTCAAAATAAATGGTCAATTTACTTGCAACACGTAACTAAAATTGTCTAAATAATTCCAAAAATGGCAGACTCAGATGTAGTGGATTTGGATTTAACCATTGATGATTTAGTTCCTAAAAGCACAGAGAGGTAAATATTTTGTTATTTGACCATTACCCCCACAATAATGTTTCTAGTGAATAATGTTTTGTTTCTTTTCTTTAGTAAAATATAATCCGTTCGTTGATTTTCTAGTATTTTTTAGAAACATGTAAAAGATTTTTGCCTTTACAATATTATTAGTAAGCAGAGAATGGAAAATGTAACTTGTCAGTACCTTGACATTTGACCCACTTGTCGTACATTAGCCAGGAGTTCTATGTGGGCATTTACAAAAGAGAGTAGGTACTTAGTAGTAGCAGATTTAAAATTTAGTTAGACTATTTGTAGTCTGTATGGTACTAATGTTATTGTGTACGTAATGTATTTTCTCTACTTATATAGAATGTAACTGGACTAATTTAGGTTTATTAATTATTCTATATTTAGTTTGTATTATTATTATTAGTTTTATAAATGTTTGGTGAGTTTAATAAAAAAACAAAACAAGTGTAAAATATATGATTTCCTAATATTAAACCTGATAAACCTCTTTATCTTTGGAATTTTTAAACTGTGAATGAATTATCTTTTCATCTTCTTAATATTTCACTTGTGATAATTTTCTTTATCAGTCATAATACAAAAAAACGTGTTGAATGTGTATACTTTCAAAGTAATCCTAAAGATACTTAATACTTAGAATCAATCTAAATTGAGTCATGGGTCTTATGTTCTCCAGATATACAGAAACCATACATCCATTTATATTCTTCAAATATATTACTTGAAATAAAGACACATAAAATGAAGTTATATTTATCTAAGTCTTTCTAATAGCTATGTAATTTATAACATTTTTATATTTAAAAATCATATTAAGTAAACAATGATTGCACTTGGGATATGAAATGCAGAGAAATATTGTATTTTTTGTTTATATTTCATTATCGGTTATTTCAAAAAAGTATATAACTTTTATAATGGAACTAATCAAGAAATGTATGTATTAAAAAACCAATTAGTAAAGACAATTTAGTTTTAATATATTAAAGCCAAATGATGACAACTATATAAATCGTTGTACGATTGATATTTTGTGACATTTTGTGATCAATTTCTTCATCAGTACGCAAATTTGAGAACAAATGTAATAAATCATTCTATTCCAAATCCATACAGTCATTTTTCAAGAAAAATAAGAGAAATAACCTAAATTGTGGAATATAATGTTGATGATGAATATGATGAGTCACACCCTTATATTAAGGCCATTGCAGATGTATCTTTAGACCATATATGAAACAAAGTTTAAAGATAAATATTGTTTCATTATAAATAACTTTGTTTTATAGTAAGTTTGACACATGGTTTATTCCTAGTATTAATTCAGGCATACGTTTATAATATAATGTGTATGTTTGTAATACTTTATTGTACAATAACATTATAAATAAAAGGACATAATTGTACTTATATAATAAATGGGTACAATGGCAGACTTATCCCAAAAGAGGGATTTCTTCCAGTCCAGTGGTAAAGATAGGTACAATAAATAATGTGTCAATGAAATACATATAATGATATATGCAAACATATATAAATTAATATAGTGTAAATAATAAGAATAAATTTAATGGTATGTCTTTAATTTTAAGGTGCATATATTCTGTAATAAACTAAATCAACAATTTATGTTTATCAGGTTGGCTGAAGAAAAGAAAGAAAGTGGCAATCATTTATATAAATTCAAAAATTACAAAGGTGCACTTGTTATGTATGATGAGGCAATAAACCTATGTCCTGATAATGCTGCTTACTATGGAAATAGATCTGCTTGTTATATGATGCTGGGCATGTATAAGAAAGCTTTAGATGATGCTCAGAAGGCTGTTTCTTTGGACCCTACATTCACAAAAGGCTACATTCGTATAGCAAAATGTTGCATTGCTTTAGGTATGATATTATAATATTTCTTCCACAAAGAACTTACTTTAAACATAAAAATATGATACCAACATAGGAGTAGATTCTTTTGAATAAAAAATAATTACCAAAAACACTATTGATGAGTACTATGTAACCCCATACACCTACAGTGATATTGCACAGTAGTATTAAATAGATATGGTATTGAAACATTTTGCAACAAATGATTGAGTAAACATTAATATTATTATGTATATTATCACATAATAATATAGTGAATAAAACAAAGGGAGAATTAATTGTGTCCATCCATTATTCTATAATTTTACTTGTTATAATGTTAAGGTTGTTTTCATAGCCATTTATGTGTGCAGTACTACAATTGGATTTAACGAGTAAAATATTATTGCATAATAAACATTTACATAAATGTTATTGGAGGTGTGGGGTGCCTAACATCATTATCATCTATTTTTTCTTTATCCCATTCATTTGGGGTCAACATAAATATTTTTCTCTTCCATTCATCCCAGTTCACAGTCATCTCATCATTACTCCCTTTCTTGCCATATTATTTTTTCATCACTTTTTCAGCCTTCCTTTGCCCTTATATCCATACCAACGGCTCATATATAATACTTTCTTTAAAATATTCAACTTCTCCAACACTACATTCATAATTCCACTAATATATTAATTTGTTATCTTGTCCATTCTTTTCACACCACATATTCATCGAAACATATAATATCATTCACATTACAGCTGCAGCAGTAATCTTTCATCCTTTTTATTATATCTGTCAACTTTTATTACAAAAAAAAAATTAAAACCTTTAGCAAGGTCTATTCTTCTTTACAAAATTGTCGATTATCATAACAATTTAATCTGTTACATTGCAACATTACTATTAGTGGTATAAATAAAAAAACTCCCTTGTATATAGAGTTGTCTTTTTCTGTGGTTACAGATTCATCACAATTTTTACATTTGTCAGATGTCAGATGTGTACCTCTTTCGTTCATCCTCTTTATGTCCCAATATTCAATTACATACAAAAGAACAATATAAATATGTAGTAAACCTGTACAGTTTTAGTTTTAGGGGCCATATATTAAATGTTTGGGAGTGATAAATTAAAACCATGTCCTCATTTCCATGACCTGTCGCCATTTCATCATACAGATGTAATAAAATAATTCACCTTACTAAACAGTGTAATGCCTAGAAAGTATAAAATTTTTTTTATATTATTCCTATTTAAAGGTGATATGTCTAGTGGGGAGCAGGCTGTCAATAAAGCAAAAGAATTAGGTGGGGCAGAATGCGCAACCAGTGAACGACGTGCCTTAGAGTCCCTAAGGAGATTACATGAAGATGCTCAACGCGCAATGGAGGCTCGTGATTATCGCCGCGTAGTGTTCTGCATGGACCGTTGCCTTGACTATAGCCCTTCATGTGCCAAGTAAGTAGTAAACAGACTATTCTTACGAAGTGTTGGTTAATAACTACGGGTATTAATAAATGTATGTAATATTTATTTTACTTATTTATTTAAGTATATATATCTATCACAATTCCACTTATTAAAATACACAACTGGCACGTTCCGCTGTCGTTACCAGAATGCTGTGGCTCACAAAATTTCCCTCCTTTTATACCAAGAAGCGTGGGGTTGTTATCACAACTAATTCAGTAATAATCAAAGTACCTCCTTTTAATGTTTTAAATTATCTATTTTTTTGCCAATAATGACTTGAACCCTAACAGAAGTATATAATGATTTTGTAATTCAATACTAGCATTTGTAAATTAATATTATAAAATAATTAACTTGTTATCCTGAAAAAAAAATTAATATTTATGGTTTCATTTATATTCCACTTCTAGCTAATATCACATGTTTTAAATGTTCACAATTTTTTAATTCATAAATTAATGTCACTCATCATAGATTCTAATATAACGTATTTATGTAAAATATAATTATTTATTTATTTAATTCAGGCTACATGGCCCATATTATAAATACCTTATAGACTAACATACATAAGAAATAATAATAAAATATGTAAATAAAATTGTCTCTATGATCACGGCACTGACAACGGCAATCTGCCACGGTAGCGCCGATAGACCACCCCCTTCGGCCAGTAGTCCTCCTTCATGAAGGTGGGCAGCATGTTGGTGGGGACCAGGGCCAGGAACGCTTTGAAGCTCGCGTTGTGGTTCGATTCCAACTGCGTCACCCTCAATGTTAGGTTGTTTTTAGTCCGGATGTAGTCAACAATGTCCTGTTCCTTGGTAGCGTAGTGTTATGCTAGCAGCCAACTTAACTTCGTATGTGGATTATATTAATATATATATGTACTTATGATATATATACCTATAAATTAAACTAAGAAAACGGCAAGAAAGAAGAAAACAGCTAATATATTTTATATTACTTAGGTATTGATATAAAAGTTAACCTAAAACCAAAATTTAAATAAATGCTGAAATTATGATGACATTTCATTTCTTAAGGTCTTTAACAGTGGTGGATAAGGATCAGGTATCTGTCATGTAGATTTGACATACAGAGATATTATTTATTATAGCATTAACGCAAGGAGACAGTCATCGTCTATTGTTAGGATTTTATAGTGTATCTGTACATAAAGTACTATGATTTATGATATTGTTTCAGGGCGAAGCTCACGAAAGCCGAATGTTTGGCAATGCTTGGGCGTTGTCAGGAAGCTCAAGAAATTGCTAACGATTCTTTACGGTTTGATAGTTTAGATGCCGAAGCTATATATGTACGAGGATTGTGCCTTTATTTTGAGGTAAACATTTTTTTATTATGATAAATATGAGTGATATTTTCCCCTTACATTAATTAATGATTAAGAAACTAAACATAATTTTAGGCACATTCCAATGTGTGTGCATAAAATAATAGTTTATACCTAAATTATTTCATAGGTTCTGAATTAAAACGGTGAATCAGATTTCTTATTATCTACTTTATGTACACATCTATCAGTTCTTACATGCGTCCTTATTTATAGACCACGAGCCAGAGTCATTTATAGTCAATTATTTCCTCCTTGGTATCTGTTGAAATTTTCTAAGATGGTTAGGAAAGTTGTATTTATTATGAAGCCTAGTGCAAATCGGCTCCCAGGTTACGGTAGCCAGGGTTGAGGAGAAGCAGTCGCAAACATGTCTAAAATTCAATGATCTCCATCTTCAAATTGCTTCATAGTGAAACATTGAAGATAACAAATAGTCAGCTGGCTGTAACGTGGTTGATGGTATTTGGCTGAAGATATTTAATTACAATCCATGCCTTTATGTAGCATACTCTAATTTTCATCAAACAGCAATTAAAGTCACCTGGTGTATAACTGTATGCCAAACAAGACTACGACCACTCAATGGTAGAAGCAAGGTATTGCTTCTTGATTTTTTTAGTTTATAATAAAAAATAATTGAATATGAACTCATGAGATACTTATGTATTTGCTACTAGGAGAATACCACCTGCGCGCCTTCGCACCTTCTAGACGTATAACGGTAATTACCAAATTTTCTGATGTCTGGCTTGAGGTATTAGATAACTCCAGTAGCAGTTTCTGTGAGTTAATTGTACAAATTCTACTTTGCAGAGAAGGCATAAATGTTCAACGAAGTAAAAATATTTACTGTTATGTGAAAGTGAATTTGTTTATATGTTTGTTACCTGTTGATACCCTCAAAAATTAAGACAATATAGAATGAGACATTTTATCTCTATTAAGCAATGTGTCCCAATCGCACACAAGCGATATTACAGACAATAACTCGTGTTACATTACTTAAATGAATAACGTTTGTTACTTTTAATTTATTTTAGGATAAGGATGAGCAAGCTTTTAAACACTTCCAACAAGTTTTGCGGCTTGCTCCAGATCACAAAAAAGCTATTGAAACATATAAAAGAGCTAAATTACTGAAACAAAAGAAAGAAGAAGGTAAAAATGATCCAAATATTAAAATGTTTTAATTGTATATGTTACTAGATGGGTATTTTCATTCTCCATCGATTTTATTGTTTGCACAATAAGCTATCACACCTACTAGACCAACTTTGTCAACATTACAACACGTACAGATAACGTAATTCCTAAACTAACTGCGGAATATTTCTATTTGTGCCGAGTAAGTTGGGTAGAGATATGATGACATTACTGGGCATTGTTAACCAGAATTTTTCTGTAAGCGTCGGCAAGACACTGATGCCTCCGCTGATGTAAGCGTTCATGAGGTGGCTTGCCATCATACAAACCCTTTTCCTTTATTGACACACTCATGGTATAAAAATAATAAGCGTTAGGTATATTTATTATAAACTAGCTGTTGGCCGCGGGTGGCCGGCCCGCGTGGAATCTAACTTTATTTCTCTAAAATAAAAGTAGCCTAAGTTACTCCTTATAACATCAGCTACCTAACAATAAAAGTCCCGTCAAAATCGGTCCATCCATTTCAGAGATTAGCCGGAACAAACAGACAGACAGACAGAAATTGTAAAAAATATATTTTGGTGCATATACCGTATTTATATTCATATGCATGTAGTAAAGAACGGTTATTTTAATATTACTGTAAACTATACAAGTACAGTCCGAATAATATACTTACATATCTTTGGCAATTTATTATTATTTATATTTATAATAGATTACTAAAATTTAAAGAAGTAACCACATCATTAATGTTCCCTACAGGTAATGAAGCTTTTAAAATGGGACGTTGGCCACAAGCCCTTTCTCGTTACAACGAAGCGTTGAATATAGACAAAAACAATAAAGCAGTCAATGCTAAGTTGTACTTTAATAAGGCAACGGTATGTGCTAAACTTAATCAAACAATAGAAGCCGCTAAAGCGTGCACAGCAGCGCTAGAACTCGACGAGAATTATGTAAAGGCGTTGCTTCGTCGCGCAAAATGCCACACTGAACTTGGCAATTATCAGGATGCAGTGAAGGACTATGAAAGACTATACAAAATAGACAAAAGCAAAGAAAATAAGCAGATGCTGCATGAAGCCAAAATTGCGCTCAAAAGATCTGAACGAAAGGATTACTATAAAATTCTAGGAGTGGCGAAAACTGCGTCCGTAGACGATATTAAAAAAGCTTACAGGTAAAGTATTTGTTTATTGACCCATACTTCATGGTGGCACCAAATCGACTATGACAGGCATTCTCTACCAGTCAACCTTTCGGGAAATGCAGAGATATTTGACAGTGGCTTAACATTGATTATATTATAAATTACATATATGCATATATTAGACTAAAGTAAAACTAAATTAGAATAGAATATACATTATTATTGTAATATATATATATATATATATATATAAATATACAATATACATAATATATATGCAGATAAATTTAATATGATGAATACATTACTTAAAAGATGAGCATGAAATTTTTAAAGTATATTTAGTTTGATTGTGTTCAGGGAGTGAATTCCAAAGCCTTGAAGATTGTAGACCAAAACATTCAGATACAAAATAAATTTTATGAAAGGAAGTTAGAGGAAAAAGAGATTCCTTAGAGCGTTGTTAGTAGTCATGAGAGTCATCATAGTGAGGGTTGGGTTGGTTGGATTTATGTGCAGGAAGCGCGCCCTGGTGCACCACCCGGACCGGCACGCGGGCGCTCCGGACACTGAGAGGCGCGAGCAGGAGCGCCGCTTCAAGGAGGTGGGCGAGGCGTATGGCGTGCTCAGCGACCCCAAGAAGCGCGCGCGCTACGACCACGGACAGGACCTGGGCGAAGACGGCGGAGACATGGCTGGTATGTGCATATCTTTGACAGCCTGTTTGTTGCACAATCGTTATCTCACCTCACCACTGTAACGTTAATATATAATGTGATGAGGTGAGGATACGTAATTTTATTGCTTACTGTAGTATCTAGGTAGTGAGTATATAGGCGGAGTGATTGTACTACTAATTGCACATTAGTAAGTTTGTTTAGTCTCTATGGTAAATCTAAGAAATATTACAAGTGTAGGCACATATTGTATACACAAACGGCGACTCGATTGTGTAGCTCAGTCTGTGATGATTCTACTCTGTATATTAAATTTGTCAGTTTTTAATTTTATTTCACACCATTTACAACTTGTGCTATCAATATTACTAGGAACTTGTATGTATATATTGGTATCGCAAAAGGCGTATAAAATTTCTAAAAAAGATATATACTAAATTTGAAAATGGAACGTGGAACTGCAATATAATTTTATTTCTTTTTATAAAATTATACACATTCCTCTCGAATATTCCACGGCGTTAACGATAAAGACATAAAACATGTAATACTCGTCCACCAAATAGTATCCACCATATACCATAATATTTCGTAGTGTTGTGTTAGTGAAAGGTAGGTTTCAAAATGCAAATCTACAATTTACTGTAATGTGCTGCCTGTTACTTTATTTCTACTTACAAAATATTCAAATGAATAGGGTCCAAACAGTAACTATTAGTAGATTTATATATAGCCTCGCACAATCATACATAAGTTTGAAATTATAACGCGGCTGTCCTGGAATATATTGCGTAGTATTAATGTGTACTAGGAATTCAGTTTATGATAACAAAATATTTTTTTTTTGCAGATATCGACCCGAATGTGGTATTCCAGTCATTTTTCAATCCCAGTAGACAAAACTTTAATTTCTCTTCAGCTGGTGCATTCCCGGCTTCTGGATATTCCTTTCAATTCGGTTAAGTACATGATTATGTAATTATTATATTATATATTATGTAATATAATATGATAACGATCAATAGTAACAAAACATTCTTAATTCAAGAATCGACATTTTATACAAAATTTAAAATTTATTTACGCAATAAGTAACTTGGACAAATTGTATAATAGACTTTAATGAGTCTTTTCTTCATTCCATCGCGAATTTGATACCATATTTTTTTTTATAAAGTTCCCGCATCACTTGGTTGAAATCATTCCTTATTCTTTGTATAAAATTAATTATTAGGTATTCCAAATATAATTAATATTATTTAGATAAGCAGTGATTTCTGTGCAAGATATCATATATAATAAATGTTTACTCTGTTTTATCATTACAAAACTTAGTAATAATTATAACGTTGACTGATTTAGTTAAGTAACATTTTCCCTATCCTTTCACTCTGTGTGTTGTGTGAACGGTTTTGTTGATATATAATGGAAGGGAAGATAATTCGATGGGTTCATTTATAAATTATTATTTTAATTTAGGTCCAGAATACCTACTTAAAATGATAACCGATTCTTTATTGGATCAATTGTATAGTCAACTTATTTTCGAACTATCTTGTTCTATTAATGCAAATTACTCTATTATGGAAATGGCCTTCTGTTGCCATTTTTATAATCAAGTGTTCTGTACTTCACCTATTAACATGTACAACCAGCATACCATAAATGTGTTGGAATATTAACATGATGTAAAATAAAACTTAATATTGTAATTACATTTTGTTTGATTGAAATACACATGTGGATTAAAAAGTTTTATATTTTATAAAACTTTTTTTTTTGCGTACAACAAAGTTACAACGCAGATTCAAAAAAAAATATTTGCCATAGTATACTTTATGTTATGTTATTTTGTTAAATTTGCTACCTTTCAGACATGCTGTTCCATTCCATCTACTGTGCCTATTAAAAACATTTTTATTAAAGCAGTAGAAAATGTGAAATGTAATTCAAGTATACACTAAAGTACGTGGAGTGTAGAACTCTACAATTAGGAACACTATGTCGTCAATTCCTTTATACAATCCATTCTTGTAACCGTTCCCGTAAAATATTTTTATGTAATAAGATCTGGCTTTTGCCCTTTAACACCGCTATTGAACGATCTTGATGTTGGTACTTAAATACAACTGACGAGACTTCTTAATAAAAGCTAATTTTTGCTTTTCTATCTATAATATATAAATAGTACCTACCTAATCAAAATCATTCAATTTTAAATAACTTAGATCTGTTATAATTCGCATACCAATAAAATAATTAGGTGCAGTCAAATGGGCATTTTATTTCTTCTAAGATTCCGTCGGTCTACCATCTTTCTTCTCCCGTGATGTTTTGAAAACTATTGTACTAAAAATAATCCATGCACTCTTATACTTATCATTGATGTCTTATAAAAAAGAGTGCTATATATTTGTATAGTGACATTTTTTTAGTAATGCATGCGTGAGGGTGGCGTGGGATTACGTAACTGAAAAAGATTATTACTTGTTGTTCCTACACAACAATTTATTTACTATCATGAATTCTGACTCTGAAATGTGATACCTCTTGAAAGTCGCTAACTTAGGCCGTATTTTTATGCTAGGTTCTTCGGGGATCATCAGAATATTCCAACTAACAATAAGATATAAAAAAGTTGGGTATAATTTAAGAGCAAGCTTTAACGTAAAAGATCCGTTGGTTGTGTCAGAGTCGGACTTTGATACAGCTATTTATATTCTGTATTTCTTTTATCTGTTTTAAATATTATTAGTAGCACAAGGTTTTATATTGAAATGAAAAAAATAACAACACTTTAATGATGCATGACTTAATAATTAAAAGGAATCTTTGGTCTATTTATTATTTTATACAGGTTTATTTCGATAAAAGCTTGCGAATACTAGAAATATAATATGGTTTCTTTAATAAAAATGCTCGTTATACACTCTGCAATTGGTTTTTGGTTGGATCAACAAAAAGTACTTTAGTTTACCACGAGACACGACATACAAAATAGTCTACACATAGTAACCTGCAACTCACCTAAGTCTACCGCCAGCCGTGTATTTGTTTTATATTTAAGATTACTGTGAAATTATGAAGATAAGGACACAAGAAGAATAGGAATTGTATACTATTTATGGGATGGGATGGCAAATGATAAGGGAGCCCCTATGACCATAGTAATAAAGCACTATTTTGTTAGAATAGACAAAGAACGTACAACATTTTAACTTTATTTTTATTTCTTTACATTGATATAATGAACAGATATATAATTTAAACCACACTAAATATATGGGGATGCCCTACCTTCAAAATTTTAATTTGAATTAGAATTTATTAAAAAAAATAACAAAACCGAACAAATTGACCATAGTCGGTAAGCATTTCTAAGGACTGATTATCAGGCGAGAGTAGTGTAATTTTCGGTTATCGTTTGGTATACCACGAGGCATAATGTTACGTTTACATTCAACCGCTTCCCCTACCACTCGCGCTGCCGGAAACATTGCTGCGTCAGCATCGACGGGACGCGAGAGGGTGTCTTTACACTCAGCCTGCATACTTATTTACCGGGCGACTCTTCCTTACTTTCCGCTTAAAACGTCGGGCGACAACTGAGCGAGAGGGCTGAATGTAAACACACGCTGCCAGTCCTTTGACTCACGCACGAAAAATGGACTGAGCGCCGGGCAGCGCCAATGGAATGGGAATATCGTGTTTACACTCTCGCGTTGCTCACGTGAGTGCTTAAACCTCAGGAATGATACTACATCATCAGGCAAACAAAAGGTATCAACAGCGCGCAAACCGCCAAATACGCAGAAACTGTACACAATATAAAGAAATATAACATACAAAGTTTAAAAAAAAAGTCCCTTAAAAATTCCATTTCTTAAATAAATGTTGGGATAAAAAAATATGTTAATTCGTCATTTTTGAAGCTAGAAGCTTGAAACTTATTTTTGAGGCTGTTGATTAAATATAAATAAATGAAATCCAAAATTTGGAAGAAAAAATCTCTTAGGGGGCTAAAATATATTAGAGGGGATACAAGTTTTTATATATTTTCATTCTTCTTAAATTAATCATCAAGTAGTAAAAGTTTTTATGTAAATTCGTCATTTTTGAAGTTAGAACAACGAAACTTTTTTCTTTGGCTTTTTGGGTCAGTTTATTAAATACCTTACTAATATCACAGATAACATAATATTACATACAGATACCCCATCCCATACAAGAAAATGGTTCCTTCCTAACTCGGGCTATTCTTCGGGCTATTTTATTTCGCCACCGTAGCCGCTAGATGTCGCTAGATCTGAAGCAGTTCGGATTACTAGTGGGTGCTTAGTAACAAAGCATGAAAATAGATGGCAGTCAATTCAGTCTACATGACATCTGTTTTGCAAAGATATGTATATAATAGATATGTAGGTAACTGTATCGTGTACCTCATTAGGGACGATTCAAGATTCAATGTAAATGTGTAGGTATAATATCGTTAGCAGACACTCTGCAGATATGGCTTATGTGCCAATGTATATACCTATTATGTTATGGTTTATTTTACATTCCATGCCTATTTTTTTGATATGTTGTAACGCGTCTGCGCTATACATATAGCCCGATTTTGATACGTTTATACTGTTCATGTATCAAAATCTTTTTTTTATTTCAATCGTTATATGTATGAGACTGATTTTAGCTACAATTAATTTACTGGTATATACCTCATGTATTCTACGATGTACCCCTCTTTTACCTAATGAGAATTCCGCTATATCTTATATATAAATTTTGTATCACAGTGTTAGTTGCCATATTTCTCCCACATTTTGATGAAATTTGATATGTATACTTGCCAGGTCTGAGGTAGGGTTGTTATCTATTTTTTATACCCCTAAGTCATAGGGGTGGCCTACCCCGAAAAAATATTTTTTTGTATTATGGACAATTTTTTATTTATTTATAATGTTACATTGAAAATACATACACGCCTAAATTTTCACCCGTCTTTCACCAACCCCTATTTTTAATAGCGATATTCTTACAAATATTATAAATGCTAAAGTAACTCAGTCTGTCTGTTTGTCTCGCTTTCACGCCAAAACTACTGAACTGATTTAATTGAAATTTGGTAGACAGATAATGTAGACCCTGAGAAAGGCTACTTTTTAATGCGAAAAAGTATTGAAAGGGGAAATGAAAGGCTATATGAGGATATCGTAATTTTTAAAGTCAGATCTTGTAAGATTAAGTGAACAGGGTCGGTCTAGGTTTTTCATTATTAGAAATGTGTAACGGGGTAACACGTTATTTAGTGCGAAATTGTGTATATTACAATAAAATTTAACGAGAAAATATTATAATGATGTCACTGGGACACTCATTGCCTTACTACTATATCGTCCGTTAGTCGCGAACTTTCTGGAAACACGAGAGGCGCGCTCCTATTGGTTAGTAGATGAGGTAGACGAGTCTCACGGCGCCGCAGCGTAAGTACTTACTATACATACGTAGTATACATATGGGTGTTACAAATGTTTTTATTACGAGTAATATTACTCTGTTATCTAAGCAAGTAATGTGTGCTTATTTTGAACTTGATAACATTCTGAATTACTCGTATATCTTTCAATATCTTTAGCGGTATAAACCAGGTTATGTACTACTACTAGTATTGTTAGTGAGGGATAAAGTTGATGAACAAAAATAAAACAATATTCGTATTAAAAATATATTCATCTAATATTTTTGGCATTATTTTTAAGTTTCTTCCAAATACAAGGGGTCTGACATGGGGTGTTATGTACCTACATTAAAAGATAATTTTTGAAATGTATGAAAGAAATGTATTGTATGAAATTTTTGAAATGTATGAAATGTAAGGACCTGAAAGAAATGTATGTACCTACATAAAAAGTTCATTTTAGAAATGTATGTGTATGTACCTACATTAGAAGATAATTTTTGACATGTATGAAACGTATGTACCTACATTAAAAGATAATTTTTGACATGTATGAAATGTATGAAAGAAATGTATGTACCTACATTAAAATATAATTTTTGAAATGTATGAGATGTATGAAAGAAATGTATGTACCTACATAAAAATTCATTTTTGAAATGTATGAAATGTATGAAAGAAATGTATGTATGTACCTACATTAGAAGATAATTTTTGACATGTATGAAATGTATGTACCTACATTAAAATATAATTTTTGAAATGTATGAGATGTATGAAAGATATGTATGTACCTACATAAAAAGTTCATTTTTGAAATGTATGAAATGTATGAAAGAAATGTATGTACCTACATTAAAAGATAATTTTTGACATGTATGAAATGTATGAAAGAAATGTATGTACCTACATTAAAAGATAATTTTTGAAATGTATGCACCGTACAATAACAATACACGTTAAACATAAACCACAGAGTCATACGCAAGTTAAAAACAAACTGCTATGATATTAATGAGAAAGGAAAATCAACTTTATGGTATTCGAGTTAGGGTCGATTTCTCTCTTTTTTTTAAATACTATTTTAATATTACCAGTTGCCAGTATTAGAAGACAGCAACGATTCGTACGCGATATTTTAAATTATTATGTAATCGATTTTTCAGTACAAATGTAAATAACCAACGACACTAATAATGTACTACTATATTCCGTTCTTTGAAACGGAACACTGCTATAATACAGAATAATGAAAATTTACTGTTCACAACGACTCATTAAAAGCATCATCGAATAATGTGCTGTAATAAAATCCTGTTATCGATTATTCAAAAAAATCGATAATACATGTATGTATTTTTAATATGACGACACTTCATACATAAGTATCATTGGAAATAGTATTACTTGCTTGTTCGGCTATTTTTAATTTACTTAAAAATTTTTTATATGTTTAATTTACAATAATAATATATTAAGTGCTTATTATTGGAAAATATAAAAAAGACATTTAATTAGGCCGATACAAATGACGACAATGCCATCTATGAAAGCATTTTGAAAACATTGAGCCCCATATTAGCACTGATTAAAGTGTAATTAAGTACTGGAAAATAACAAAATGAGTAAATATATGAAAATTACTTTTCTAAACGCATTATTTCATTTTAACATGTATATATAACTTTTTAAAAATTGATTAAACATTTTTGAAAACACAGTTTTGTTTTTTAAAACGTTTGCAAAACTATGAAGAATTCTATCGATACCAATCACTTTTTTAACATTAAAGGGGGATAAACTACTGGATGAAAGTTTTCATGGAAATTCATTATTTTTATGCTTCATGTTGAAACTTTTTTCATTGGTATTTTTGGGTTAGTTTATTAAATACCCCACTAATATTATAACTGTCTATCTCGCTTACACGTCAAAACTACTGAACCGATTTAAATGAAATTTGTAACCCATAAGCTTAGACCCCGCGAATGGATATAGGTAACTTTTTAATGTGAAAAAGGGATGTACGGATAGGTGCATAAGGTGGTAAGGTTGTATGGATATAACGCCATTTTCAAAGCTTTAAGCCTGAAACTGATTTTTTAGACTGTTGATTAAATTTAAATAAAGAAATATGGGTTGCAAGGGATTTAAAGGAAAAGGATTTAGAGCTTGAATTTTAATTTTTAGCCTATTAAGATAAAGATAAGGGGTTGAAAGAGATATGAGAGATTGTATGGAAGTGTCATCATTTTCAAAGCTAGATGTTTGAAACTTATTTTTCAGGCTGTTGATTGAATTGTTTGGAATTCTGTACTTTTAAAGCTAAAACGATGAAACTTTTGGCTTTTATTGGATTAGGTCACTATTTTATGCGGACGAAGTCGCGGGTACAGCTATTTATATCATATATTTAGAATTAATAAGGTATTGTTTGTTGAGAACCTTCGGATATTTAAGTCTAATTTGCACTTTTTAGTTACATTTCTAAATTCAAATTCGTCTCAATCATAGATTCATAAGTAGGTACTTAAATACACGAGTACACCATAGTTCAATGTAGACACTTTTGTATTGTCATTTACAACTATCAAATTTGTTCTTACTCAAAAATAGTTTGGGTTCTTATATATTTTAAAATTTACAATACTTCAGTCTATAATTGTTTATTGAAATGGGTCGAATGGGTGTAATAAAATGGGAAAAAGCTACGCAGTGTCGTCCTATACACAATATTATATCTTCCGATTTTCCCCGTTATAATCCCCAACCTTGGAAATTCATGGTATTATTATTACTTTTATTAACAGCTGCTGATACTATAGATTTAACAGAAGCTAATAAATGGTAGTTATAAAATTATCGAGTTCATATTAGTGATGGGTGAAATTACGACCAAGGCAGGTATATACATACAGTCTTCATAGGTAGGTCAACTTTGTAATCCAGAATGGCAACGCATGTTACCCACTTGATATATCACGAGCGTGACAAGATTATGATCAATATTTGTGGTGTTGTTTATTTAGGTATATTATGTATCTACATACTATCTTGACGGGTACCACTTTCTATCAGATGGGCTTTATCCCGTAGGTTTGTTTGCCATTCTAGTAGCGTAAAAAGAAACATTCTTGATATTTAATATTGAATCCAGAACATACAGGGAATATAAAAATTATGTATCAAACGATGCGATAAGCTGACCCTGGGAACGTTCATTAAGTGCTTTATGTATGTAGATAGGTTTTTTCAAACTGTTAGTTTTTACTATTTATAGACGTTTGTCGTTATTAATTATATATAGGAAGGCAATTCTCGAATCGAGTGGTTATTATCATATGAGTATCAAAGAATGTGGACTGAGGAGAGAGAAGTGTGGAAAAAGCGAATGTATCCTGAAAATACCACAGTCAATGTTGATGTAGTAAAGCGCTACGTATTAACTTTTAAAACCAATCATCAATCACCCAATCTGGAAAAAAAGGAACCTTTTAAAATGAAAAAGTAAGCTATGTCCTCTATGTATATTTTTTTCGTTACAATCTAGATACGCGGTAGCGTGTCAAGCCGAGTTTCAAGTAACTGGCGAGCAGCACCGTGTGTATAAAAATTACCCAAGACAATTCACACCATCCGAGTCCAAACTAAACAGAAGTATGGTTACTAAATAACTGATAAAATACTTATATAATAGAAAACAACCAAATGAATATAAAGAACCATACCTATGAATAAATACAAATGTTTCTATTGTCCGAGAATCGATGCAGACAAATATTGTTATACTGATAACCATTTGACTTTTAAACAGAGCAGGCTAGCCCTCACTCTGCCATACTACGCACGCTACTTTGTCTTATTATTCTGTAATATGAAAAATAATGCTTTAGTAATATTGTGATTGTCTAGTCCCTAAGTTTATTAAGAGATTCATTATATCCTAATGTTTTCAGATTTCAAGAAGTAGGAAGTAAAACAGATAATAAACGGCTGCCAAATGATAAAGCAATGATATATGAAAAGGAAAAAGCATAAACAAAATAAACATACAAATAGGCTTGCTTCGTCTATTATAAAATAACAATTTTCTACTACTAATATAGAAATAAAACTTTTTACTTTTGAAAAATTTTAATCTCCAGGTGTAGTTAGTTCTACTTGACGACTTCAAAAGCATTATAGGATAAGCTATGATTGATTATACGTTTTGCAAGGCAGTGTAGGACCATCGAATTTGTCGGATATAGTCCGGAATTTTTTATAAAAGAGTATCTTGTAATCCGACAAATTGCAGATCCAGTGATAAGATTCTACGTTATATATGTATGAATGTATATGCACTCTTGAAGTATATTGTCAAAAAAATATTCAATAATAAATAATAGACCATGTCGGATTACCGCGGGTTCACTGTATTATGACCAAACAACATTTTGTCAATTTATACTATTAAAAATATTAATAGTTTGCAATCCGCGACTATAGAAAGTAAAGCGCTATGCTATACTGCCAGACTACCGAGGCAGTCATATTCAATGAAGTAGATAATATGTAGATTAGATTTAATTGCCAGAATGCAGATTCTGTAATACGAATTCGCACCAATCCATCGAATCATGCGTCAGACAAGTTTGTCGACTCCTTTTTGACAGAAACCGCTTTCTGAAAATTGAATCACGAAATTATTATAGTAAAAAAACTGACATTATTTTGTATTATGCACTAAGATGAACGGCCACCGTGTGAAATTAATGCAGTTTATTACTAATCAATCATCCTCTAAGCAATTTTGCTGAATTTCAGATTATATAGCTACTATTCACCCTAATATTATATATGTCTCAGGACAAATTAAACAAATTATAAGATTTTTATATTTTTTTTATTTTGCACAAGCAGTAGTAAGAGATATTAATCGTATTACGCCCACAATGTACCTAAAACGAAAAAAAACATTATTAAAAGATGTTTATAAACAGTATCAGGATTAAAAAAATAACACAAAAACATATGCTAAATACTAGCACTTAATATAATAGATATAAAATGTTCGCCATTTAATAGTCCTTTTGATATTATAATATCATAAGGGTGGAGATGGCCATTTATTATTCCCTCCAATTCTTTACGTTAATTCTCATAATGAGAAGACGACTGCCTCAGAGGGTAAAAAATATTTCTAGATTATTGTATCCCATAGGTACCTAAAAATGCAATTCTGATATTCATAACTAAAAAAAGGTAACAACTAATCAAATTAGAGTAAAATATTTCACAGAATATTCATTAATACCTTTTTGAATGATGAACTTATTCAGATTTTTTATAAGACTTTATGAAGGAAAGCAGTTTTGTTCTCATCCAGTAAATTCCGGTTAATTAGGCTAATAAATACAACTGTATTATTCATTAATTACATGATCAACATTTATTATTTATGTATTATATTCTATAATATATACCAAATTCACAGACCGTTAATAGACTTTAAATAGCTTTCTACACCTAATAATAATTGAATTGATAACAAGATATTTAAGAATTTATATGCTACACACATAAATCTAGGTCCAAGAAAAAATACATAAAAATAAATGTAATGGTAACTCAAATTATTAAGTTCATCCTGCTGTCCACAGATAAAATAAAGAATATTATATTTCATATAATGTTGTATATTGAACAGGAATAATATACAAATTTCATAAAAGTCGTCCTAGTGCTAAGGCTCTTAATATGTAGAGATATTCCACAACATCAGTAAAAATCAGTGTCTACATTAGACATGTGTTGATAACCAAAAATTTGTGATTGTATAACTTTATTAACATGGATCCTCTTAATATAAGATTTAATGGCAAAGATTAAATCAGTTTTGAATACCCAATCAACCTGGAATGGTCTGTGGTTACTGCAGCACAAACTATACCTACTTAGTATGTTCACTATATTTAATTCATAAGCTTCAGTATCTAGTCATTTCATATCTGGCAGATTTAAATCGATAACCATTAATGTTTAAATAAATTATTTTTAATAATAAATCGTAATATAAATAATAAATATACATGGCATCACAGTGAATTTGCTAAATATATTTCTATAACTACCAACATTCAGAAATGCAAATTCTTAATAGTATAAAATGAAGTTATTTCCCATGTCTGTTTGTTTAGATATTTTTAAATTATGCAATGGATTTGAATAGATAGCGATTCAAGAAGAAGGTTAACATAGGTACTCCCCAAACGAAAAGTACCAGAGTGGGTAGCCAGTATTGAAATAAGATGACAAAAATGACATTATGGCCAAATTTGTACACTGACCAAAACATCACAATTAGACTATAATGGCAATTTTAACACAGAATTTTCTAAAATTGATATTATCACATTTGCAAAATACTGATCTAGCAAAGAGACCAATCAAGGCAAGGTTTCACTTTCATGTCAGAATATATAATTTATGTATCTAAAACCAACCAAAATGTCTACAATATACATTTCGTAATATTAACATTTCCTTGAAGCTCTATTATTATTAACCTATTGCCATGTGAATGAGGGGAAAGAATTCAGTAATGTGGCCCTTCAAAAAATGAAGTGTAATAATTTCCACTAAGTGGTAGCTAGCTTGCTAGCAATGTACCAGTTAAACAACCACGCTGTTCCTTAGAAAACAATATGGTCATGGTTCATTAATTTGTAACAATTGTCTAAATAACCCGACTTCATCCTCGTCCTATTGTCGTTACCATTGGAAGGTGCATAATCAACAATTCCAAAAAAATTACCATGTGGACTAGTCGAATCTAAATAACCTTCATATAATTTTTTAGATTCGCTGACACATGCACCACCGACATGAAAGATAATGGTATACAATAATAGGACTTACAAAGCATGTATACATGATCGATGATTAACCTCAAAATTCTAAGTAAAATCAATATTTCAATGAATACGTACCATTTTATTTGGACCTTGCACGCATCTTCCTCCTTTTACGTTTTAGCCTCCGCATACGCTTCTTACGCCACTATAATAATAAAAATATAATTATAATAATTAAAACGTGATTGTAGTGACATGTCGAAATATAAGAATATAGTACTTAAATTAAAAATACCTTTGCTCTCATATCAAATTAATAAAACTTTTAGTGATAGTTATGAAAAATAACTGTTATATTCAATGATTGCAATATAAATTTAAGATTTCGATGTCATAGCGACAACACAATATGTCGACCCACTCGTAAAAGAATTATATAGAAAAAGGAAATATGTATGTTGGAGTGTGACCACATAAAAAATTGTAATTGTGCTAAATCGGTAACTAAATTGTGCTAAACTTCCAGTAAAATTTTAAAATAGAGTAGACAGTAGGTACTGTTCTGCGTGTATGCAAATAATTGTCAAAGAATTATTATAATCTAAATATGATTATACATTCTAACATATTAAAATACTTATGAAATTTTTCACTTTATTTTAGCCCTGTATTTTCTTAAAATTTAGCTGCTATGATGGCCACTAATATTCTGTAGGTGTTGTGTGTAGTAGCTTATAGGTAGAAGGAAATGCACCAGATGTAGCTGTTTACATACATATATTGTGTATGGACATGATAATTACAACAATTAAATTAACAGCAAGGAATTCGGTCCCTAAAAGGCAACGGTATTGGCGGGGGATGGAACTAAACTAAATTCACCGCTTACACTTTTCTTCTTTCTTTATTACTCATACACTCTGTCCATGACTTTCATAATAATATCAGTGTATTCGTTGTCCTCCTTATTGATGGAGTTCCCTACATTCTGTCTCTATGTATCTGGTATCGTTTTGTCTGTACGAGAATATTCCACTACGAATACGACATTAAAATATATAGTGAATTATATATATTAGTAAGAATATAACAGCACGTTTATACTGATATAATTTTAAGTAAGGCCTACAAATAAAAAATAGTCTAATTATTAATTTTTCTACTATATTATTACTACTAAATTTATTTCTTTTATTTTATTAACAAAACAATTTTTACAATAATCGTCACTCATTAGGAAATTCAACTATATAATGTGAATTAAATTACTGGTAGCCATGATGCGTAAATCTTTTAGGAAAATATTTATTCTCTGTTTTGTTATTATTTTATTTCAATTATATAGCGTAATTTATTCATGGTAAGCGTGACTCGCTTACGGTACATCTTTTCCCAAATCCTACGATCTACTTTTTCATGACTGCACCTTACTAATACTAAGTTAGTTGTTAACAGTTTTTCTCAAGATAAGA
The DNA here is from genome assembly GCF_030625045.1 of Achroia grisella. Taxonomy (NCBI): domain Eukaryota; kingdom Metazoa; phylum Arthropoda; class Insecta; order Lepidoptera; family Pyralidae; genus Achroia; species Achroia grisella. The sequence goes on along the minus strand of NW_026713045.1, from coordinate 379,302 downwards.
AAACTTGATAATGCAAAACCCTGAAAATTTGCTACTCTGTTAGATTAAAGTTATATTTTGACAGCTTTTGCTAACACTTTGTGTGGCTAAGTTATCTGTGCTGTAAATAAATATAGCTGTTCGCGCTTGATCTGTGTTCGCAGTTCGCGCCAAAATTGACATCTTTCCTATGCGGTTTTAGTATTCTAATATTCATTTGTTATTATTCCTATATTGATAACATAATTTAGTCTCAAAATAAGTGTGACGTATTTGCTATATAACACAATGTAAGTTGAAAATCGTTTCTTTTATACTAATAATCTAATAACTTTGTTTCTTCGTCGGTCAGTGGCAGTGTTACCAACATATTGATAATGAGTATACAATACACACATTTTACTTACATCAGTGTATTTACGGATCGTAATTTTGTTTAATCTTTGTTTTAATTATATCTTATTGATCAAAGAATGTTTTAACCAGTAAAATAAGTTGTATAAATCTGTCTCAAAGTGTTTTTTGTTAAAAATAGTATGGTGTTCTATTAAAATGTGGGAAAAATGCATCTGACATTTCGGACTCTTGTAACAGCTGCCTATTTCTATACATTTTAGTGACGCTGGATATGCTGTTTTAAAAATGGTTACCTCCATTAAGCTTCCTGATAAAAAAGTGGTAAAAATGACTGAGCAGAAAAACAATGGAGTAGTTCCTCAGAGAACTTTATTGGGAGAAGTAAATGAACATATAACTTGTCCATTATGCCATGGTTATTATATAGACGCAACCACCATTGTCGAGTGTTTGCATTCATTTTGCCGAAGTTGTATTATAAAGCACTTACAAGCAAAAAGTTACTGCCCAGTTTGTGAAATGATGATTAATTCTGCAAAACCAAATATTAAATTGGATAAAGCACTGCAAGATATAGTGTACAAGCTTGTGCCTGGTCTATTTCAAAAGGAAATGGATAGAAGACAGCAGTTTTATGCTTCCAGACCAGGACCAGCCGCATCTGCTACACCAGAGCAAAGGGGTGAAGACACAGAAAGAATTATATTTAGTCCAGAAGATGTGATTTCTTTTTCTTTAGAATATGCTGATGTGACAGATACAGATAGTATATCAAGCAAATCATCAGATAGTAATGAAGCCCAGAATATGGCAGCTGCAACAAGGCGATATTTGCAATGCCCTGCAGTTGTAAACATAAGTCATCTGAAAAAATTTCTCAGTAATAAGTTTGACATAGATAGTTCTCAATTTGCAATAGACATATTATACAAAAGAGTCCCATTACCAGATTACTATACTTTAATGGACATAGCATATATTTATAATTGGAAAAGAAATGAACCAATGCGTTTTTTCTATCAGATCAAGGACTATATTGCTATAAGAAACAGGTTATTTGATATTAATAGAAAGGAATCTCATTTTGGAGACCGTAAACCAAGTCCAGCTTCAACAGAAGATACAAATATTAGCAGTCCAGCGCTAAACTTAAATGCAAACGAACATGCTTCAGATGGTTCTTCCGGAACAAATAGTCCTATGCCAGATGTTAATAACTTAAAAACAGTTAGTGATACATCTATGAAAAACAATGATAATGTTGTTCTTCAATACAAAGATCTTACTAATGAAGATAATGCATGTTCTACACATATACAAGGCAATTCAGTTAAAAATAGTTGTGTATCTCCTAAGAAAACTGATGATGATGAAGAGAAATCCCAGTTTCTAAATTCCTTTGAGCTTACTGCAAAAAATACATATTTAAAGACTTCACCAGTTAAATCAAATAATACAGAAATTAGTGGTACAGATGAATCAAACCTTTCAAAAAAAATGTCTAGCTCTCCAAAAAATGAAGAAACTCTCAAAAGAAAATATCATATACCACCCAATGTACCAGAAATGAAGAAATTAAAAATTGAAATAGAAAAAACTAAACTTACTAATTCAAATATGAATGAATATTCCTCTCATGTCAGTTCTCTTACATCAGGAAATATGACTGGGAAAACACAGGAAATGTCTTTAAAAGTAAAACCAGATAGTTCATCTAAAACTGCTCCATCTTCAGCAAATATCTCTACACCTTTAGTGGGAGATAAAGAAGATAAAAAGGATGTTAGGCAGGGATCCTTAAATAAGCTACAACTTGTAGAGAATGCTAATGTAAAAAGAACCATTATTGGGCTAAGTAATGCACCTCTATCAACACCAAAGCGCAAAGCTCCAAATGATACACAATTACACATGTTACCTCCAGTACCATTACCAAAAACAGTTTCACCTCATAAAATTCATGTATCAAGAGCAGAATTACAACAACCAGTTAGTAAAACTATGGATGTACCTATACCTTCGACACACAAGAAGATGCCAGATCTAAAACCAAGTCCTAACTCAGTACAAACACTCCAAAATAAACAACCAATTAATAAAGTTAGAATGGATCTCTTGGCTAATAATAGTGATATTGACAGAAGTAAAATTATTTCACAATTGAAGTCACCTTGTCTTGGCCCACCTATTAGTACACAACCTTCAGGAGATTCTCTACGATCTTTATTTGATTCATGTAAAATTAATATACCTTCATCATTATCCATCACACTCACTGATCAGAAGTTAGATGCTCGAAATCCTAATGAACCTGTAAATGTGGAACAGAAGAAGAATGTTGTAAATAAAAACTTGTCTGGTGCTGGTAATGCTTTCGCACATAAAGTACCAAGTCCTCCAGTACATAACTATATAGAAATATTAAAATTACCAGACACTGATTCCAAAAAAATAAACAAACTTGAAACTAATTCTGAAATAAAATTAAACCCAGTCTCCAAAGTAGAGGCAAATACTACTCAATCTAAACCTATAAATAAGTCTTCAGAAACATCAGCAAAAGGGCCAATACCAAATTTGAAACCAATATCTGACACAAAAATAGGTAAACAGAGTAGTAATTTCTCTGGTCCTATCACATTTCAGCAAACATTTGAACAACAATTGCAGTCATTGCAGACTGATAAGAAATCTAAACTGCCTAAAAACAAGTCTCAAGTTCCAAAACTTGTACCTGCAACACCAAAAACCTTTAGTGCTGTTGGTAAACCAACCAACCTTAATAAGCCTAACAACAGTGGTATACCTGAAACCAAAACAAGCAGTGCTTTAGACTTGTCAACAACACATAATGTACAAACACAATTAGGGCCACAACAAACCTTGGACAAAGCTTTCGAAAGAATGCAATCAATTGCAAATTTAGCAAAGAAACAAAATTTACCGTCTAAGGGTTGGCCATTGACCATGTCTCAAGGCAATATATTTCCCGGACTATCGAGCAGGCCCCTATCTGCTGCAGTTAGTACTTTAAGAGTTCCTACAACTAGTAATGTCAATCAAATTAAACCTGATAAGTCAATGCCAAGTGCATCTCACTCTAATAATATAGGACAGGAAAGCACAAACAAGAACAATTTAACAAAATCCACAACCAGTGCCAGCTCAACTGTTTCATCACCTAATTATTCTGTTACATCCCACTCATCACCTACCACTCAACCTTCACCAAGACAAAATCGGTCTCCTAGTTCTTCTCCAAAGTTAGTTATAGCTGAGGAAAAACATAACTCTTCCTCTGAACAAAATATTACTCAATCAAATCAGATCCTGAATTTACAATTACCAAATATGAGTTTACCGAAGAATGATTCTTCCAAGATTCTACTAGGACCATCAAAGTCAGGTCTTAAGCCCTTTAAATCTGTAACACCCGGAAGTAAAGTATCCACAATTCGCCAACCCATACCACAAGCCAAATCAATGTTGAATACTTCTTCTGATTATCATGCTTTAATGAGACAGTATGAAATGCTCAAAGCCCAGAGACAATATGACATTATCTATAAAAACTCATTAAGTCAAAATGAATATAACCCTAAGGACAAACAATAATATAATAGTCTATTGCTGGATCATACACATATACAAGACATGGATGTAGATATAGGTTACTTTGTTTCATCAGAATGATAGAATAATTAAACAAAAATTAATGTACATAAGTTTTAGTGTGGTGATAGTTTTAAGCCTTAGCCTGTGTTTTGATAAAAAAAAGCATTGTCTAGTAAGTTTTATCAGAAAAATTTTATTAAGTATTCAATCATGTATGAATTTGTACTAAGTAATCTTAAAGTTTATGTTATTTCACTACATTTACTAAAAATTTTATGTAATAAGTATCAATTTATTTATTTTATATTTGATATATGCTTGTATTAAAATGTCCTCATATTACACCTGTAATTCGTGAATGTACTTTAGTCCTGGAGGCCACAATAATTTTATATATAATACAAATGTAGACGTAAATAACGTCATTATTATTAATTGTGTGTAGTAAATTCTTGTTTATTAATATCTTTGATTTTTATTAAAAATAATAATTAGTTTTAATTATCATTAATTAAAAATTATTGTGTATTTTATACTTGTGAAATTATGAAATCGAATCAATATACTTGTATTTATAAAATAAATTTATGATACATTTATTATGTCTATATCAATCTTAAATTTTTAAGAGATTTCCTTATTTTGTTTTAAGTAAGCTTTGTGAAGGTATGTATTAATAAGTTGGTAAATAAATTATACATTTTTAATGATAATTAAGGGACTTTTTGTTTTAGATGTCTGCTGTACAAGCTTCTATACCTTTTAAATTACGCAAAAGGGTAAATTTAGGAATAAAAAAATCCAATGTAGAAAATCTAGATATTCTGAATACAGAAGTAATTGAAGTAAACAAGTTGAAGAGATCTTTATTAGATAATAATTTAAAGAACAACAGCCCAGAAGGTATAGTTTCTATATGTCAAATTTTTTAAAAATCTTTTTCTTTTTAAGCTGTAATTTTTTTACTCCTTTAACACCCGATATGTCCGTTGGATATCGAGTAAACTCGGGTTAGTGTCTACAATCGAGTGTGTTCAACGTTTGAACTAGCATTTAAGGCTGCTGGTAAATAGCCAGATAGTTGTGAGGTTGCCTGAATGCGATTATTTTTCCCATTAGGTTGGGTTACGTCATGGTGCCCTCTTTGGAGATCGTCGGTGGAACTATCGTCGCATTCGGGCAACCTGACGACTAATCGCCGATATCAGCAGTCTAAAGCGTCTATGTTCGACATTTGATTTATGATAGTTGAACCGATATTGTTGTGCTTGTATGCGTGATCTGAACTTGATACGAGGTTACCTATGACTTACATTTTCTTAATAATGTAAATTGTAAACATAATAATGCTTAATATTAAATTTTAGATTATTGTATTCCAACAAAAGTGCCAAGACGAAAAAGAACCAGTAAATGTAATTATAACGTTGAGGATACAGAAAGTTCTGAAAGCAAGTAAGTAGTATGTCATGGTTCCTTCATATTATTAAAATATATAGATAAAAAATCGAGCATATCATGACGTAGACTAGTAGTAAATATGGGGTGGCAATGGGTAGGTACAAAATATTCCCTAAGATTATAAACTAAATGTTGCACGCACATTTGTTCATGTATGCCTATAAAAAATAGAGCATTCACATTTATTAATTAATTTTAATCCTGTTGTGAATTATAATACTTGAATTTTGTATTGGAAAATAACACCATAAGTTCTTTCATCAAATGCTTGTAAGACATTGTATAAACAATAATATGTTTTGTGACATGTATTTTATTTGGAGTTTATGTACTGTTTGTATGTTACAGTGTGGTTGAACATCAAAAACCATTGACGAGTCGGGAAAAAGAAATTCAGTGGTTGGACAACTTTTTGAATGAACATCTTCAGAGTGAGAAATCAGCTTCCCTATACGTGTCAGGGCAGCCGGGTACGGGCAAAACTGCCAGTTTATCTTACACATTGCATTTGGATAAGGTATTTAAGTCTTATATATCTCCTATACAAATAACTATTTTCCAGACTTATAAGACAAATATGATTGCTTTGTATTAATGTAAGTTTATATGGGAAGTTTTTACATGATGACATATTGATAGATAAAGAAGCTGTTGACGTTATCTTAATCTTATTATAATACTAGCTGTACCCACAACTTTGTCCCCGAGGAATTTAACTTTATTTTACTGAATAATACTTTATTAACTGATAAATGATTTTTTCTAAAATAAAAGTAGTCCAAGTTACTCCTTATTACATCACCTACCTGTCAAGAAAATCCAGGTTCAACCATTTCAGAGATTAAGCAGAACAAACATACAGACACAAAAATTGAAAAAAATGCTACTTTGGTGTATGTACCGTATATTCATATGCAAATAGTAAAAAACGGTTATTTCAATATTACAAACAGATACTCCAATTTTAATTATATGTATAGATTATAAACGTGAAAGTTTGTGAGTATGGATGGATGTTTGTTACTCTTTCGCGCAAAAACAACTGAACACAACTTTCCTTCAGAAAACACGGATTAAACCAAAAAAATATTTGTGATATCACGGAAGTATCCTGCCACATTCATTGTATGTGTGTTATTCACGGTGTCATTTAAATAATATATGGGGGAATAAATGGGCCCATAACCTGAGAGTAGCTTTGACGTGGTCTAGTGTTTTGAGTAGTCATGCTCACTAAAATGTCCAGACTTGTGGCGGCGTGGTGGGCCGGGTCATTGGGCTCCCTAAAATATGGTCGAGCGCAGTGATGGCTGGCTCATCCGTCATACTCGTGAACGGGTGCTGCTTGTAGGGACTGGTCTGCTCTAATCACTATGACTGATTTCCTCTTATTAATTGTTTAACCAGTTGGTTATGTATTCAATATTTTTTCTTTTTGAGTATTTAATTGAATTAGTGCTAATTGGTGGTTTGTATTCACACACTTAAACTTAAAAATGTAAAGTAATAATAAAATTATTTAAAAGAGCAACACGCAAGTTTCTTGCTCGTTCTTCTTGTGATGAGACAGCTTTCCGAACGAGCGGTAGATTAAAAAAAACGTAATGACTATTCAAAAGTGCTTCAATGTAAGTTTATTTGAATAAATGATTTTCTATTCTATTCTATTCTATTCCTGACGGAGATATTCAGTGGATTACATATACATATATATAGCAGTAAATATAATTTATTCTTGTTCCGATCAGTTGCACGTTACATATAAACTGTTACTTAGCAACATGATTACTTATTTTAAATGTGATGGATTAGACTTTTTCTTCTAAAATCAATGTGCCTAATATAAATGAGGTGTTATAATAACTAAGGCCGAGGTTAGCACTCTAGTGAAATCGTATCCGTCACGCAGGAGTTGGTCTTCAGCCGCTGGAAATATGGAGTATCTTTAACATTCGCTTCCATTTGAAGAGTTTTACGAGGAAAATTGGAGTAAAAGAATTTTACGTCTTTACAGAACAACTATTATATTTAGACAGCGCTTGTGACATCCTTTTAAACAATAAAAAACAAATTAATTTCTTCTTTTTTACACTCTCTTCTAATTTACACACGCGTGAGAATTATTTTTGTAACTACAGTACATGATAAAATTAATAATATACTAAACTAACTTAACAAGTACTTCGCCTTAACAGAGAGAATTTATGTTTATCAAACTTTATTTTATTTAAGGCTTCTGTAAATATATCTGCTATTTGCAGTTCTGTTGGACAATAATCAATGATAAATTAATTATTTATATACAATTCATGGATATAGTGGTAACGAACATCTATGTGCTTAGACCTTTTTATTAAATACGCCCGTCTTAATCAAAGCAATAGCACTTTGGTTATCTATTTTAAATAACACGTCTTCTGATTTAGCGTTTAGCTCGCCTAAAAGCGTCTTGATATACATAGTATGTTCGCAGCACTCTGCTGCCGCAATGAACTCCGCTTCTGTAGAAGACAATGCTACTATAGGTTGCCTTCTTGAGCACCAGGCAATTGGTCCATCACAAAGTTTAATAACATATACTGTAGTACTTTTCCGAGTTTCTAAGGCAGTCAGCATAGTCAGAATGACAAAATGATGTTAACTTTGAGATTGGAATCGAACCTGAAACACAAACCATCCTCTATAGTACCGGAAAGGTATCTAAAGATTCTTTTAACTGCTACTATGTCCCTTTTCTGAGGATTCTCCATATTTCTACTAGCTTTATTGACAGCAAACGCTATATCCGGTCTAGTTCTTGTTGACAAATATAGGAGACTGTCTACAGCTTCACTATAAGGGTACATCAACTTTTCCTCTTTGTCACACTCTACTTCTCCCTCTCCTGCGGGTGTCTGGGCATATTTGCACTTATCCATATTAAACTTCTTTAAAAGTGATTTGGTGTATTCAGTTTGTGTTAGATGCCATCCTACTTACCATTGAGAAAGGCTGTTTTTACATCAAACGTCATAATATTGTAGTTTTTAGCTGCGGCAATGGCGAACAATATTTTTATTGCGGTCTGCGATGCAACTGGACTAAATATATCGTCGTAGTCTACGTCTTGTTGTTCATTACCTCTTACGATTAATATAGCTTTGTATTTACCATCTTCTTTAATTCTGAATACCCATTTATTAGTTAATATTTTATGACCATATGATTCAGATTTATCTACTATTTTCCAAACATTATTTTCTTCTAAAGAATTTAGTTTACTTTCGATTGCCCTTTCCCACTTCTCTTTTTCAGGACTTTTTAATACTTCTTCGTAGGTTAGCAAAACATAGTCTTTGTATTTTTCTGGTAGCTTTCTTGTCCTTTTTCCAGACTTTCTTCTTGTTCTGTATGATCTGTTATTTTTCAGAAGTAGATCCCACTTCAAAATTGTCTTCAAACAATCGTGCGTCAATTTTCTCATTGTTCTCTTTTTCTATTTGATCTATTTCTTCATTCAGTTTCATTATTTATTTCAGTTTTTACCATTTCGTTGTTTTGGTTTTCCTTTTCATTTAAGTATTTATTTACATTTTCTTTTTCTTGTTTTAGTATTAATTCACTATCATCATTTTTAATATTTCTTTTTACAAATGTAATATCTCGGGCTACAATAACTTTTCTTTTTATATCATCCCAAAGTCTGTATCCATTATTTGTATATCCTATCATTCTATATTTTACTGCTCTAGCATCCAATTTCTTACTAGGTGGCAATATCTTTGCAAACGCATCACACCCAAATTCTTTAACATTCGAAAGATTTGGTAACCTTCCATACCATAGTTCAAAAGGTGTTTTATTATTTATTGATTCACTTGGTATTCGATTCAGTAGATATACACCGGAATAAAGAGCTTCATCCCACATTTATTTTTCATTTCAGACATGTATAGCAAAGAACGAATCTTTTCGAGCATAGTTCTGTTTAGACGTTCGGCTTTTCCGTTTAATTGTGGGCAGTATGGTACAGAGTAGTCTAATTTTATTCCCTTTTTATTGCAATAACTTTTAAAATTGTGTGAAGTATATTCACCACCATTGTCACAACGAATTGTAACAACTTTTGAATTGGATTCTCGTTCTGCTTCTGCAATAAAATTCTTTAAAAATGTTGTAACTTCGTCCTTAAATTTTAAGAGATACACTTTAGTATAGTGGCTATAATCATCTAAAACAGTTAAAAAATATCTATAACCATTCCACGTTTCCGTTTGTAAAGGGCCACAAACATCTGTGTGTATTATATCAAGTTTCCTACTTGCTCTAGTTCTTAAGGTTTTGAACGGTAACCTTGGTTGTTTGGCTCTTATACATACTTCACAACTCGTCATCATACCTATTTTATTTTCTATTTTTACGCCGTTTACTACATCAGGTAAATTTTTAAAATTTTCTCACCTGGGTGTCCTAATTTTCTATGCCAATTTTCAGCTGAGTTATCATTTTCTTCATTAGACAAGTATGCCTATTCTTCAAATTTTATTTGTTTTATCCAGTTTTACTACAAATAAGCCTGCATCTTCTTTTTTTACCAGCTATACCACAGCTCCGAATTTCTACGCCATGTCTATCAAATAATACGGTACCACCGTTTTTAACAATCTCTGGAACAGATAGTAAATTACGAGAAAGGTCTTGCACACACAAAACGTTCGTTACATCACATTCTGTTCCTATAAAATCACCTACATATTGCGATACCATAGTCGCATCTTTTTTAGCTATACCAACATCAATAGATTTGGATTTAATATTTGAGAGTAAAATTTTGTCGTTGACCCGGTCTAGTTTTACGTACGGTACAACCAGAATCAAGAACAAAATTTGCTCTCTCACTTTTAACATTGTTACTTGCTGCTAAGAGCGCTACTTTATTTTTCCGAAAAAAAAACAATCTTTTTCTTTATGAATTGTTTTCTTACAAATTTTACAAAATAAAAAATTCCTGCACAATTTTGCTATATAGCAAAATTGTGCCAGTAAAATTTGTCATATATTTATTACATTTAAAACACACATTAGTAGAATACGAGCTAGATGCCTGACCGTTACCTGTATTTTTACGCATTCTACCTTTACTCTTCCAGCAGCTAGGACCACTGATTGTAAATTCTCATTTTTTCTTTCTTCTTCTTTTACCAGTCTTATTCTTAAGTTCTTTAGCGTTCTTTCTTCTTTAGGAGTACTTTCCCAAGCTGTTTGTTGGTACGAAAGATTGGTAGTTGTCTATATTTGAAAGAATGTTTAGTATTTTAGATTTTATCCTTACATCATCAAATGGCATTTTAAATTGTGTCAGTCTATGTATTAAATTTTCATGCTTTGTAAAATTTTCATCCATGGATATGTCATTTTCAAATTTATAGTTGTAAAAATCTTGAAGCAAATTCATTTTTTTTTCGTTCTTCTGTGCCTTCAAAAACATCACATAGTACTCTAAACATTTCGTATGCAGTTGTGCATTGGAACAATTGGGTTTTATGCTTTTTTGATACACTTTGCAGAATAATATGTTTTGTCATAGTGTCTTTACCTGTTCGTATTTTTTCCTCAGTATTGTCTGCATTATCAATATATTGTAATAGACCTTTTGCTTCGACAAGAATTCTTACTTCAAATTTCCATAGCTGAAAGGAAGTGACATCATCCAAGAGACAAATTCGGTGAATTTCTTCAGCCGTTGCGACTGCCATTATTAATATTTTTACTGTTGTTCTACACTATTTTTATTTCTGTATTATTTATTTACTTATTATTTGCTCTGATAGCCCATAACCTGAACGGTTTTACGAGGAAAATTGGAGTAAAAGAATTTTACGTCTTTACAGAACAACTATTATATTCAGACAGTGCTTGTGACATCCTTTTAAAAAACAAATTATTTTCTTCTTTTTTACACCATTTTCGTCCGATCAAGCTGTAAAGACCAGATACGGCTAATAACTATTCGTTCTAAAAAAAACACACTATTCGACAATGTATCTGAATACCCCATCTGAGATAACTGTCATGACCCTATTTTTTTCAAATAAAAACATATTTAATGTTATTCTTTTGTTAATGACTCCAAAATCTAAACGTGATCCCATATATTTGGTAATGTAATACTCCGCTATGATAAATAATGTAATGTTTATCAGAATGCGTCGAGTAGTCTGATTAATATGAGTGACTTAAAACTAAGATACTGAAGATGCTAAAAATGCACTTAGCTGGCAGATGAGTAATTAATTACAATTATTTATAGGTATATGATAACATAGATTTATCTTTAATATTTTAGTTTAAAAGTGGATACACACAAGTGTATATAAACTGCACAATGATGAAGTCTGCTGCTAGCATTTATAGTAGAATATGTAACGAACTACAGATAAGGACATCAGGGTCAACTGAAAAAGCATGTTTGAATGCAATAGAAAAATATTTACAAAAAAAACACAAAATGATGTAAGTAACGTGTAAATTATTTTATAGTAAGTCATGTATAATTTAAATATTAAGGAAATATGTTCCTTAAAAACTAATTAATGAATCATGGTTCAAAAATAAGTCTTGTAATTTCACTTTTGTTTATATCAGTCCGTCACAATTGGAGGTTTCAGAACTGGTTTCTGTTCTCAGTGATAAGTTTTTCTGCGACTGAGTGAACATTTGTAAAGGAACTCCTGTGTAAGTGAAATGTTTTATGCATAAGTAGTTTTTTTCGTGGGAAATTAAAGACAATATTCGTATAATGAATAAGTTAGACCTCACAAGTGATCATAAACTGTTGAATATGATAAATTTAACCTGTCACCTATCCCACATGTTGTTATTCGCCGATTTGCATTTATTAGTTCCTTTATCACCTGCATCTGAAATTCCAGAACATGGTACATCTTCGATATAAAAATTGCCGGAATTAAATTTTGCAAACCAGTTATACTGGGCATACTGTCAACATATCGTATTCATTCACATTTGTTAATTTCTTTCTTAAACAGCATTTTTACCTTTAACGTAATAAAATAAATAAATATTACGAAAATGCTGCGTATTGCTCTCCATATTTAAATAAGCACCACAACTACTGCGTAGAATTGATTGAATTTCGTAAGTCTTTTAAATGTGAAGTTGCGTTTGTTAAAAATCATTTAAATTCTCTGTCGTGAAAAAACAAAATTACTTTCTGTACAACTTAATAAATACTGTTTTTCAACAACTTGTTTTAATCATTATTTATGTATTACAGTTTGCTAGTATTAGACGAGATCGATCAGTTAGATAGCAAGAGACAATCTGTGTTATATACAATATTCGAGTGGCCAGCTATGTTTACTTCGCACATAGTACTGATCGGAATCGCTAATGCTCTAGACTTAACAGAGAGGACGTTACCCCGACTACAGGCACGTTGTTCTCTTAGACCTAACACCTTACATTTCGCACCATACACCAAAGAACAGATTATAAATATTTTTACCACTGTGCTGGCTAGAGAGGACAAAAGCAATGCGTTTTCACCGGTGGCCTTGCAGATGTTGGCAGGTACAGTATAGTTCTTAAAAATTTCTATTAATTCTAAGAGCATCATAACAGCTATATATAATACTAGATCACACTAGCTGCATGGTCAATTTATCACTGAAATGATTTTAAGAAATTTTTATAATAATCCTTAGACGGATACAAACATTATACTTATGAGTACAAATGATTGTACAGTGCTAGATATATATATCTATATATATAAATAATTTATTGTGAGTGTATTAGAATGTAAATGTTTTTACAAGTATACTGCAGTGAAATAGTGATACTGTCTTTACAGTTGCACAATTTTTTATTTTTTCTAGATGTAAAAAAAAGAATAAGAAACAAAAAATAATGGCGTTCTATTTTCAGCTAAAATTGCTGCTGTTTCTGGTGATATGAGACGAGCTTTAGATATAGGAAGAAGGGTCATTGAACTTGCAAGACGTAATAAATTCTCAGAGAATCAATCTGTCGACGATATGATGAAAGATGCCACAGTTACCGTGGAGCTAAAACAAGTCCTAGAAGTGTTAAACGATGTTTATGGTGGGTCAAGGAACATAGAACATGATGTAGATGACGGCATTCCTATGCAACAAAAACTTATATTGTGCAGTCTCATGTTGATTTTAACAAAGGGCAAAAATAAAGATGTTGTTATGGGGAAACTTCACGACATTTATAAGAGGTGAGATTCCAAATTTAATAAGACATAGGCAAGATACAGATGTATCTCATAATATGCTTAAAAGACGAACAGTTTCTGAGCTATCTAGATATATCACTAGGACGCTGCTTTTTAAGGTCCGAAATATGAACATTGTTAATATTTTTATTATCATTAATGAGCTAATTATTTATGCTTAATATTATTTTTTACTCTATACACATGTGAGTAAAATAAAGTCATGTTCTGGTTATAAATAAATAACCCTGGACAATTAACAGTGCCAGAGATGATGATAATGTCTTCAACTTTCGTAGAGTGGCGTTGGCACGCAACATCGTTCCCTTGGACATGAGCGAGATGGCAGGTGCGTGTTCGCTGCTGGAAGCGCGCGGGGCGGTGCGGCTCACTGCGGGCGGAGGCGCGGGCGGACGCGGAAGACGCCTGCGGCTGCACTGGGACGAGGCCGAGCTCGCCGCCGCACTCCGTGACAAACCCCTGCTCTCTGCCATACTCAATGACGTCACTTGCCTCAACAATACCACGTAATACGACAGTTTCAACCAAAATACCCTGCTCTCCGCCATACTCAGTGACGTCACCTGCCAACACTACCACGTAATAATAGTTTCTGCCTTAACCTAACTACATAACATACCACGTATTCACTACAGTTTCAACCAAAATAGATATTAAGATAATAGATACTGTATTTTACATATATCCGCCCATTTATTGCTATGCCTACAGAAGCAAAATACATGTTTATTGCAATATTTTATTTTGGTAGAAATGCAGATTTACGTGTCAAAAAGGTATAAATACACCAAATGCGATTGCACGGGTATTTTTTGAGAAGTACGGGATATTTTTTGCTTGACAATAGTTTCTGAACGTAACGGTTTATTTATGGTTTTGCCAAATTCGGAGCGACACCTGATATCCACGGAATGTTAACGGGACTTTTGTGCTTGTTATCTAAGAAACTACAAGAAAGATTTCACACGCAACCATCACTCATGTGGATCGTGACTGTACTTTTTTCACATAGTTTTATATAAGTAACCATAAATGTTCGTCATACTGCGCTGTTGATCCATTTCGTTGGGTAGTCCAGCGCTACTTCTAGCTTTAATTGATTGTGGAGGCTTGTTGTGTGTGTTAGTTAGCAGTACGTAATTTTTATCATTTTAACATAATTTAATTCAGTGACCAGAATATGAAATAAAAATTGCTCATATGCCTCCTGGTACTTTTAGTTTATAAGAGTATTTTAGATATAAGTGTACAGAACATTTTTTAAATGTTCCAACAAAGTGTTTCATAGCATTTTATAAGGACTAAAGACTTTTAATATGGACAATTTTTCTTTATAGTAGTTATTAGACTACTATATCTAGGACGACGTCAGTTAATACGGGTCTGATTAAACGACTGAGTTTTGTGTGTTATTTACTATCTTCAATTTTAAATATACATTATAAATTAGTTAATTTTCAAAGGAATTTTGTTTGAAGTTTTAATTGAATTGACGTAGTTTGTATGAAATATATATATAACATATTTATTGTGTTTCTATGAAATATATATTCTGCCTAATTTGAGATGAGTGTAAAAAAATTCCTGAATGCAAAACAAGTACGAACCGTACCTACTTCGTTTGACTTATCTTGACGCGTTAAATACTCAGTTTTTTTTGTCATATGTTGTTAATATTTTTATCAAAGTAATTTATTGATTGTCTATGATGTTGATTAACACAAACGATTACAAGCGTCTGTTTGAAATAGTTAATTCTCAATCGATAAATTATATTATTATACAAAATTTGTTATACAGTTCATATGTTGAGATGAACGAACGATGGTTGCTTACGAATTGTAGACATATATCCGGGGCTATTTTTAGTAAAATGTTTATATTTATACAGTTTCTATAAAACAACAGTACATGAAATAAAAACATGTCATGTCATAGATTTATTTTTATACTAGCTCTACCCGCGACTTCGACCGCGTGGAATTTAACAAAAAGTTAATTAGAGAATTTTTCTAAAATAAAAGTAGCCTAAGTTACGCCTCATTACACCACTTATCTGCTAATAATAGTCCCGTCAAAATCGGTCCACCCAATTCTGAGATTAGCCGGAACAAACACACAGGCAGACAGACAAAAATTGTAAAAAACGTTATTTTGATGCGGTTCATGCATCAATGAAGTATTTATATTCATATGTAGTATAAAACAGTTATTTGAATATCACAAACAGATACTCCAATTTTATCTTCCTCAGCCGTATGGTTATCGAAATGATTTACTTGTAATTGCTAGATACTCCATGCTCGATATGGCCTTTATGGCACGTTTTCTATGTAATGCTATTCAGACTTTCGAAAATTACAAATATTCAATAACATTAATGATGGAATATACGTAATAGTCAATCAACCAGAAATGTTATCTCGTGATTCGACATGTAACACGCAAATCATCCACAAAAATGATATAACAACCGTAATGCAATCCCATTACGGTTGTTGTATCTTTTTTGTGGATGTTACTTTTCATTGCTTCCTTATATTGCCCTAGTATATATTTTCAAATTACCTGTAATATACCCGAAGCTGTATATTTATTTAGGCAGCGATAGCCACTTACCATTAGAAGGAGTCATCTCCTATTGCCATGAAGTTACTGTTTTAAAAAAACTTAAATTATTACATTCGTTATACATCATATAAGTACACATTGTAAATAAACTGGCTTTTAAAAAAATAAGAAATTTAATTAAGTTTTACCAGTTCTTAATTGAATCTGTATACTGAACAGTAGGTAAAAAATTAGAATCTAAAACTTTGACGTTCATAAGCCGCTAAAATGTCCTACATGAGTAAGTGATTTTTGAATTTGAATTACGGATGTGTGACGGTGATTAATTACGGGTTTCTAAAATAATCGTTTCATAAGGATATGCAACCAGTAGAGCCCTTTTCGAACATATTCCTCTTATCAGGCATTAGATTCTATCGGATATTTCCAAACTTTGGTAATTCCGGTTTATTGCAGACTTTCACGTTACATGTTGATAGTGTTTTTGTGACTATTTCGATTGATAAAATTAATAATAACTCGAAATTAAAAGAAATCCAAAATTATGTTAAATTACCGTCTTAAATTTTAGAACTGATATAACCGGTTTTGGTTTCTTATTGAATGTTTACTGTCTGTGCTTTCACTACGTTATAACTGTTATTATGTGTCGATCTATATTCAGGTATCAATTTTACATTGATTGCATATGCTTTAAATTTTAAATTTATGTATGTTTTTTAGGTGTAAGATTTTTTATATTGGTCTGTTTTGCGTCGACTAACATAGAAAACGCACGGAGCTTATTAACCAGTTATTTACATCTAGAGTAGTCTACTTGAAATATAAATCTGCCCGGATGAATCGATTAAAATAAAAACAATCTAAATCCATCTGTTGCTGCACAAAATATGTTAAAGAATGCTTAAGTGAGAAGTTTCTTATTTCTCTTGTAATTAGGAAAAAGAATTATGACTATGACGAGCAGGAAACTACTGAACAGATGTCGCAGATATATTATACTGGTTATATTACTTTGCTCAAACGCTGGTACCAGCGACTCTTCGTTTATGAAACATTCGGTAGTTTCTGTTGTGGCGAATTAATTATCGTTAGGCCTGGATATTCTTGCGAACAGAGGTGTGTGGCCACACTATCCACAAGAAGACTCGGCATGTCGTTGGCGCCCTTAAAAATAGATACAAACAACATAACTAACGAATAGCTACTGAATATTGGTATGCAGATGTATATTATTTATATAGATTTATCACGTACTAAATAAGGATGATCGTAATTTTTTGAAATAGATGAATTTATTTACCGTGCCGATCAAATTTATAGAAACTGTGGGACTGGTCTAACTGACTATAATATTAAATATTGCAATTAATTCAGATGTCATAAAAATTGGTTTACGTGTTTTCGGATTTTCTCGCAAACCATTATTTTCAAACGGTTATTTTATGATTGTATTTTTATATATATGAGATAAAACCATATTTAGCTTTCAACCTGTGCACAGTTACTGGACCGTTTTAAATTGCACCTACGGCTTTATTAGATCTCGACGTATGAAATATCTTTAGTAATTTAAATTGTAAAAGTCGCATGTAATTTAATACAGTCGTTTTAGTGTTGCCTACTAACGTGCTCATTTCGACTAAGATTCTAAATATTGTTATTCTTTTGTAGGCACCTTTTATCAGTATTTCTTTAATGTTACTATTAAATGTTTTTTTGTATGGTTCTGTATATTGATGATGGGTGACTATATTCTGCTGGCCTACGTATGAACTCGTATCTATATAATAATTAAATTTAAAGGTTTTCAATAACTTTTGACTTTTAGTACCGTTCGTTAAAAATGTCAAATTAAACTTGTTAAAAATCGATTATGTTGCAGTCCATTCTTTTTTGAGATTTTAAATTTTATGATCATGTATTTTTTGTTAATTATTGATGAATAAAAACAAGTTCAAACAAAAATGTAGGTACAGATGATTGTTCGTCTTTATTTGAATTAACATTATCTAGTAAGTAGTAAAAAATATGTACCGCTTGTGTTCTGTTTAATCAGGTCTTGTTAGAATTTGTATATATTTTTAATGACGACTAATTAATATATTGTTAATTACAACATTCCATCAATATATGTGTATATCCTTCCTAGAAAAAAAGTTACATCTTTACAAATTTTGTTTTATTATTATATATCTTGTAGTTGACCAAATATGTTAATTTTCTAGTTCCGTAGTCTTATATATCCTTTAATGTTTTAGTATGGTTAATAATTCAAGTATTATGTATTTTATTTATATTGTTAATTGTACTGTAGACCCGTCGTGTCGTATCGTAGAAAGTTATTACTATATTGTCCCTCTTTTTTGGTTATAAATTATTGTATGGATAATGTAATTTTTTCAAATGTCTCAAATGTATGTGTAGAACAGGATATTGAATAAAATGCTTGTATTTAAATAATGCCGCTACGAATGTAAAATGAAAATATCCTTGTCATTCTTCCCATGTTTTTTGCATGCGTGCATTCTTCATTAATTTATTGTGTTGTTTATTTTAACTTAAGCTGGGATTTTAAAATATTTTGTTTGCTGCATAAATTAAATAAAAAAATCAGAAATAAAAATACCAAGTTCATTTATTCTAATACTTATGTTAATCCTATTTTGTGCAAAAAGACCTTTTTACAAAAGTTATCTTAAGAAGAAATCACTGGGTAGGTACCATAGAAATGACTGACCTTCAAATTGTGACAACAGATTGTATTACACTAAAATACTAATTCTTTAGTAGCATTATAATTAAAATTATTTTACTTGCATACTTTCATTTTTGCTGTCACAATATAAATTATCATGGAGACTACCAAATAAGGTATTTTTAATATACCTTTTAAGTGAATAATAATTTGTTAAATAATAAATAACTTAAATACAGATAGCCATATCATTTTGTACACTGTCAGCCATGTTAAAATACTAAAGGTGAGGGGTGATATACGAAAATTCAAGCTCATAGACGTAGTCCAGGGTTGCGAGAGCGTACGAAGTTAAGCAACTCGTCGCTGTCCTCGCAGACGAACGGCTTCACATGATGGCACGCCACGTCGTGCCACTTGATGCCATCATTGTAGAAGTTGTTCAAAATTGACAAACACGACTCGTCATTGCCCTGCGCGAGAAAAAAAATAAGTTGTAGAACTGACATAATAACAGTAACAGGTGATTTCATGTCTATTAGGTCTTTCAACTCAATTCTTAAGACGCGAAGTGATAAAATTCTTCACGCCTAACCGGTGAATCACAACATTCGTAACGTAAATTTCTAAGAACAACTTTCAAGTTTATTTTATGGCGTAATACCTCTTGAACGAATCGAAATTTGTCGTGGAGTTTCACTTTCTTTTGGTAAATAACTGAGATGCGGGTGTTAAATATTGCGACGTAATATTTGTCAGTGTAGGTAAACATATTAA
Organism: Achroia grisella; assembly: GCF_030625045.1. NCBI lineage: Eukaryota > Metazoa > Arthropoda > Insecta > Lepidoptera > Pyralidae > Achroia > Achroia grisella. The sequence continues at coordinate 359,578 of NW_026713045.1, read as the reverse complement.
CGATTGACACTGTCAATATCGTAGCGGAATAACATGTTACTCACTTGTGCGGCTTCCCTGTTATCAGGTTGGGGTTGTCCATATCCTCCAGTGTAAGACCAATCTCCGGTGTTACGCTGTGTGGTTGGTCCAATCTTGGCGCCCGAACCAGACCAGAACCAGCCGTTTACATTGGGAGGCTGAAGATCGGCTCTATCACATCCAGCGAAGTTACACTTGCGACCGGAGGTCCAAATGTAGCGGACATTGCCGCGTGCGATCCTCTGCTTAATGAATTCGTTCTCCTGCCAACGTAAATATAGGATTTTAATGCAATAGAAATCGAACCAAATGATCAGACAATAAGATATAACTCTCTACTGTTGAACTATTTACCATAGGCGATCATTTAAACTACAAATCTGAGCACAATTGTTATAAAATACCTAATTGAGATGCCAGCAGTTGATTAAAATATAGAATAAAAATTATCGTAAATTTTAGCGTATCACAAGTCGTTCATATCATATATATATATATTATAGGTACCTAGGTATTAAATATTATGCATTTCACGTGTCTACAGAAGGAAATAGGTAGGTAACCGCCGAGCCTTACGTTGATGCTAAATAAGGAAGTTGAGTGTCATGACCGCAGGGGTCAATGACTTAAAAAGTTTGAAATATATAAGTAAAAAATAAAATAACAAAATTCTTAATCCTACTTCTGAGAATGTTAAACAAGTCGTTAGTCTATCTGATGGAAAGTGGTAACTGTAGTCAAAAAGGACTAAAATAATAACAGGTAAAGGCAGTTATACGAAAGTGTAACTCAACTTATATTAAATTAAACAATTTTGTTCAATTTCGAAGTTAAGCAAGGAAATTTTACATTCTTCATAAGTTGAAATATTAACGATATTAAAACAAAAACTGGTTTCGAAATGTATGTAAATAAATAAACCCTTTTCATAACACAATTTTGCGTAACTAGGTACAGATGCTAATTTTATATTATAGGTAATGCAATAGTTCAAAGGTAGAGATGGAAGTACCTAATCTTGTTATTTGCAAAACCTTATGTGATTATGGCGATGTGGCACAAGGAGTGTACTGTAGTGTACACGTACATACGAGTATACCTACTACAATGTGACCGACGCGGACGGGAAGCATGCGTCCGTCGTTTACGTCCGGTAGTAATAGCAAGAACTGGGCAATACGGCTGCAAGAGGAACTGAGGAATTTGTGCCATGTGCCACTTGTCTGGCCTCATCGCCTCATAGACGATGTGACGCAGTCGGCCGTTGCACCCCTTTCACGCGACGTCTTTATTGCTCTACAAACCGATTCAATCCACTTAGTCTATTCTAATAAATATTAATAAACTGACTGCTGATCTGGTGCCTTCATTTGTCTTGTTTCTCTAAAACTGTTTTGTTGTTAATATTCCTCTTTTCGTAAAATTCTCCGTATATACGAGCACTAATTTTTATTTTGTTATAACACAGTAGTAGTTATTCAACTTCTGTTTTAAATTAGTTTCAGGTTTTCTGCTGAATTTCTTTAATTAGAGATCAATTGATTATATAATATATTGGTGGTCTAATAAGGGTTTAAACCTTATAATTTTTTTTTATTTAGATATTAAATTTATATTTCTGGATTAAAAATACCTGTTTCAGAGTAGCCTAACAATGTTGCGGTAAAGAGCTAGTAGGAGTAGGTGTATATAAAATGCTTGTGGTGCGTACATTGACATCGATAAGAAGATGCGACAGGAAGCACTTATTTAGAGAAAACTTTCGAGCTGTCTGTATAAATCCGGATAAATAATAGACAGAACACAAATGTTATGCAGTCTACAAAATTAATAACTACAGGTACTTTTTAGCCATATATAAGCCTTACGATAATATGATATTGCCGTAAGGGAAAACAATAATAGCTAGTACTACTAGAATAGAGCGAATGATGAAACTGTAGTTTTTACTACACACATTTTTTAGTGTAAGTAGTTATCTAATAATGATGGTGTGAACAAACATAGAAACCGTGTTCATATAGGTATATTGTTTGTTTTCCGGAAGACTTAATTCCGCGTAGGTAGTCTAGTAAGTATCGGCATATTATTTTAATTATACGATGATTTTAGATCATAACATGCGTGTAATATCTTATTATTATTTTTATTATAAACGCGAAAGTTTGTTGTGGATATTTGTTACTGTTTTACGCAAAAACTACTGAACAGATTCTGATGAAACTTTATAGTAATATAGCTTATACATCAGAATAACATATAGGCTATAAACTGCACAGCTAGTGAAATATAAATTAGTTAACCAAATATATATGATAATTCAATGTTTATATTGAAACAATTATGTACCTATACCTACCTAACAATCCGAAACTTGGTGATAATATATTTTTTTATAGTAGATACCTATAGAAAAATTATGTCAGCTCTTGACAACACAAGAAAGTGTAATTACATTTACTGACTAGCATGGTTGTTGTGCATGTGTGTAACCTACTAAAATTTCATACGAATCTCTTCCTAGGCTTTTTACTTTTCGTTTACAGTTCTAAGATATAGTTATAGGAAGATAACAATAAAGTTTTTATTAAATATTAAAATTTAAAAATAGTAATGTTTTGAATGTTCATGGCTGACATTAATTTTATAATTTAAGTAAATTACTATCGAATTCATATGTTATTGAATAACTATGTGCCTCCTTGCTGCACAAATGTTTGCTCTTATGAAATATAAATTGCAATTCAAAATTGCTACATCAAAGATTGTTAAACTTGGAAAGTGAACGCATCACGTTCACGATTGACCCTGTCTCATGATTTATCTAAATGAGGATTACGAATAGAGTACTTATCTATCATTTGTGATATACACATTGTGCGATCTTTGTGCTCAAGGCTCATTGCGTTAAGATTTCAAAAATCATCATCACTCGCGCATTTAGGTGTGATTAAGGACAGTTTAAGTGATCAAAATTGTATTTGTTATTCATATTCAACTAAACTTACTTTATTTATCGAAAGAGAGATCAATATGATGAGATTTTATTTTATGTGTAGGTATATTCTATTTTAATATTTTATTTACCAATCAATTTCAAAGTGGGAACTTCTCGAATTGATATTATTATTTTGTGTATCAATACAATTGGACACAAAATAATGAATAAGGCTCCCGCATGGGCCCGTACCAACTCATATGTATCAAATAAGTATTTAATAAATAATATTTTTATGGAATAAAATAAATGCACTTTATGTATGTACCTAATAAAATATTTTGGAAGAATAATACACTGACCTGCGGTGTTTCGAGTGAAACTGCGTCCATACAATGGCGGCGGCAGATGTTCCTGGCATCAAGCCAGTCCACCTCCAGATTTCTTGTGGGTGCATGTTCCCAGCTGAAGAAGTATGAATGTAGAACACCACGGGCATCCCGATACGTCGAATGACGGACCCCTGTAGGTAACAGAAAACAGAAATAAGTACTATATTATTTTTAAAAAATAACACTTGTGCTACAAAGAATCTGATGGCTAGCCTACATAAAAGTGTTAACATATGTACATAAAAAGCTAATTCCTATTATATGGTGAACATCTAAAAATACTCTATGATAAATAAACAGGTAAGTAATGGCAGCTTGTGGCCAATTGTTTGCTAGGAGCGCTAACAGGATATTATCGTATTCAATTTCTTATGAATTCGCGACAACGTATTAATTAACCATACTTCATGCTTTTCCCATTATCTTCCAGTGGTAATCGTCACGCCAGCGCCGGCTGCACTACAATATTGTCAATCAATAAAATCAAGTATGCCTTTCCAGTCCATTTTCCAATGTACATTCCATGTACTTATCAAGAAAATCGTCGATTAATCGTAGACATGATTAGCTTAACGGATATAACATACCTGTATAATATAATGACAGAATATATAATACAATATAATGGCCATTCACATCTAATGCCTCCGTAATAAAAACAAATGTAGGTACTGGGTACCGGATTTCGTACCAAGTAGGTAATTATATTTTTTAAGAAGGTAGGTTAAGTTAGTATAGAATAGAATAGAAAATCATTTATTCAAATAAACTTACATTGAAGCACTTTTGAATAGTCATATCATTTTTTTTTTTTATTTATTATCGCTCATTCGATGCTGTCTCATCACAAGAAGAACAAGCAAGAAACTTGTGTGTTGCATTTTAAATAATTTATTCTTACTACAATTTAAGTTTAAGTGTGTGAATACAAACCACCGATTAGCACTAATTCAATTAAATACTCAAAAAGAAAAAAAAAATTGAATACATAACCAATAACAAATAATGGATGAGAAGGAGTCATTGCAACATGTTGTAAATTAGCTACAGACCACTAAGCACGTTGTACAAAAGTAATGTTACATATTGAGATGACTGTGACGACAGACCTAGGTGGTCATATTTCGAAATAGTGTTTATCTGTACCGTCTTGTCGTTCGCGACTTTACACAACAGTACTCACTCGTTCTAATTCTCATAAACCTTTATCCATTTATCAAACATCCTAAATACAAAAGGTTATTTTGCGAAATATAAATTAGAATGGAGCAATACCTTACAGCTTTACCTAATTCAAAATTTGGCAATATAATTCAGGTACCTAAGTATTTATCATCTGGGGTACAGTGGGATTTATAAAGATATTAATTAGGCACAGACACAGACGACGACGTTATATACCTGCTGAAAATCCAATATCAATAGTGAAGTAACTATACAAAAAAAGTTTTATTTTTTAATAGTAATTTAAATTTGTAATTGTTAAATAAATAATACATTCTGAAAAGATATGTGCTATATTTCAATTTTAAGTCAAATAAACACACGATATTAATTTATTTTCATCAACACTTAATATCCTGATAATTGCATCCATGTCTTCGGCAATGAAATAGGATATCAGTGTAGGTACTATTTTCTTTAATTTTTGTCTCTTGAAGTCCTGTGACTAAATAAGTTTAAAAAACATGAAAGTAACTGTAGTGTTTTAGCCAAGAATAGACTAATTTAATGTTTAACTCTGTTTTAGTTAGAATAGGCCGATTACCAACCAAGTTAAGGGTACGGAGGGTGGTTCTCAGTTTAACTCTATTTTTTGTGTATGTTACGTGATATCTTTGCTTCACTAATTCTTAACAAATTTCGACAATTCTTTTTGCAAATAATTATTGATTGTTCCATATTAATTTGATGACAAATTATTGACAGACATGCAATAACCTAATCAATGCTTTAATGAGAGGTATTGCTGTCATTCTAAAATTATATGCAATTGTGAACGAGTATACATCGTTAGGTCATTCAATGAAGCGACTCTTGTAACTATGCGTACCTACTTAGAAAGTGTCAATTTTTACCTCTCTCTGTTTCAACTTTTCGCGTAAGAATACATAACGAAGCAATAGAGGTTCATATGTAGAAATATGTGAGTGCCTACTCACATATTTCTACATATGAAATCTCTAAAGCAGTAGCCATTCACCCATTCACATCATTCAAAAATCATTATTATCTACCTTAATATGGTATTACCATCTATTACCGAACCGGAAGCATTTGCCATAGTGTTCATAAAAAATATATGGATACCTTACCCAATGTTTATTGTATTATAAACCAGTCGATTAGCTTACGTAATCCCAATAACTAATAGGTAAGTATATATATACTTATTTTAAAGCTATTGTAATTGTGGGAATTTAACCTAGGTCATTTACCTTTATTTATGAAAGCATTTAGTAAGTGGATAGGTACTATTATATAGATGAGAACCTACCTAATACAAGACAATCTTTCGCATCTCTATTCTGCAGTGAAAGCTGTACCTACCTATGCAAAGTAAGCAAATACATTTCGCAACCATTGTAATCTTTTGTTTTATTGATTTATAGTGAAATTATTAAAAAAAGTAGTTCGTTTATAAAAGTTTCCTATATACTGTAGAGTTCAGTTACGTGATTAACTCAAAAGTTTATTAATTCTTAACCGATTTTAATAATAGTTTTTTTTTTAATGAAAGTATTATTATAAACTATTATATATGGTAAATGAAAGTTATATTATTGTCTTATAAAAATTAATTTCGATTTGTTTGTAAAGATAAAGATACGAACTAAAAATTCAAAGTTTTCCTAAATAAATTTTATGTAATTATTAGTATTATATTATAATGTTTAACATGCTACTGGATAGCATGACTTATATGTTATAATTTTTAATATGCTTCTGATAGCATGACTCTATATGCGCTATAATCGCAACCATAAAATTTATTTAGGAATACTTTGAATTTTAAGTTCGGTATAGATTTTGTGATATCAAAAGTATAGTTCAGTATGAAATCATAGTCATAGGTATGCTAGCTAGAGTACAGCTTCATTAACTTATTTCCAAATTGTTAACGGGATATCGTAATACCTAAAGCAAAAACATTGTCACCTAAAAAATTGATCCGGAGTGGAGAAGACAAAATTCTATAGACAGATTAACGTCAAAGTATATTAGACTTTGAATGATATTCAAAGTTGTTTAGGATGAATTAATATTTATTTATGAAAGAGCTAGACCAACATTTAACATTACTTATAATTCAAAAACGGGTGGTTGAAGACATTTTAAGTACTCGTATAATTTTCTTAAGACTTATCTACTTTTATACACAGTTCACAAATTTTAATATAGGTAGATCAATGTGTAGGTAGTTAAATTAGGCTTTGATAAAAATGTTATTTTGAAATTGACATAAAGGATCTTTGTTCGCTTTGTGCGTTCCACTGAATGTGGATCGTTTGTATTGTGGTGACAAGTTGGTATACACACCTGCATTATGTGTTCGTATAGCGAATGCCGCACCTTAGTACGGGTTGAGCATTGCGAAAGCTTCTATTATCATTCATCCCACAAGAATGCTTCTATAGGCACCTAGGTACTTACTACATAAATAGTTACTTGACATTTGACATGTCAAGTAGGTATTACGTTCACAACAACATAAACATATACTCGTAGTTGACTAAGACTACCACATAGGATCACTGGCACATATATCATATAAGTATGTCTCCTACATAAAGTGACCTACAAATAACCTCATGACTTCCAATGTGCCATGGTGTACCTTGTGATGTAAATTCCTGGTGCAATTTCTACGATGGTCTAACTACCTGACCTAATGTTCATTATTCTTCACTGGTGCCTTGCCAGCGTAAACCGATGACGCATGCGGGTGCACCATTCCCTTATAATCAATTACTAAAGTATACGTACGTACATATATACGCAGTTTATACATAATTTATTCTTAGTTTTTAAGTATGTACATAACCGACCGATAGTAGTTACACTACTTATATACCGACCGATATGTAAACACTATCATCACATTATATTATTACATGAGGATAGTGTTATTCAATAGGCAGACTTCTCATTTTGAAATTTTAAAAGTTCTAACAATAGGCCGGATGTAATATATGTAGATTTAAAATAACGCCGAACATTTTAGTTCGTAAATGAAATCTTACTAGGTAATATTGCAAATAATGTGAAAGTTTTGTAAATATATTTGCATATTTGTTACTCAATCACGTTTAAATATTAGCAAAACGATATTCAAATTTTTCATTTCAGATAAGTCATATGGCATTATATGGTATATACACATATTATTATTTAAACTAGTAATGTATAAGATCTATCTGACTATTTATGTAAATTTCTATACATTCAAAATTTTATTTTCTTGTCCTAATATATAATATTACAATTAATATTAGGATAGAAAATAAAAAAATTAAATACGTGCATATGTGTCGACAATATGTAAGTATAATTATAATATCTATGTAGGTCATTATTTTATGAAATCGATTATATATTTATTTTGCAAAAGGTAAAACGTGATGTGTATTGTACAAGTATGTAGGTACGAGTGTATGCTTTACCTTCCAGGCAAGGTAAGCAACTCTGTGAACTCAGTACTACATCGTGATGACCAACGTTTTAGACCTTGAAGATGTGCATACCCTTGCTGTATATACCAACTGTTTTTATCCAATGTAACTTGAAATTTATTAATAGTTTAAGTTTAGTGTACACAGCCAATAGTAATGTCTATGTAAATACTAAATGATTTAGAAATAATAATGATATGTAGGCTGTAGTAATAGGTATATTAAATAATTTAATTATTTAATATATCTATATACACCTATAGGTAAGTTACTTTGTTGTAGAAAAGTATGAATGTGTTCCAAAAATGAATAGTCATCGTCAGAATTTCAATTCATAATTATTATTTATATTAAATATGCATTCTATTCTTATGAAAAATATAATGGTAGAATGGATGAGAAATAGGCTACGTATAAAAATGCTAAAATACGTGGAGGGTGAAATATTTTACAATAAACAGTTTTCAAATTAATTGGGTTAATTATTCATAGTAATTGCAGTTTGACCACTTATGGTACCTGTGGAAGATGATAGGATGAGCATGAAGTCGGGTCAATTACCTATCCTAGCGAAATCACCAGAATTAAATCGCGATGGTTTCTAAGGGGACCGCTTTGAGGCTGACCTGATATGTTACATTAATAGTGATAGTACTAGTTGCTTTACATTATAAAATTAAATATTCTAAACTTTTATTATAGGAAATATAGATATATCAAAATATTCTCATTGGAACGTGAAATACAATCTGCATCCTACATGGGCGAAGCTGTATGAATAAATATCAATTCGTACTTCCATACTAAATAATATGAAAATATATCTGTATATGTACTTATATATTTCTCATGACTAAACGAGATCTTAATGAAATTTATCATGAATGTAAGGAAGGACATACTGAACTCAAGTCCATCTCAAGAAATAAAGTTGAAGAAGGTGAAGTAAGGATAGAACATTTATGTTAGCGAAATCATGGGTACCAGCAAGTGTATATTATTGTCATTTATTAGTAGTATTTTTACATGCATACATATACATAAGTAACTAAATGTTCATAATAATATACTTAATTAACTAGCTGTTCCTGATTTCTACTTCACTACCCTTTTTGAACTCTCCCAGATTAATTTTCTAGATAAAAGATAGAAATCTATCTTCATGGCAATTTTTATTAGGATCTGTTTAGCGCCGTAATAAGACAAACGGACGCACATTCTAATTTATAAGAATATTATTACCCTTAAGGAATCGTAATGTTATATAATTTGGTAACTTGGAATTTGAATTTAGGAATTTGAATGGTGATAATACGTACTGTTGGAACAACTTCTGGGGTCAGGTAACGCCAGCCGTCTCTGGGCATCGGCAAGGCATATTACGGCCAACAGGGCCGCAGCTGCCAGGCAGGTGTGCCGGCTCATCTGCGTACAAACACATACAATTATTTCTACACTGGTACAAAATTGTCCTATAAGTAGTTTTAAGACTTTTAAGTAACTGAGAGCTGTTCTGTTTTTATTTTTAATTTAATTGTCAACGTTTAGGCATCTGTGCTAGGTTTGTTTTATTGGTAGGTTCTGTTAGTAGTTGTTACAAATGATTTTTAATGTATCGTAATTTCTAATAGTAGATTGCTACACGTATATTGGTTTGATAAAGTACTCTATTAGATATTCTTAAATCACTTCAAAGAACAAAAATACTTAAAATCGAGGCATTCAACAGAGGACAAGTTAAGCCTATGCCTATCTTAAATTTATCAAAACTGAATTAGACTAATTTAAACTAAACTTTAGTAGAATGCATTTACTATAGATAACATAATTGAAGATAATTGAGACAAACAATTATATTATAATAAACTTATTAATAATTCCAAATGAGTGCTATATATTCATCATACATAAATCCAAGTCAAAACTATAAAAATATAATATTTAAACGATAATACATGAAATGTCTGATGGTAAATCTAAGCAAAGTCATGTGTCAACCGACTATTATTACTTACTACTTAGTTACGTACTTTTATTGATAACCGATCGCAATAGATAAAAAAATACATAATTTTGTACAGGAATAATCTTAAACTTCATATTTATTTTGATGATGATAATGGGGTTTTGTTTTTGCTTAGTATTAAAGAAAGTGACCACTCTAACTGTTGACACCATAGCTACGAATTCGCTTTCTTTTACTTATGCATACCACCAACGTCTGAGGACAATCGATACGTGAGATGAATTCATTTTGTCGTATTTTGTGAAAGCAAAACTCGCCTTACTGACCTCCTTGCCTCAAGTTTAAACGATCGCGTGAAAAGCACAGTGCGAGAAATCGATGATTTGGGAACGCATTTTATGGTGACGGAAAGTTGCGTAGTCGCTCGTCATGAGTTATCTTATAGGCAAACATAACTTTTTGTACCTTACATACTTTTATAAGCACATGTGTATTTACAACCTATAGTATCTACTTACTTAAATACCGCAAATGTGAATTACTTTATATTTATATTTATGTAAAATAGTTGACTGGTCGGTTCGCTATTAGCATTTAGTCCGCCTTTTATACCATTGTTTTGTACATAAATTATTTTAATTTGATAAATACAGTTATTACTAGCCATCCACAAAATACTGTTTTTACTGGACACGCTATATTTAAATCATCTTCTAGTAAGTATCCCACTGACACGAACTAAAATAGAATTTGTTCTTTTTTCATCGTTGGCATAAACTGCAAGTTTTATGAATTATAATTTTACACAATTCAGTCGAAATGGAAATTAACTAATTATTCTTAATATTGTCCCGATACTGTGTCTTCGCGTGATTTAATTTATAGGATCAAGGCTGCTCGGACTGTTGTGTAGAGTTTTGATAATTTTGCGCGTTTAACAAATCTAAGAAGAGATCTATAAAAACATTACAGTTGAAATTAACTAGGTTCGAAATAGTATAGACTAACCCGAACTAGATTTAAAATTAAATAATTTAATTACGATATTCTTGATTAAAAATAAAAAGGGTACAGTAAAAAACATAATATTTAATTCGATTTTAGAAGAAAAAAATACTATTATCCTGTGTTCGATTTTCTTGTAATAATTTTCACGCACTGAGTTAACAAAAAATATATTGACATTGCTATAACATTCTATTCACTGTAAAAAGAGGTGCGTCGTTTATATAGCGCGTACCTCTGTAGTTGGTCGGTGGTTGAAGTTAAGTAGATGATAGGGTTTGCGAGCGAACGGTTACTTGTGAAGCCGCGTGCGGTGTGGGCGCAGTACGCGAGCGGGATGCGCGACTCTGTCGGAGTGACTGACGCAGGCGCAGGTCTCCTCTCTAATTAAGCCTCTGGCATTCATTCACTTTCACTTCCAATATGAGAATAGTTAGCTTTACGGTACCTCTTCTTCAGACAGGACTAAGAGACCTTCTGGAGGTCGCAGCTAACGTATTAACGAGTTTACGTAATAGGTGTTACTCAAGTACCTGACATAATTGAAAGGTACGGTGACGCTTTCAACTATGGTGGATGTAAGGTACCACAGAAAGTAGCTACATCATTAGAAAACAATATGTTAATATTTAGAACATATTGGGTTAACAAAAATACCATATTACCTACTATCGTACAAACAATATAAAAACAAGAGATCATGAGAATAAGTGAACGTTTGTTACTCTTTCATGCAAAAATTACTGATTATGACTAATTTGAATTAAATTTACAACACAGATAGGTCATATCGCAGGTTAACACACATTTTATCAGAATTGTTCCACGATATACAGACAGGTATGCTCATTCCTGAATCGAATAGGTATATGTATAAGTCTCGTGATTGTAACAAAACTTCTCCGAAACGGTTTTATCGATTCTTGTGAAATTTTGTGTATATTTCAGTAGGTCTGAGAATAGGACGGAAACAATTTTTCATGCCCCTAACTTTAACCATTAAAAATACATATAAAATAAATTCACCCTTTTACCATCAACCCATATTTTTTAATAGCGTATAAATATAGTACTTTAATAAATTTCAGAGATAATTATAAGGCAGAACAACGTTTGCTGTGTCAACTAGTTAGTATATAGGTATACCTTATATTATTAACACAATAAAAAATGCATGTTCGACAATGAACATCGGCTGTGCTATGTTGTGTTACGAGGTCATAAGTATATCTGAGATAACCTGTGCAAACGAACGATAGCTTAGTGAAAGTAAAATTACAAGTTAGTGGTTTTGTATTTACATGTTGGTACAATTTTTTAAATAGATTGTATCATCTGTACATATTAGAGGCGTGAAGTGGTCTTAAGTTATTCGTACGTACACGTGTGGTTTTTTAGTGGGTCATAATCTGACACATCCCTTCGTCACCCCTTTTTCCACAGGATAAAAAAAAAGTTATTACGCCGACTGAAAAATAGTTTAAAATACTAGTGGTGCTATTTGTTTTTAGTAGTCTGTACCTACCTATATATATCGTAAGATAATCTGATAAATCTGTGAAACATCAATATTAGCCGAAGCTATGCAAGTGTTAAAACCAACATTTAAACTCTTATCAATAGAGGTACCTCATTATACCTGCTCAGCTTGGGACTAGATGGCGCTGTGTGAATTGTCCTGAGATATTATATTATATATATATATATATTTATTATTATTATTATTACCTATGCTAACATTATAAAGAGAAAAGATTTTTCTGTATGCTTGTAAAGAAAAAATACAGGAACTGTTTTAAAATTACTTTTACCTATAGATAAATAATGTAAGTACTGCAATTACAAGATCCTAATTATTTATTCGATAGAATTTTTGAAATTTAGTTTAAATTGAGTGAATCCAAAATAAACAAAAATATCTCTGATTTTACCGAAATGAAAAAATCATTCTACCTGACTGATAACAACTTACATACCAGAAGATATAAGAAGACTTACCTAAATAACAAATAAGTGAACACTATAGTATGTATACAATAAAGCCGTTGTCGCTGCCCCTATGAATGTATGCTTAAATCTTTAAAACTACCCAACGGTTTTCTTAATAGATAGAGTGATTCAAAAGGAAGACTTATATATATATATATAATACATGTACACCCATGCGAAGCCGGGGCGAACAGTTAGTTTACCAATATACAAAAAGAGAAGAAAAAATACTGAAAACGTAAAAAACTTCGTAAAAAAATACTGAAAGACAAACAAATTTACAATATTAGCATGGAAAACAAAAAAAGTATTTAACTATTGATACCTTTTGTATTATTATTGAATGTTTATTCCGAAAATACATGTTTAGAGATTTAGATTAAAAATTCAGACACATGTTTCCGAATCAACGAAGTTTTATCATATCAAAGATAATTGCGCTTACAAAATTTTGATGATAAAATATACACATAGTGAGTTCGTGTGAGAGAAGCTTACTACGCAACTGTAATGTTGCAGTCTCCATAGTGAATGGACAAATAGACAGAGAGCTAGAGTTCAATTTAACAATTTCTACTTACAATACCTTTAATCGAGTACCTATCTAAATAAAATTTAAATATGTTAATAGTTTTATATGTACGAAAATCACAAAGTTATGAGCATCCAAGCGAAGCCAGGGTGATCCACTAGTTTATAAATTAGTAGGATACGAACATAATCTTAATAATATTATAAACGCGAAAAATTCTGCGTATGGATGTTTGTTACTCTTTCACGCACAAAAACTGAACTGATTTTGATGAAACTTTACTGTTCTATATCTTATGTATCAGAATAACATATAGGTTATAAATTTCACGCGTGTGAAACTGCGGGCACAGCTAGTATTTTATATATATTCTTAAATCTTTTTTAAGTACATTCATTATAGTCTAACAAATGGCTGCGAAAATTGCATGAGCATAGCAATTTTTTTCTTCTTTTTTTCTCTCTGGCAACACTGCCGATAACAGTCTTTGTCAGTTGGCTCTTATTTATTTATTGTTTTTAATTTATTACTTGTGAAATAACGATACTAGTGTATATAATCAGTGAGTTTTGGGCATAAGTAACGTCGATTGTTGTTGGTGTGCAAATCTGTGATTTCTTTGTGACAAAAATCTACGTTACAAAATTTGTGGGACCGCCAACTGTCAAAGTATTGGTAATCTACAATAGAAGTCTTGGATTTCTATTGACTCCTTTAATAATTAAATACAGTTATTACACTTCACTATTACTATATCCGTTTACAAATAAACAATAATATTAAAGTTAAATATTCGATAGTGAAGATCGGTTGTTGTTGTTGAGAGGAAAAAAAAAACTACCCACTAACATAAAATATTATTGTTATTGCAATACAGCTCATAAAATTTATTTATTATCATATTGATAATATATTCCAAATAGCTGTGCGAAACTAAACTTATGTATTTGATTAAATAACAATACAATATTAGTAATCCATAGCCATTGCTAGATATCATATGACAAATTAAGACATATTTACTGTAGTGGTAATATATAAGATTAATTATTTTTTTGTATTGGTATTTAAAGTTTTTACTAACAATATTTATTTATTTATTTATTATTAAATTATTTATTGTATTATTTTATTGAAGGGAAATAGCGCACTTTCAACATTGTATTTCTTCTATTGAATAATATTCATTGTTGTCTTGTTTCGTAGATATTTAACATAATAATTAAAAATGATGTCCCGCAGAGCATGTGATCTTGATGCTAAGCTCAAGGTGACACTCTTAGAGTTAAAAAAATCCAATGAATTAAATAAGGCCTTATTACAGGAACGAGATGAAAGTGAGATTGAAATTAAGTTGATGTCTGATAAATATGGGGCTCTGAAGAATGACCTAGTGAAGATCAGTACAGACTTTGAAGTTCTACATATCGAAAATGAAAAACTTCAAGAAATTGTAAATAAATATGATCTGTGCAGAGACACATATGAGTCAGCATTGCAGAAAATCACTCATCTAGAGCGGCACCTTGAGGAAGTTCAATTACAAAATAAATCTTTGTTGGATCACAGGCGGTTGAGTAGTTATAACGAGACCATGGATCTGTATACAGAAATGTTAAATACTACTAGTGATCAAACATCTGCTCTGCCCCTTGTGACCATAGATTTGGCAAATACACCAAGCTCCTATAGTCCTAATAAAGTACCTATTAATAGTAGTAAGAAGTTAAAAAAATATGTAAAATTAAATAAATTTATTCGAAAATCAGAAAATTTAGTGAAAAGTCATAAAAAGTGTTTAAAATCAATTATTACTAGGAAGCAAAAAATTGACTTATCAATAGAATTAAATAATTGTAAAGAAAAAATATATAACAAAGATTTAGAAATAGATGAATTATCACAAAAAATTAAACTATTAGAGAACTCGTTGTCCAATTTATCTTTGAAATACGAATCAGCTAAGAATGAAATACATGAATATTCTGATCAGTTGGATAATTTAATAAAATTAGGTAACTACAACATGGAGCGGTTTGTTTCTCTTACGGATAGATGTCACTGTAATTCACCAGAGTCTGATAACTATATCCAACCGTCCCACCATAATCAGTTGAACATTGATATCTCATCCGTCACGGAACCAGACGTTTCATGTTTACCCACACGAAACAGTACAAAAGTAAATAAATGCAGCACTGTACATGAAACCATCAGGAGAACAATTATTTATTCAGATGAATTTGGCAAGGATTTAGGTAATTTATTATCGAACTGTCTCTCGCAACAAGTAATAAATAATTGTTTTCCGGGATCAGGTATATATAAGATTATAAGAAATATAGTAAATGAAAAATATGATATTCACACGACCCTAGTAATAGCGTTAGGGAATTGTTTGCATATGCGTAAATCTGATATAGTTAATTTAATAAAATCATTATATAATATAGTGGAGCTTGGTATAGGTAAAATATTATTATGCGCATTTCCCTACTCTCAATCCCTGACTAATGAACAGAATAAGTTCATTTATAGTATAAATAATTTAATTTATTCGATGACATATCATTGTAATGATATATTTTATTTTGAAAGTAACAAATTTGTTACAAATTATTATATGACGGGAGGTAATTTTTATCTTCCTAAAAATCAAAAAAAGACTATTGCTAGTTTACTAGCGTATAACATTTATGATCCCATTATAAGTAGTATAACGGATTTAATTAGTAATATTAGTAATAATACTAATAATGTGACATGTGTTAATTTAAACTAACATCTACGACATTGGTTAAGCCACAGGATATGGTCATTATTCATCAAAATATTCGTGGCTTCTCCAGCAAAGAATTAGAATTAAGTCTATTCTTAGAATCTAACAATGTACGGGTGTTATGTCTGACAGAACATTGGCTTTTAAGTTTCATATTGTTTACAATATGAAATAATTTGTCCTTTTGAACATTATAATATAGCTAGTTTTTTTGCTAGGAACAATGCCATTCATGGCGGGTCAATTATTATTTTAAAAAATGATGTAGAATATAAAAACCGCCAAGACATTGTAAGTATTTCTATTGAGCAAACAATTGAACTATCTTGCGTAGAATTAGTTACTTGTATAATAATTTGCGTTTATCGTCCGCCATCGGCTTGTTTTGATTCTTTTGAACTGGCTATGGAGGAAGCATTGAGACGAGTCGCACGGAGGAATAAAACATTATTTGTATGTGGCGATTTTAATGTTGATTTATTATCGGAATGCTCAATAAGCTTAAGATTGATTAACTTATTTAAATCATTTAATTTGCACAATCTTTTTTTAGAACCCACTAGGGTCGCAGGAAATTCTGCCACTTGTATAGATAATGTTTTTTGTAATTGTGAAGTAAAGGTGAAAATGAATTTCGACTGTCTTGGATCTGATCATATGGACAAAAAGTTATAATTGAAACTAAGGGATCCAAAGGGACTCAAACAATTACATGCAGACAAATAACACAAAAGAATTTGGCACGTTTTAAAAATAAAATTGAACATAAAATATCTAGTGTCATAGTACCTCAATATGACCCGGACATTGTATGTGAACATATTTTTAATTTAATTGAACATGAAGCTAGCAGTGAATTTAAAACAAAAACCTTTTCAACTAGTGTAAAATCAAAGTTTTGTGACTGGGCCACGTTTGGTATTTATAAGTCTAGGGCTAATCTTTACGAACTTTACGAAAAACGAAGCTATATATCCGATCCCTTATTTCATGAACATGTAAAATCTTATTCGAAAATATTTAAAAAGGTTTGTCATACAGCTAAGTCTCTCTATTTAGGTAAAATAATAACTAAATCTAAAGATAAAATAAAAGCCACTTGGAAAGTAATAAATAGCGAAACTGGAAAAGTTAATTTTCAAAATAGTAAAATAGCTTTAAATATTAATAACATATTGGTAAATTCCGACACAGAGGTCGCGGATACATTCGAATCTTATTTCACTAATATTCCATTAATTACGACACAGGCTCTAAAATCTTCCCCGTCTGCTGCTGAAACTTTACTAACAGACAATGTTAGCAAGTCATCAGCTGTATTTAACTTTAGACATACATCATCAGTAGAAATAATGAAAATATTCAAACAGCTTAATAATAAAAAAACAGAGGATCTATGGGGTATATCTGTTAAA
The DNA here is from genome assembly GCF_030625045.1 of Achroia grisella. Taxonomy (NCBI): domain Eukaryota; kingdom Metazoa; phylum Arthropoda; class Insecta; order Lepidoptera; family Pyralidae; genus Achroia; species Achroia grisella. Next base: position 341,868 of record NW_026713045.1, on the reverse strand, counting down.
ATACTAGATAGTATAATGGAAATTATTGCGCCCTCTCTTGCTTTTATTTTCAATAAATGTATAGATGAAGGTAAATTTCCTAACATAATGAAATTTAGTAAAATCATACCGCTTTTTAAATCTGGAGATAGGAGTGACCCAATAAATTATAGACCTATATCTATACTCCCAGCACTCAGTAAAATTTTTGAAAAAATAATCCTTATGCAGCTTGTCAGTTATTTCAATTTAAATAATTTAATCCACAATAGTCAATTCGGTTTTTCCAAAGGTCGTTCAACTATATATATATATAATAGAGTTGCTTAGACACGTATTTGCTGCATGGGAAACTAAAATGGATGCGATAGGTGTTTTTTGTGACCTTTCTAAGGCTTTTGATTGCGTTGATCATAATACATTGCTAAAAAAACTTGCTTTTTATGTCGTCAAAGACCATGCTTTAAATTTAATAAAATCTTATCTATCTGATAGAATACAGAAAGTGAAGGTTAGCAACGCTACGTCTGACGGGTCACTTGTGCAAATGGGTGTACCTCAAGGATCTATTCTCGGTCCTTTTTTATTCCTAGTTTACATTAATGATCTCCCATATGCCATGCAGGATAGATGCGGCATAGTATTATTTGCAGACGATACTTCATTGATTTTTAAAGTTAATAGAATGACTAATAATTATGACGATGTAAATAGTGCTTTGCGGCGTCTCCTGCACTGGTTTACAACTAACAATCTTATGTTAAACGCTAAAAAAACAAAATGTGTTAATTTCTCTCTGTCTAAAAGTTTTAATACTAATTGCAATATTAAATTAAATGACGAATCTCTCGAATTTATAGAATCTACTGTCTTTCTAGGAATCACACTAGATAATAAAACACAATGGGGTGCACAAATTCAAAGCCTTGCAGCGAAACTAAGTTCAGCAGCTTTTGCCGTGCGTAAGGTTAGACAGTACACTGATACTGACACTGCTAGATTAGTCTATTTTAGTTATTTTCATAGTTTACTCTCTTATGGAATATTACTATGGGGAAAAGCGGCAGATATTAAAAATATATTCATATTACAAAAACGTGCCGTTTGAGCAATCTACTATATGAAGAGTCGTGACTCATTAAGAGAGAAATTCAAAGAGGCAAATATTCTCACCGTTGCTTCTCAATTTATATATTCAAATATCCTATATGTTCATAAAAATCTTGACTTATTTCCAAAAAACAGCAATATTCATAATATTAATACGAGATTTAAAGACAAACTTGCTGTCCCCAAGTATCGTTTAGAAAAAGTTAATAGGTCTTTTATGGGAATAGGTATAAAAATTTACAATAAGATACCAAAGGATATGTTGGAATTACCCTTAAATAAATTCAAAACATCTGTTAAATCATATTTACTGAGCAAAGCCTATTACTCACTAAACGGTTACTTGAATGACGAGCGTGCATGGCAATAGTTGTTCATGCACTGAATTTTCATTTAATGTTAGACATAGACACCTATATAAATATACATTGTAAATAAACTGGCTTTAAAAAAAAAAGTAATTCAATTGAGTTTCTTGCCAGTTCTTCTCAATTGGATCTACATATATACCGAACTGGACGGTAGGGAAAAAATAAAATTATAATGTAAAAATTTGACGTTCATAAGCGGCTAAAATGTCCTACATGAATAAATGATTTTTGAATTTGAATTTGAATTTCAATTCACAGCTTACATAAATATATAATATAAAATATTATTATTATTATTAATGTTTGTCACCACTTTCCATGGCTGTCTCCAATACTACAGAGGCTAGTAATATTACAGGCGCCGACCTCTGGCCGCTGTGAATTGCAATGCTCATGCAATTTTCGCAGCCATTTGTTAGACTATAGTGAATGTAGTTAAAAAAGATTTAAGAATATATAGTTTAATAATCATAATCTTCTTATATATACATATATTATATAAAAAGGAAATGACGTGTGTTACTCTAGCTAAAATTTGATAACGGCTGCACCTATTTGGCTAATTTTGGTTTTGAAATATTTGTAGAACTCCAAATAAGGTTTAAGTGGTGAGAAGATATGAAAAAATTGTAAGTATAGAAAGTAGTAAAAGAACAATTTTAATTTCCCATACAAACTGTTCGTACCTGTCAAACAGTTATTGAACTTTGACAAATTATTTAATTCCGAGGCGGAACGGAGTTCGCGGGGTCAGCTCGTTTTAAATAAAAACAAAATATAGATTATGACACGTTTTAAATATATTATGTAATTTAAGTCTTAGATAATAAAAATTTTAATCAAATTAATATAAAATAATTTTTAAAAATAATCATATTAAGACGCATACGTATCGCAAATATTGACGTTAGAAATCGCAATTTTTCTCAGCAATTACAAATCATTCGGGGCTGATATTTAGATAGATCTTCACATTTCACATCTTTGAAATCGGATACTCTGTTCTCGTTACATGATTGATTAACTTTTGTAGCGGAGAAGAAAATTTCAAAGTATTGTCTTATAGAACATAGATTTACAAGGTATAAGAAAAGGGGACTGATTTCAGACTCAAATTTTCTCTTATATATTATTACCTATTATAAGTTATTATGACTGCAAAAAAATCTAAATTTAGATTTTTTTGCATTGCGTTGCTGTTAGTATTTATTGCTTTCCAATTACAGCAGAAAACAAAATTTTCATATTTAAATATTTTAGCTTAAGGACCAACGAATTGAAGTCCATCGGTTATGTTACGTATTAAAAAGATTTCAGTACAAACCGACACTATTAATTAACCAACAAGAAAGTAGAATTAGGTACCTAAGTATATGAAACTTTCATCATTGCATAAGTCATATTTTAAAATGGTTTCGTGATATGAATCTTAACTGAGTCTAAGTATCTATGGGTGAGCGTGCCGCCTATTTAATTATGAAATACATGTCTATTACAACCTACAACCTTTAGTTAGCTACCACCCATGTCTTAGAATTTATAAGTATTTTCGGTAGTTATATACGATTAGGTAATTCAAATATTACTATTGTCATATTAGTTCTAAATAATAAAACTAATATAGTAACTGCAGCCAGTCGTTACTCTCTGATCATCAAAGAGTAACGTTGGTTATATATTATTTAAATAATAGAGATCCTTAATTGTATATAGGTCAGGTTTATTTTAATGTTATTGGTTGTACCGCTGAAGGTCTGGGGTGAGTGGTAACCGTCACTGTATACATAAACAACACTGAGAACATCACGTTAACTTGTAACACTCCTGATACCACGCATGCCCTACCATTCCAGCGCACTAAGATGCTTTTATACCATATCACTGAGTAATCGCACCCTCACTAACTATTATTAACAATAATAATCATCTTTATTTGTCTCAAACAAAAACTAATACAATTGCTGCCCATCTATACATACAAATAAAATTGGAATGTCTGTTTGTAATATTTAGATAATCGTTTCTTACCACATGAATATAAATGCGATACACCATAATAACATTTTTTACATTTTTTTCTTTTTGCCTAAATATTGGTAAGGATAAAATCAGTGATGAACGAATTGGCGTGAGCAAGTCGTTCCAAATATTTGCTGCAGGATACTTAAAACAACACCTATAGTTCTTGTGAGTTTGATGAGTTTTTACATATAAATAACAAGGTACTTTTGTATTTCACCTCCTTGAAATATAGCTTACAAAGCAAGCCGCTTGGTGGTGGTAAATTAATTACATTGAAGTACCCACGCTCGCGAATTTTCATAGGTTATCTTTGATTTAGTGGGTTACTCGAATATTACAAAAAATATTCGTAATCAACTGAAGTTAGTACCCGTAAGCGGTACTACTAGCTCGTTACAATATCACTTCCAATTTAATATTGTCGCCCTTGGAAGCCATTGAAGTTCATTTCCTATGAATTTGATCTGACTATCAACATCCTATTAATTTCCATCGGTACTACTGGTGATCAGCGCATATTCTCATTGCTGCTTATTTCATTATTGAGAAAAAAGTGACATGTATCACTGTAAACAAAATCCCATCTGATGTAATAAATTTCTGCATATAATAAACTTTATACGTGTATCCTCTATGTGAATTCACAAGAGAATTACTTAAAAATGTTATCGCTAGCAGGATCGCAATCCTATCATACACAATCCTATCGTACACAATTATATTATAAATATGTAAGTACAGACCTACAACATACTTTCGTACAACTTTCGTGGTATGTCAATATAATGTAATTGGGATACATCTGCGTATCCCAAGAATGAGAGATTGCAAGCCCATAAACAATGTTGATTACGAAAACCTTGTCACAAAACCAATACACAGAAAAGGTCGTACTTCCTCTGAGCGCGTTGTAACCACATGGGCAGCCTGAGACGCTTGGGGCAAACTTTCACAGTGCTGTCATAAATATGCACAGTGCGGCGTCGAGTGTTAATCGCTATACGACAAAACAAACGTTTAAAATGAGTTGGATCCGTGTGGCTCTAGAAATTTGCAATAGGTGTGTTATGGTTTTAAATATTATACAACAGTAACTTCTATGTACCTAATAAACCAACTTACCGGTCAAAATTGGGGTGTTCCGTACCATTCGTGGATAACAATGACCATCAGTAGATGTCGTTTTTAATTATTCTAACGATGCTGGCCTTTACAGCTACAAACGATAGCGAGCGAGTGCAGATGGCACTCTAAACCCGCGTAATGACTTTGCAGTGTAAGACGGATATAACTTTCGTCTTTCTGAGGGCTAGCGATTCAAACCTCGCCTCCAGGCCGTCGTAATTTCGATCGCCGTTTGAATTGGACGGAGGATCAATAAGAGGAGGACAATTTACAGCGGCGTCTGAAACACCCATATTTATTTCAAAATATGGATCATTTTACATAGTTGACAAGTGTTCTAATATACGTCGATGTTAAGTCGACGATAGTATCACAGGTCATTTGAAATGTAAAATGACATGATATTAAATGGACAAATTTTTTTTTCGGACTAGTCTAATGCTGTTGGCCGCAGCTGGCCTTTACAGCTTTACCGGACGATAGGAGGCGAGTGCAGATGGCTTTCCAAATCCGCGGAAGGACATATGGAGCGGCTGAAGGCCAACTCCTGCCTGACGGATAGGTACGACTTTAGTCTGAGGGCATCACTAGGGGTTCGAACCTTGGCTCAGGCCGTCGTAATTTCGATCTCCGTTTGAATTGGACAAGGGATCGATCGGAGGGGAAAGAAAGAGAAAATGTCGACATTTATCGTATTTCGATAAGTCGACTTCGATTCGTCAAGTTCAATTGTCGGTCGGGTTTTTTTTTCTTTGGCAAGAGGCTAGTGTTGCCTATTATGCCACTAAAAACAGGAAACGAAACGGGATAATGGAAAGGAACGGGTTAAATTTGAATATACTCTGAATTAGTGATCATGGGTTTTAAAGTTTAATGTTATTATGGGAAATAAAAGACGCAAGAGATTTATAAATTATAGGGCTAGGATGAGCTAATAGGCATACAATGGATGAAGGAAAAGGAATTTCTAATGAGATGAGTGTCTCCATAAATGAAGAACGATCGTAATAGGAGCAGGAAAACACAATATGATTTAGATCACCCACATCTTCTCCACATTCACAGATATTATTGTCTTTTATACCTAGCTTTGTTAAATATTCAGGGCTGCAAACATGACCAATTCGCATACGAATCAAAACACTAGTTGATCTTTTATCAAGATGTAATTTGAAAAACCACGGTTTAAGAGGTATAAACGGTTGGACTAAACAGTACTGTTTCCCTTTCATTTTGCTACTTATTGTCCAATCTTGACTCCATGAGTCATGAAGACAAGACTTAGACAAGGCAGTCAGATCATGGCAAAAGTTTTTATAAGGAAAAAGATCTCCAGATAATATAGCTTCATTCGTAAGCAAATCTGCTTTTTCGTTGCCCCGAATGCCACAGTGACCCGGAATCCAAACGAAAGATACAATATGTCCTTTGAGACGAATGCTATTCAACATATCTCGGATATCAAAAATTAGAGGCTACTGTTTAGATGATTTGAATGGACATTTACCTAATTAGAGCTTGAAGAGCACTTTTAGAGACGTAAATATAACAGTTTGCTTAAGATTAAAAATTTTAATATATTCTACTGCTTTAAAAATTCCATAGCATTCACCAGTAAAAACAGAGGTCTCTGGTGGATATTTAATTTTCTGAATCATATGAAATTGTGAGTGGTAAATTCCTACACCAACATTTCCTGTATGTGAGTGTTTCGATGCGTCACAATAAATTTGATGATGGCTTTCCTATTTAGAGTTTACTACTTGATTAAACATTGCATTTACATTAGGATGTTCTTTTTCTATGTTAATATCAAAATGAACGTCAGGGGTAAAAGTTAAAGATTCATATACTGAACTAAATAATGGAAGACAGGGAGATCGATGAGTGGGAGCTCGGAGGGCAGTAAAAGTTCTGTAACTTTTTACTAAGCAAGGTAGAGATTTATGAGACCAATAGGAAGATGAAAAAAACAAGATCAGAGAGCGATTGCAGTTTAGGGATCAGAGGATGATTAGAAAACTGTGAAATACGATATAAAAATTTATCAGATAAATACTGCCTTAAATACAATGGAAGATCACAACATTCTACTTGCATCGCATTAATGGGACTAGATATCATGGCGCCCAATATAATTCTAAGCTTAAATAATAAGCTTGAATATTATCCAATTTTTTTTAGGGCTGTAGCATTAGTAGGTTCCAAAGTAAATGTACCATAATCCATAACACTCCTTATGAGAGCATTATATATTAGTTTTAATTGAAAAGGACGGGATCCCCACCACACACCCGTAAGGCATCTTAGAATATTAAGAAGTCGTTCACATTTAGCTGAAACGTATTCACAATGTGGTAAACCAGATAATTTAGAATCGAGAATTGTGCCTAAAAATTTTATTTTTGTCTTTACTGGGATACACTGATTATTGTAACAAATATTTAAAGGGGGTGGAACTCGCATTCTAGAAAATAGAACAACTGCACTCTTAGCCGCAGACAGTTCAAGACCGTGACAATCCATCCAATATTTTAATTTTTCTAAAGAAGTGGAAATTAAAGAACACGATTTTTGAACTGAATGATCAATAAAATACATTAATAAATCATCCGCATATTGAAGTACAACGACTTTCTCACTGTTTTGTTTTACATATGACTCTAAGTCGTATGTATAGATGTTATATAAAAGAGGACTGAGTGGTGATCCCTGCGGGAGACCCTTCCATACAACTCGAGACAAAATATTAGAATCAGACAATATAACGCTAATGGATCTTTCCGTCAAAATATTAATAATAAAGTTGGAAAGTATGGGAGGAACATTCAAATCGCAAAGCTTTTTCCATAATATGTTAATATTGACATTGTGATACGCAGAGTTAACATCTAAGAAAACTGAAACTACCGACTGATTATTAGGGAATGATTATTTGAAACGAACACACTGATTCCATCTAATGTACTTTTACCCCTTCTAAACCCATACTGACTTTCAGCTAATAGTTTTTTACTTTCGACATACCACTCTAAACGGGTTTTTACTAAATTTTCAGCAATTTTTAAAAGAACTGAGGAAAGAGCTATAGGACAATATGAACTACTGTCATCGGAAGGTTTGTTGGGTTTTTTAACTGGCAATACCGTGTGATGTTTCCATGACGACGGAATATTCCCAGTTAACATTACTGAATTTATGAGATTATGGTAATACAACATACATTCATCACTAATATTTGCTAAAAATGAATATGGAATGTGGTCATTTCCTGGAGATGAATCTTTCGTATGAGACAGAACGGTTTTAAGTTCCGTAAATGTAAAAGGACAGTCAAGAGCTGAAGTGTTTATACTTTTATTGGTGGAAAGTGGCCGCGTTATGGGATCCATATGAGATACGTAGGATGGTGTGTAAACGATCTAGAAACTCGTTAGCTGTAGTCTTTGATAATGTAAAAAAAAGGAGAATCTTGGAAAGCAGATCTGTAGGTCTACCACGAAAGTTACTGCCGATTATCGCGTAACGAAACGAAAGACGACCGAAATACTAGTTTAAAGGAACCATGAAGTTTCTTCGGAATAAGATATTTCGGACGGGTACCATAGACTATGATCGTGAACGAATGAAAGATGAGAGGTCTTTTATTATACACTCTTAAATTAGGAAAAAAATAAAGTTTCCATAAAATAAAATGTACAGTCGTTTATATTTAAATGTATTGAAATTACAAACTTCTAAAATTAGTAATATTTTATGTCATAAGGAAACGTCAAACCTCTATTTATATTTGAAAATAACGTTGCTGCGTATTACAAATATTTTTGTTTTTATTTTTTTATATATAAACTTAAGAATTATCATCACAAGTGTTTTTAAATAATTTTTTATTGCTAAATTTGTTCGTTAAACATCAATGAAAATGAACATGTAATAACTTTGATTTTATTTATTAGTTTCTATTTATGACAAGCGCTAACAAATGTATTTATGCATTTAGATCAGTAATCCCACTGTGGAACAATATAATCTTTCCTAGCAGAGCACCAGGAGTTCCTGGATGTAGAAATGCAGAAGGGCGAGATCCACCCAATTATGGGTTCGTCTCACAGACGAACTCAATGCATGGTGGATGCACCTGTAAAGCAGTGGCAGAAGGTAAGCACTTTTCTTGATATTTTAGTACGTGATATGCATTTAAAATGTTAAATAATTTTGTTATTAAATAAAATTTTCCAATACTGATACTTTATAAATTTTATAAATTTTAGGTATGGGCTGACAAAAAATATCTAACTAAAAAAGCTGCTACTGCTGCTCGAAGGTCTGCCACAGCCACTGGGGTAGGGCCATCATCTGCTGATCCTTTAAACCCAATACAGTGCAGAATATTGGGTATTATGGGAGAGGGCTTTGGAGAACCTCAGTCGGATGCACATGTTCCTGCATTTCCAGAGGTATGTTGTAAAACCATTACTAAAATAGTGCTAACTGTTATCTCTAGACATATATAACATAATGGATGTCATCAAAATACATGGTGACTTCCATAGGCATTACCATTCCTTTTATTTCTGTATATAAGGTACCTAAATAGCCTTTTCCCATTTTGAAATACAGCTATGCAAGAACAGCTTTCATAGCAGAAATATGAGTTGAGACAGAGTTGGTACCTTTTATATATACACAGTTTTTCAATGTTAACTAAGAAGTAAAGATAAGACAGTACTAATAAATAACACTAATACCTTATTATTGATTAAAAAATGTATCATAATAAATTATTGTTATATGAAAATATTTCTGTAAATATTAAGATTATTAGTAATGGGGGCTTATAGTCCTAATCACTAGTATATTCCTAGACATCAAGTCTGGTATTAGTACCAATCATGCATACCGAAAACAATAATGATAATAATTATTTTAAAAAAAACTTTTTTAGAACTTCAACGGCTACTACACGTCCAGAGCGACGACGCCGTCGAGCAGACGCCATTGGACCTCGCAGTGTACGCAGGCGTTTGTTCGAAAAGGAGCGGCGAATCGCAGCGGAGGATCGACGGGTGGTAGAGTCAGGGCTGATTCGCCAATCACTCCAGGAATTAAATGTATTAATAAGGGATCGAGGATGGTCTACAAATAGAATTAAGAGGAATAGATGAAATTTTGTTTTTTTTTTATATTTGACATGATTAATGTAGATTTGTGTTAGTTTGTTGATTTGAAATAATGAGATAAAAAAAGTTACTTAGCTTTAGATATATCATTGTTGATTTGTTGAATTACGTTAGTTTGTTGATTTGTTAAATAATGAGTATAAAAAAGTTAGTTAGCTTTAGATATATCATTGTTGATTTGTTGAATTCTGTTAGTTTGTTGATTTGTTAAATAATGAGTATAAAAAAGTTACTTAGCTTTATATATATCATTGTTGATTTGTTGAATTATGTTAGTTTGTTGATTTGTTAAATAATGAGTATAAAAATGTTACTTAGCTTTATATAAGTATTAACAAAGACACACTAAACTACAGTTTTTTACTGGTCATTAATTTAATGCGCCTTGAACTACACTACTTAGTTTGCATATACTTATACAACATTTTTCTGAATGAATGTTTAATCATTTATAATTAGTGTTATTTTAAAAATGTTTAATATACAATTTTGATTTTACTTTTATCTATATATATATATATACCTACATATATGTGATTATAAAATAAAAATATTTTATTGTAAAAAGTTTTTAATTTTGTAAATAAGTAATGCCTTAACTTCTAATAGAATAGAATAGAAAATCATTTATTCAAATAAACTTATTATATTGCTGTCATCTATGAATTCATCTATCCTATAATAGGCTTTTTTACATAACATTTGTTTAATATCAATTTTAACAGCATTTAGGTAAAATTAGTATATTTTTATTGCATAAGTTTCTACTTGTACAGTCTTTAAGTTTCTTGAAACTATCTAAGTTTTTCCTTGTATACATAATATTTCATAAATGTACTGTGAGGCAACGGTGAGGATATTTGATTCTTTAAAGCCTTGATATAATGACTATCTCGAACCCATACCATAAATAGAATGTATATCTTTATATACCTGAAAGAAAAGAAAACATACTTAACTGTGAGACTTGGAATTTGATAAATGCACTTGATAGCTTATAGACTATTCAATATAATATCAGCTAATAATATTTAACATAAAAAATACTGAAATACAATCTATAATCATCTTTTATGACATCCTAATAATGAAAAGGAATGACAAAACATTGTATTCTTGTTTGTTCAAATTTTATATGTAGTACAACTACAAAGTTAACAATTACGATTTATTTACCCAGCAAATAAGTTGTTTCTCCTTGAAGACTCTCCAAATGATCTTTGATCTCGTTATGCTCCCAAATGAATACATCATGAGTGGCACCACCATAAGAGGCGTCAATATTCATAATTTTTAAATTACTGTCAGCAATCTAAAAAATAGGACAAACATTATAAAGATATTTGCAGATAGTGACAAATATGAATAACTTGAGAATTATTTATACACTATGCAAATTTTACATAAAATACTGTACTTACAACTTGAACATTTAAAGAGTGGTAATGTTTTCTATTGAAAAATCTCTCTTCATTGACTGTTGGCCGAATTATAGCTACATGGGTGCTGTCGATACATCCTATAACACCAGGGATACCATACTGTGTAGCAAAACTGAAAAAGAAATATAAACTACTGATTATTTAAACATCAATTAACTTATGCTGATTCCTGAAATTAACAACAATATCATTTATAAATTTACAGCTACAAATAGTTGACTGAACTAAATTAATAGTATATGTATTATAAATCGACAAAGAGCATAAAATTCTATAAAGTTAAATCTTAATCATATTTAATATACATAAACTTACTTTCTCTTCAATATGTTCCTGTCTTCCCTGGACTGAGGAAATCTTATATATTTCCTTAGTATATAGGGTGTATTTAGGGCATCTGTTACATCCCTGATGCAGTTTGAGACAGACTGCTGAGCCATAGTGGTGTCTAAATTTTGTCCGACTGCACCCTGGTAGCTACCACTGGCATAAAAATTTAATGCAGTGAGAATCTGAAAAAAAAATAGATATGGGAATACTAAATAATAGGTAAATACTAAATTTTTTCATCTACAAAATGTACATAAGATCTTACTTTGGTTATTGGATCGATTGCTCAACTATTTTTAGGCATAATAATCGTACCACATACTGACAAAGATTCTCGAAGATTGACTGAGTCTGTATTTAGATACAAACTCGAAGTCGGGAATGGATCTTTAGAGGTACCTAGTACGCATTTTTCTTTTAAACCTGCGTCTTTCAATTTCTTCTTCATTGAGGGCTTCTAAAATTCCAGCCAATCTTGGCATAATGAAACTAAATCAAAATAAAGTAATGCTAAGTTGTAGGTTATATTGAACACAATAATATTTAAAAACACTAATTAGTTTAACTTTTATCACATTATTCACTGTAACACATTAACTGAATTATTAATTAATCACTTTTTTATATATTACAGCACTTATATACGTAAAATCCATACTTACGAAAGTAAAAAGTTAATTATTTAGGTTTCGTCTAGTTCGCACTTTAAATCACGATAAACGTGCTGTCAAAACGTCATAATAACGTACGAACGGATACTTCATGGTACGATTTGGGACGATCGAAACGATATTCTCCGTTTTCGGGCACGATTTCGGAATGAACGTTTTTCATGGTACGAATCACACGAAATATCGATCCGAAATTTCGGAATTGCACTTCGTGGTAGACCTACTATCTTTTTATATTACGCCATACAAGGGAAGGATGAGTATGAGGCGAAATAGAAGAACAGAAACGTTTCCATCCTTCTGACTTCTTTTTCTTTAAAAGTTTCCGGGTGGAGGCTGGAGGTGGGAGTAGGGCAGATAGATTGGTTTTCTGAAGTCATATCATTACAATATAATCTTTCTGCCTGTTTCCTGGATTTAATAGCTGTAGTACAGTACATTCATGGTCCCACCAAAGTGGAGAAGGAATTTTACTATTATTATGTTTGTTTACAGGAAAAACTTCATCAGCGACTTGAATCAAAATTTTTCTGAGGGCTTCAGAACAGTCCGATTCATTACCAGAAGTAATAGGAGGGAGGGATGATAATTTATTTTGTACACCAATTTGGAATTTATCCCATTTATTGTTATTATTTAACTTATGTTTGTAAAAGGAATTTCTTTTTCGAGGATGTTTTTTATGAATTGGTAATGAAATGATAATAGGAAAATGGTCACTCCTATATCCAGATGAAAGGATAGACCATGATAGAGAGGAAGATAAATTGGAAGAACAAATAGAGAGATCTACAGCACTATTTCTTTCAGTGGGAGCAGTAATACGAGTAGGTACTGGGTCATTTAAAACACACAGATTATGGGAATCAAGAAGGCCTAACAATTGCTCACCATGGTAATTAGAATAGGAGCTGCCCCAAGCTTGATGATGGCAATTGAAATCACCCATAATTAAAAAGGTTTAGGAAGAATTGAAAATAACTCATTTAAATATGCAATAATTGAAGAGGAAGGACGAGGTATATAACGGGAGACTAAACAAATGTCGCTGACAACAGCAGCAACCATAGAAATATTGTTTTTGTCAAAAAGAGGTAAAGAAATAGAAGAAAAATGAGTAGCTTTATTGATGAGTGAGCCCCACCATACCCATCTGGCCTATCATCTCGAATACAAGAGTATTCTGATAATTAGAAGGGGAGGGTATATTAAAATCTTTTATAATATTCTCATGGGCAACTTTATCATACCCAACATAGGATGGACGAGGAGATTTAGGTTTTAGGAATACGGTTTTTTTATAAGACTGCTTAAAAGCAGTATCATTATAAGTTTTTGATTCAGATATATTTTTTAAAGTACTAAATGATGTTCCATGTGCTGATGGCGTGGAAAGGACTTCAGCAAAACGCTTTGTAATAGCAGGGTGCAATTTTGAGGCCTCAGCATATGAGATACAATTTTCAGCCATATATAACTTTATTTGTTTTTGTCTATTGAATTCTGGACAAGATTTGCTAGTAGAAAAATGATTTCCTGAACATAAACAGCAAAAAGCATCTTCAACATCACATGTTTTTCCTGTATGATTTTGACCACTTTTAAAACAACGTGGCTTTTACCTTTTTTTTTGCATTGAATTTTAGTGTGACCATAACGACAGCAATTAAAACATTGTATAGTTGGATAAGTGTATAATTCCACTGGTAACGAATATTCTTTTTGGTAGTACCTGACCATCAAATGTGACTACTACTGTCTGAGAAGGTTTCCAGGTGGGAGAGCCATCAACTACAACTTTGTAATTTAGCCGTCATACTTTAAGTATATTGCCACAACCGATAGAAACAGAAATACTCGGAACACCTCGTACCAGACCCATACGTGTTATATTAAATGTTGGTATAAAAGCCTGTAATTTGTAATCATTTAAACTGTTATGATTAATGAATGTATTAGCATCATGGTAAACTGAGAAAGACAACGCCATTTTATTTTGTCCAATGCGTTTTACACTTCCATTAATAATGTTTTTAAAATACTGTTTTTTGAGGAATTTACCAAATGTCACAGGGTGAAGTGTAGTACCGTCATTTGGAGACTTTTCTTATCTTACTACATGAACTAAGTATGGAGGATGGTCTGTGGGTTCATACATTTTCCTTCCTACTGGTTCAGAAATATTATTAATTTCATTTGTTTCTTTAGATGTGGATGGATGAGGGGGATCTAAATTTACAGATTGTGGAGTGGTAATCACTTCCGTGAGAGGTTTTTGTATTTCAATACCATTATTTATGTCATCTGTACAGTGGCAATCTGTAATTTTATTTGAAGAATTTTTTCTTCTCCGTTTATTACAACTTTTATAAAATCTTTGTAACCGACTGTTTTATTGATCAGTTTGAACAAGACGTATCGGTTTCCATACTCGATTCGCATGAAATTGTAACATAGTTAGAAGCCGGAGGGACGAATCCCCCCGGGTCGGGGGAATCGTCCATAGAAATGAAAAAACGAAAAACTTACCAATAAAACAGCTAACTATATATACAAACTAAATAATAGATATTAAAGAACTAAATACAGTATCACAATCACTAAATAATGAAAAATAAGTGTACAATTTAAATCAAAAGAAAAAACGCGCCCGCCAAGTTTAACGTTTCCCGCCTTTTCGTCGGTTGGGTTGCCCATTTAGTTTGCAGTACAGTTCGATCACATTATCACCACAAATTGATTTTTTTTTAATAAATTGTTGTTATTGTGTATAAATAATCAGAGTACGTCTTAATTTAATAAGTGTAGTTGTAATACGATCATTGGCAAGCTATTTTTAAATTTCATATCCATTTGTACGTCCCTAGCAACGAAATTATATAATTGACACAAACAACAACATAGAATAAATACTACTAATTAGAATCTACTCTCTAGACCAGTTAACGTAGTAGAAATGGAAATACTATTAATAAATATTTACTAATAATATATTTAATGATTCAAGTAAGGTAAAATAAAAAATATCTCATTTTTTTCCTACTAAGTAATAAGATGGATATTGCATATTCAGTATCAGTTACGACATCTAACTAGTACTAGATAATGTTTATCATTTCTATAAAAAATAGAACTTAATTTCGTAGGTAAAAATAAATTTAGTATTTTATCAGGAATATTAACAACATTTAGCAATTTTTTATCAGAGTATTTACAACATATAGTAGTAATATAAATTTAAATCTGGTAACATTGTTTACTTCCATAATCTTTCTTTCCATTTTATACCTTGTGGAAAAATGGCTGATAATAAATTATATGAAATCTTAGGAGTTTCTAGAAATGCAAGTGATTCCGAAATAAAAAGGGTAAGTAAGAGTAATAGTTTAGATGGATACAGTTTATTTAAACGTTGCTAGAAAAAAAACACATGTCATTTCGACTTTGATGCATGCTACTATAAATTCCATTGTCTCAATCGATTAATGATTTTTATCGAATTTTTTTACAGAACTATCATAAATTGGCCAAGGAATTTCATCCAGATAAAAACCCCGCTGCAGGTGATAAGTTTAAAGAAATTAGTTACGCTTATGAAGTTTTGTCGGATCCTAAAAAACGACAAACCTATGATAAATATGGATTGAAGGGATTACAGGAGGGTGGTGGCCATGGAGGTTTCCCACCTGAGGAGTTTCTTGGTCACTTCTTTGGTGACATATTTGGAATGGGTGGCAGTAGAGACAGGGGTCCTGCTCGTGGAGAAGATACAATCCACCCTCTCAAAGTAACTTTAGAGGATATGTATGTCGGAAAAACTGCAAAGTTGCAATTAAGTAAAAACGTAATTTGCGGTCCTTGTAAGGGTATTGGCGGAAAACCAGGAGCAGTTGTATCTTGTAAGGATTGTCATGGACAGGGTATAAAAGTGTCTTATCAACAGATCGCCGCCCATATGACTCGCCAATTCCAAACACGCTGTCCAACATGCCATGGACAAGGTGAAACAATCAATGACAAGGACAAGTGCCCAAAATGCAAAGGTAAAAAAGTTTTGAATGAGACTAAAATATTGGAGGTACATGTTGACAAGGGCATGCGGGAAAATCAGAAGATTTACTTCAGAGGGGAAGGTGATCAGCAACCTGATACTCAACCTGGAGATGTCATTATTGTGCTTCAACAGAAACCTCACGATGTGTTCCAAAGGACTGGTGATGACCTGGTCATGAAACATGAAATTACATTGACAGAAGCATTGTGTGGTTTTCAGTTTGTTGTCAAACACTTAGATGGTCGGGACTTGCTAATTAAACATACAGCCGGTGAAGTCATAAAACCTGGAGATTTAAAAGGGATACAAGGTGAAGGTATGCCTCAGTATAAGAACCCATTCGAGAAGGGCAATTTGTACATAAAATTTGATGTTGTTTTCCCAGAAAATAATTTTGCCTCTGAAGATAAGTTGAAAAAAATTGAATGTATTTTGCCACCACGTCCAGCCTTTGTTATGCCTACTGGTGATGATGTTGAGGAAGTCAATTTGATGGATTACACAGCCAGTGAGCGAGGCAGAGGCCGTGAGGAAGCTTATGCCAGTGACGATGATGAGCATATGCATGCTGGCCCTAATGTACAGTGTGCTCATCAGTAGTTCAATTTACATCCTCTATGGATTCCTACTCAAACCTCACACTATATAATTTTATATAGGTAGTTTAATATAAATAATATTATTACCTACTACACCTTACATATTTTACAAGCTGTTGTTATTTAACAACTGCCTACAAATATGAAAAAAAATTGTGACCCCCAATTGCAATGTAATTTGTGATCAAAGGCCACAAGACAATCAAGTGTAGACATTTATCTTTAATATTTGTTTAAAATAGTAGTGTTTTTTTACATCATGCTATTCATTCCAATGACATTTTGTATGGCAGAGGCAATAATCACTTGATTTTAATGTAATTTTGTTTTATTTCATATCAGTAACATTCTCATCTGTAAAAACTGTCATAAAATATGCAATTATATGTATTAGGGTTGTAAACATGGGTTTTGGTAATTTGTGTCTCAAAGGTGTATAATGTATATGAATTAAATTATATGTGTATTATGTTCTGATAAATAAACAGGTAATTGCGACATTGATTTTAGTTTAAATAGAGATACATACATCTAACAAATTGTACACTGAATCATTATTGTCACTTACAATGCAACCCCAATTAAATAAATATTGTAGGACTTTGTTATTATTATTAATGCCATCTGATAATCAATTTATATTTAATTTCAAACAGTATTCTGCCAGACAAGAAGTGTTAAAATCGAAATGAAATGCAAAATATATGGTTCAAAATTTAATTAACAAACTTTACAAAAATCACATCTCAGAAACAGTGATGGTGTTACTTGACTAATTACTCTTGCTCATTCTTTTTGGTAATTGAAGCTATGGACTCATAATACTTTTTGTAATTTTTTTTGCTTCTACATAATATATTTAAGTTAATTTGTCTAATTCCTAAATTACGTAGTTGTAGTAATCGCTTTTTTACTGTTTTTGGAGAAGCAGACAATATTCTAGGTTTTGATGCAATATCTTCCAATTGAAAGCCTTCTTCTTCCAGAAAATCCAGAAAATATTTAACCTAAAACAAATGGGGAGAAAACGATTAGTCTTGAAAGCAATGCAATGCAAATGCAAATATTTTAAAAAAAGGAATTCTTTCATAAACTGAGCTTACGGAAACACCCTCACGGTTCTACAAGATGAAACATTCATCATGATGACTAATCAATACTAATATTATAAATTTCAAAGAGTGTCTGTTTGTTATTTTTTCATGTCAAAGCGACGAAAATAATTTTGATAACATGAAGATAGACTGTATTACGAGGACGAAATTACGCTCTATTATTTTAAAAAAAGCAGATTAAATCTAGTAAAAGCTAATGTCTCATAGTGCACATATATTACTGACATCAATAGGTTATAGAATAAAACCGAAAGTGATCATCAAGGTACAGACCATTGTTATTATTATGTATTTGTTTAATGTCGAAATAATTGGACCACCTATGTGTGTGGAGTATAAAACTAGATATTAAGCTCAATTTTTTCTTTTAATATTCACACATGCTTGTGTTTATTTAAAATTTTTGAGAGTTAATAATAAAGGCCTATCATTTACTTTTTTCTTAAGTGGAAAACTATATTGTTGTTTAAATCAATTTTGAAATGAACTCAATCCGATAGTAATTCTTATCTAAAAATTATATTAATTTACGTAATTGTAATAGATATATGAATTATACTGGCTCCTTATATATTAACATGAAATGTAAAAAACCTTGGTTACTCGTATAGTCTTTAGGGCTGGTATTGTCCTACACATTGTGTCAACATCCCTTGATGATATATTTAGTCGATTCGCTAAATATATCTGAGTAGTTTTAGTTTCTCCCAGTATGTTCTTTGTTTCCAGCGACATATGCACATATCTGAAAAAAAATATATGTGACGATACTGATAATATTGTGATGATATATGACACTAGTCCGACAGGTGGATGAAGCACTAGAATACTTAAAATTCATATAAAATCCCTCATTGAAAATAACTATCCGAAAATGTCATCTGTATACCTTTCTTTTGAAACCACTGTAGTTAATTTATGGTGAAATCACCATAAAAGGCTGACTTGACTTCATTCTTATCCTATTTATCTATTTCTATATAATAATATATATATAATGGCCTATGCGTCTATTATAGACGATTTATGGCATAATGGTCCATGAACAGCTTTTTTAACAACCGATACGAGAATGGCATAGCCTACCACAGGCCCGACAAGGGAAACTATTGGCAGTAGTCTGTACTGAGCTGCCTAGGTGGCGCTTCCATCTCTTGTCATTTCTATATATATTATACAATATCACATTATAAATAAGGATACCGCTCATGCTTTGCCACTCCAGATAACTAAGATGACATGCTTATTGTCCTGCACTTAGTTACCCAAGTTTTTATAAAGTTACATCAGTAAATAAATCAATAACATTGAAGTACCTACCAACCTGTTTAAAATGTCCTCAGAACACCTAACCATCCATGGATAAAGAACGTCAATACCCCTGTCTTTAACATTTTGTAACCGTTCCCGTATTGTTTCACTATGATATTTGAGTACCCATAGATCTCTCACAATGCGATCTGTTTCTACTCCCATGTCTGTAAACATAAGTAGGTAAATAAATGTACACTGATGGTATACAAAAACTGAGACATATACCTATTTCAATTTATATTACTGACATGTGAAGAAAACTTCTGTTATCGAAGTTTTCATCACAAGACAGTAAGTCAAACAAAAATTAAATAGAGAGACAGTTCCTAGAGAGAGATCACCTTGCCACAATGCAACAATTAACAATGGCTCTGACTACCAATAGGTAGTCCCATATATCATCCTGACTTACCCCATTAGTAGTAATAACTACACATGGGTTAAGTCAGGGTGGTATATTTTTAATTATACATATATATCTTACCTAGTAATACCTCTAATGAATTTTTGAGCCAGCTAAAGGACAAACTATAAATAAATGTTCGACGAGCAAGTTGTGTACTTAGAAGTGATGATGGGTACTGAAAATAGAGAAAAAATTTTAAATATCTTCAAATAATTGTCATGTAATGTGTACAGTTATTATATGTATAATACTGTATGTACTGTGTGATTGTAACATAACTCCTAATGACTAGACTGATTCTTATAAATATTTTTGTGCAGGCCTGGGAAAATTATGTAATTTATTTTCTTAATAAGTGATAAGGGTGGCCATCTCATGATGCAGATTGATATTGAGGCACTTTTATTACTGTTTCCCAGTTTGCTACCTAAACATGTAGGTATATGAATTAAAGTATATTCTTAGGAGAAATGGTTTTTATCTCTTCAGGTCAGAGTGTGTATTTTCCCAATGATATTTTATTCATGTGTGAGAGGACTACAACCACCTAAGATGTGTAAATTCATTATGACAAAATTTGGAAAATTTTGTTAAGCACATGCCTAAATTTGTCATGTGGTTATTCAATCTGCAGTGTCCAAGGAGGGTACTAGTTATGATACATATATATGTATATTTATATATATTTCTTTTATTTAATAACATCAGTCTATTAGAGTATTTATTTGAGTAACCTGTAATAAGGGCTTTTAAATATACTAATATTGATATATGTGATATACTAAATTTATATAAATATATATAGAAATTAAAAAAATTGAAGATGTCTTGATTTGAGAAGCTCCTATGTGCAAAGTGAATTTGAAAATTTTTATTGGCTATAAAACCTAAACTCAGACACTACTGATATAAATAAAATAATAATACTTACATTCAGTTGAGAAGAAATATAATACAATCTATTTTTACAATATAAATTTGCGTCATCTATTTTAGTAGTTTTGTATACATGGAGTAAAGTCTTTATTGGCAGTTTATAAAAAGGTGAGGCATCATCTTTTGTTTGAAAGTTCAATAGTGAAATTATTTTCTCTTTTTTTATGTGTAGACCTGAAAAATATGTTATAATATTGATTATGATATTATTATTCATCATATTTTTATGTGAATATTTTATTATACTTACCATTATCACCATTTCTAATAGATTCTTTTCTTTTTTGTGATACTCGTATTTTAGAACTAGAGTACAATATGTTAATATTACAAAAACATGGTACAGGTATTAAAAGTGTTTTTTTACTTATTAATATACTGTTTGGTGTAAAACTCTTGATAACATTCATTATTAAATGTCTATATATCATAATTTATCCGCTATAACTTCCCTATTAAACTTTAACCATAATTAAAGATTTTATAATAATTTTACTATTTATTACTAAAGTTGACTTAAATCATTTATTCTACTTTATGGCAATTAAATTAATCATAGCACGTAAAGAGTAAAAATACATAGAATTTGAACCATATGATTTGTATTGTAAATGTGACAATCATAACATCAGTGTTTTCATGTCCAAATATTTTGGAGTAAATGGTAAATATTTTAGAATTTTAATACTTAGTAGTAACTAGTAACAAAAAAACAGCACTGACAGAAAATAATATTCAATGAATATTTAGCAGTAACATACTCAAAAAATATTTGTTGATTGTTTTGAAAATAAGCTTTTTAATTTATTAAACAATCGTGACGGCACTGGCAACTATTAAACAAATCTCCTTTTTAGCTTTTATTTTAACAATTCTTTATTCATGACCATGGATAAAAGTTCTTCAGTCTTTTTTAGCACGAGGCTAATGTGTTCCATTATGCCACTAACAAACAATCAGACGACGATTTATTTTACAATTAAATAAATTTTAAATTATATTATTATTATATAAAATTAAAATCTATTTTGAGAATTTTCTGTTAGAACGAAGTTTGTCAATTTTTCAATCGATGTCTAGACTGGCTGGTATGGCAGATGAAGCATGTTCAATATTTGAAACTTCCCTCATATTTTAGTGTTTGCCGTGTGCCGTTTATCTCTTACCATTGCTTCCTGCTATTTGACCCACTGCTCATTACCATTGGGCCTACCCCTGACCCTTGTCATTTGTTCTTTGCCCTTGCCTTTTACCAATTGTCCTTGCTATTTGCCTCTAGCCCTTTAATACTAAATTTGGAAAATGGTAATCGTAAAATGAAAAATATTGAGTATTCTATTGCAAATCCAGCGCCGGTTGCCCTGATTAACTCTTCCCAGTTCTGGGATCCAATACCGGATTACGCGATTCTTTTGTGAGAACTGCAGACTAGATCTCCGAGACTACCAACCACGCAAAAGCGCGTTCGTTCCGTACGTGTCTCTACAAGAGTACTGTAAGGGCAAGAGCGGATCTCCAATGCGGTTTGCTAGTTTAGTGCGAGGGCTGGCGCATTAGCATTCTTTAGGGTTAATTAATGGGTAAAGGATGGTTAGATAATTTTATATAACTAGTTGTGCCTAAGATTTCGGGCGTGGGTCCATTTTGTAAGTGGTAGAGCAAGCTGTACGACCACACGTGGTTGTTCAGCTCGATTGGGCCGCTCGAACCGGGAAATACCACACCTCGGCAGAAAACCGGCGTTAAGCGATATCGCGTTTCGCATGGTGAGCTGTAGGTTCTGGACGCCTCTCCCCCTCCCCCTATCCCTTTCCTACTTCCTTCCCCTACCCACCCCTTTCTTACATACTATGGCAGCGGATTACAAGAGATTTTTACCCCAGGCTGGTACCAGTAACCATGTTACTGGAGAATCCACCCCTGAGATATCACACTCAGGCTGCCCTGCGTATTCTGGGGTGGGCAATACTCCGCTTAATTTGGCCAAAAGGAAACCGAGCAAATCTCCATTGGCGTTTCCCTTGCTCATAGTCAGTTTTTGCAACATCAGAGGAATTCATTCCAATCTCAACGCCGTTCACCACCACCTAGAGACGGCGAGGCCGGCTTTGCTCTTCCTTACGGAGACGCAAATATCCTGTCCCGACGAAATTTCGTACCTGACCTACCCTGGATATAAATTGGAACACCATTTTATTCCACGGGCCGGTGTGTGCGCTTATGTCAGAGAGGATATTTGCTGTAGCCGTCTTGGTACACTTGAAGGTATTGACCTGTCCATTTTATGGTTGCGTGTAGATTGCGATGACCACCCCCGCATCTATGCATGCTTATACAGGTCCCATAGCGGTAACACCGAAACTGACCGACTCATTGAACACGTCCAAATGGCTACAGATTTTTTGCTCCAACAGATTCCCTCCGATGAGGACGTGATTCTAGGTGACTTCAACGCCCATCACGCTTTGAATGGCTCGGTTCACGTACCACCGACTATGCGGGAGATCTGTTTATGGCTTTGCTTTGGCGTATGGTTTGACGCAATTGGTATCCTCGCCTACGCGAATTCCTGATGTTGTTGACCATATACCTTCACTGTTGGACCTTCTGCTGACTTCTCATCCGGACGGATATCAGATCTCTGTGGAAGCTCCACTGGGATCCTCTGATCATTGTCTGATACGGAGCGAAGTGCCTCTCACGCGTCCTTCTTTGCCGCGATCTATTGGTCGACGTCGTGTTTGGCATTTTAAGTCGGCAGATTGGGATGAGATGCGAAGTTTTTTTGCATCTTACCCATGGGGGCGAGTTTGCTTCGCACTGGACGATCCTGGTGTAATAGCTGAATCTGTCACCTATGTAGTACTTCAGGGAATGGAGTTTATTCCAAATTCCCAGGTACCTGTCGGTGGTAGATCTCAGTCCTGGTATGGCGGATCCTGTAGATCGGCGTCGCGCCATAAGCAGGAATGCTTCCGTGCCTGGATTGCAGCTGTGAAGTCGAGTGATCCAGATACCAGTGCCCATAAAAGGAAGTATAACTCCGCTTCCAGGTCCTTCAAAAGAGTTATAGCCACAGCAAAGTCGGAGCACATCAGCAGAATTGGTAAGAGACTGAACAGTCTTCCATCTGGATCCCGGGCTTTTTGGTCTCTTGCCAAAGCTGCTCAGGGAAATTTCTGTCAGCCATCTTTTCCACCACTGCGCAGAGAGGATAACTCGTTGGCCCAACATGCTAAAGAGAAGGCCGATCTCCTTGGGTCTCTTTTTGCATCCAACTCGACACTGGACGATAGGGAGCAATCACCGCCGGTCATCTCGCGGTGTGAGACTTCTATGCCAGAGGTAAAATTTACCCAAAAGCTGGTACGTAAGTCTCTTTTCTCCCTAGATATCCACAAGTCGAGTGGGTCTGACGGTATTCCTGCTATTGTGCTCAGGACGTGTGCAGCTGAGTTGGCTCCGGTACTAACGCGTCTTTTCCGGTACTGCTACTCTACAGGTGTAGTCCCGAAACTTTGGAAGACGGCTTTGGTTCATCCGATCCCTAAGAAGGGAGAACGCTCAGATCCAGCTAACTATAGGCCCATAGCCATCAATCACCTCCTTATTCTCAAAGATCATGGAGTCGATTGTCAACCGTCAACTCCTACGATACCTAGAAGTGAACCAGTTGATTTCTGATCGTCAGTATGGCTTTCGCCAGGGTCGGTCGGCTGGTGATCTTCTAGCGTATTTGACACATCGATGGGCAGAGGCTATTGAGAGTAAGTATATGTCGCAGGCAAAAGTTATAGAGTACCGGAACAAACTTGTTTCTGAAATCGAAACTTCACTCCATCAAGTTTCGGTTTGGGGTCTGAAAAATTGTGTTCAATTCAACCCCAAGAAGGCAGAAGTTTGCGCGTTTACCGCTAAAAAGATTCCATTTATCGTATCTCCTCAGTTTCAAGACACTCTCCTTGATGTGAAGCCAAATCTCGAGGTCCTTGGCGTTGATATATCCAGTGACGTTCAGTTTTGCGGTCATTTGGAGGACAAGGCTAAAATAACCTCAAAAAAGCTTGGTGTGCTCAGTAGAGTGAGACGGTATTTCACGGCGGTCCATCGCTTGCAATTATACAAGGCGCAGATCCGGCCGCATATGGAATACTGTTTTCATCTTTGGGCGGGAGCACCATAGTACCAGCTACTTCCATTTGACCGCATTCAGAACCGAGCAGCCAGAATCATTGGTAATCAACGTCTATGTGACAGACTCGACCCATTGGCTTTGCGGCGAGATATTGCATCCTGTACATTTTCTACCGCATATATCACGGGGAGTGTTCTGAGGAATTGTTCGGATTAATACTAGCTGCTGAGTTTCACCACCGTACCACCCGCCAGAAACTGAAATACCATCCTGATCATCTGGATGAATGGCGGTCTTCCACAGTACGGTTTTCTAAAAACTTTTTGTCTCGCTCAACCACATTTTAATCACCTTCCAGCAATGGTATTTCCGAACCGATACGATATTGAAACCTTCAAGAAAAGAGCTTATTCCTTTTTAAAAGGCCGACAACGTACTTGCAATTCCCCTGGTGTTGCGGGTGCTCATGGGCGGCGGTAATCACTTACCATCAGTGAGCCGCATGCTCGTTTATAAATAAAAAAAATTAGTAGAATAGGTCATCGATAATGATACGTCAACAATAAATAAAAATCAGTATATCAATACAATACAGCTATCAATTATTTAATTAATTAAATGAAATAGTAGGTTGAGTAATGAAAATATCGAAAAGTTGCATTTAATCTTTTTGTCGCCTACTACGTCTATCTCTATCTTTCCGTCTGTATTTTTTTTTGTGGTATTTGAAATCGCCATGTTTTTCTGTTTCAGTAATTTTTGTGTTATTCTTTTTATCAATTTCCCTTCTTGATATATCGACTTCCGGCGATTCAGACCATCTCCATGAACGACGTGGTGACCGATGTATACTGAAATATTTTTATACAAAAGTGATTATGGTAATTAATAAATGTAAGATTATAATAATCCTAATCAGGAATTGACTAGGCGAATATTCGGCCTTCTTTCGATCATCGTGGGTTTGATTCCTCGCACGGTAAAACCATATTAGTATGCAAACATATACATAGTAGGAGTTTGTTTGTATCGAGTAACATGTTTTCTATGTATATTATAAACAAAAAAACATATTCTATCAGTTGTCTGGTAACCATAACACAAGTTCTTAGCTTAGGACTAGATGGCGCTGTGTGAATTATCTAGGGTTATTATGAAAATCGTAAACATGTTACGATGATCTTTTATGTTTACATAGATGTTACGTTGTTTTAATTTGGGGGTTATATTTCTTGTCACCAAAATTTATATTTGTCATCAAGTGGTGTCACCTAATAAATAGATCTATCACCACGAAATATTTTCGTTCTCAGACAAACCAAAAGTGTTCCCAGATATGAATTATCAAATTAATGTTAATATATGTGTAAAATAAGAGATAGATTACCAAAAAAATTGTAGTGCAGTAGACAACTTCGTTACATATATAAACGAATATAAAATTCTTACAGTTTTATTACTTAAATAATAGTTTTGTGCTCAGAATGGTAGTTCTGTCACCAAATACATCGATTATCGATCCCTGACTGTGACTCCTTTTTATTTGTTATTTTGTCCCAA
The DNA here is from genome assembly GCF_030625045.1 of Achroia grisella. Classification (NCBI taxonomy): domain Eukaryota; kingdom Metazoa; phylum Arthropoda; class Insecta; order Lepidoptera; family Pyralidae; genus Achroia; species Achroia grisella. The sequence continues at coordinate 315,519 of NW_026713045.1, read as the reverse complement.
TACAGTAGTTACATTTTATTTCGTTCAGTTATTAAAATAATAGTATTCGGTACCAATTCAATACATCAATTTATAATTTTAATGAAAATATATTCAATGAGGCGAAGACAAATTGGCGCGCTCTTAAACATTTACCAATCCGGTCTCAACAATGGAAACAACCAGGCTAACCAGCATCAAAAATGTGCTTATCGCCCAGAAAAGAAAAAGGGGGCGCCCTTTAAAATCCAAACTAGCGCTGATTATTCAGTAATTATTATTTTTAACAATAAAGATTGATTATTTACTTTAATTAAATGTTTTATTTACGAATAGTAATGCTAGAAATTTTATTAAAATATATTTATACAACCTGTGAAAATGAAGATTCTTGGGAGGCATATCTCTAGTTAAGTAGTAGTAGGAACTTTATGAAATTTTCTAGTGACATCATATGATTTATTGGCGATCTCTTTAAATTAGTTTGCTTAAATATGTATTAGGACAAACCTATTATAATACATACAAAGACATTTATTTGCTACTAGACCCTCTATCTCCATGATTTTAGGTGATTTATCGTGGAATTGATTTTATATAGTTTGGTGACTACATTTTGGTGAAAAATTTACTATTTTGCGGGCAAACGTTATTATTTAAGAAACATAAAACTAAATAAATTGGCGATAGCTTAAATGATACCCTTTTAATTTGTCTGTGAAAATTTAGGAAAACAAATAACCAATCCAACGAAACTCGATCTCAATGATTTGCTTCATGAATCTCCGTGGCCAATAAAATAGTTATTTTATTCTATAAAGGATATAATACACTTTGATCAAGTTGAATTATTTTATTTATACATTATAATACACTCACTATGTAATATGTATAAAAATTTTGTGCTAGAGATTGAGTTTAGCCTATAAACATGTTCATAACGAAATTGCTGACTTTTGGTGGAACTTTGAATTAAATTTATAGATGCATAAAACACAAATGTATGTATGTGGCCATTAAGAAATTACGTCACACCAATTTTAGTTATTTTTGATTCCTTTCTTTTCTTTTCTATGTATTTATATCAGTTATCTACTACCCACAACACAAGCTTTAGCTAGCTTAACTTGGGTCTAGATGGCGCTGTGTGAATTATCCTGTGATTATTATCATAACTTATGGATCTTGGGATATTCTTTAAGAAAAATTATTTATGGTAATTCTGAACAGCGTCAAGATATTAAATGTTATCTATATGTATAGTAGTAATAATGTGAGATAAACTAAAATAACAGTGTACAACTAATCAATATCAAGAAACATGATGAAATACATACCGATGACTGTTATGTTTTGATTCATTATTATAACTGCTAAATAGATTATTTGGATTGCGAAACACATGCAAAAAATTGCAAGCACGCCCTTTAGGACAACGTCTTTTGGACTGCAGACCTGCAATTTTAAAATAACAAATGATCTATGTTGTATTTGTGTTATTTTTTACACAAAGTTGGAAATAGAAGTTACACACAATGGTAACCGTTTACCATCGGATGGGGCGTATGCTTGTTTGCTACCTACTTGGTGTATAAGAAAACACATCTGAATGAATATGAGTGAACATTCCTATTACCTTCAGGTCATATCTTTGATGAACACATAGGATAATTTTTATCCTAATATAGATGACTCAAGTAGTGCTTAGTTCAAGAAATTGCTTTATATAAATACATATAACATATCCTTACCACATATGGCATTCTTCCATGAGTCAATAGTGCAAAACTGTAATGAGAGCTGTCTGCCGCCATACCAACGTGTGTGTAAAGACTGGTATGCTGCTACAGCACATCGCAGTTCTTCAAATTCTATATATGTGTTCCCACGAAGATGCTTCTCATAATTGTTGCAAACCTGTAATAAAAATACTTACAAGGACGTTGAAACTTATAATAACCCCATATTGTTACTAGACATTATACATTTTAGGCGCTGTGCTCATAACCCAAAATTATGTCAAAACTTTAGTAATACTTTTTATTTTTTGTGTGTTATTTCTAACTGATGACACCCATGAACACTGATAACAAATAAAAGTAATAGAAAAACCGCGGTAGACTAGCTCTCTGCAGTGGTGAATCAAATTTACAATGACGCCTACAGTTGACAATAATAAAAGAAAAGTACAAATTTTGTAAATTTTTAAACCCTCTCCTGTCTTTGCAACAGGTCACATTTGCGAGCCTTGTCATCACTCTAGTCTGACTTTACAACTTTTACACCTATGAATTATTAAATTAAAACACTTTTACTAATGACCAAGCCCAAGGCACAGCTACATCAAGCAAATTAAAGACAAAATGGGAGTCGAGTGTGGTATCAACATGTTGATGTTGACATTCAAAGAGCATGATAGAAGATAGTGGAAAGTGGCAAAAACATAGCTTTTAAATTATGAATGAATGCTAATGTACCATTAGATTTTGAAATGTGGCGTCATGAAATGTAGAACTTCTCCCCAAATAGATAATCATTATGAAAATTATTGGTAAAACTTTTAATGTAACTATTTAATGAAGTCAATGATTAATACAAACCTTTTGCTTTATGACAGACTCAGATTGTGAATATCCTTTTAACATTATTTCTGATTTATATTTATAAGTATAATTATTTTCTTAATTAGATGAAACTACTGTAAATATATAATCTATAATACAGGGTTAGTTGTAAAGGTCTAATGAACGCCAGGGATATTCATGAAACTGAAACACCTTCACATATTCAAGTGAAATGGAATATTGAAAATAGATTTTGTATTTTCAATGTAATATACAGGAAATGTTCGATGAATATTTTGAATATTTTATTTTACACATTGCTCCTTGTAGAAAATTGTGTAGTCTTTGTATGTGTGTAATCTCTAAAATTGTTATAAGTTTATGCTGTTTGCTAGATTGTAGTCATATAACTTTAAATTCAAAATAAAAAAGCAATAGCCTCATCCTTGGTGCTTAATAAAATTATAATCATACTGCTATTATAAGGAGTTATACTTTTCTGTATATTTTTTATATATATGGAGTATATGTAAGAGAACTTCAAACATTTTAGTGTAACTTATGTACATAATATGTACATCTACTTATAGTATTATTTTATTTCCCAATAGTTTTCACAAGTAGACAAATTATTTTGATATAGTAAATAAAATGGCAAAGTTATGAACAAAAATATTACCTTATAAATATCACATGCTGAATGATATTGGTTGCGCCATAGAACATTACATTTTTGTTTATTATTATATAATTATTATTAGTAATAGTTTGTTCAAAATATACCTAGAAATAAAATATTTTGTGGTCCATTTCGAGCCGAATATTGTAATTATTTGGTTAAACCGGACTAGATATTTTATTTCTAGGTATATTTTGTACAAACGCATACAATTAATTAGTATTTTACTACCTCATTTTCTTTATTTCGTTATATCGATATTTCTAGAATCTCGTAGGTACATGTAGGTACAACTACCTGATAGATTCATATCAAATTCAGTGTCAACTCAATTTAGCATCCTAAGTAATAGTAGGTATTTACGATTTGTTGTAATACTCCCGCATTGTTTTAACCTAACTATAGGTAAAACAACTTTATTTTGTAGTCACCGCATTTATATTCATAGTTATCAATTACTTTCGCGCCATTGTAGGTAATCTACATTTGAGGAGTCTAAGGTTGAAATGTTCCATTTCATTTACTCTATATTTAATATAAATGATCAATCTTGTTCATTTTAAAGGATACCTGTTGTTTACAATTTCTTTATTATTTACCTTGAACTGTACAACTCTACCAAATTTTTCAAATTCTGGTAACACATCCAGAAAAAAGTCTTTGAATTCTTTGTATGTGTCATTATCTTCATATTCTAGCATTACATCTGTATCATACTCATTGTAATTGGCATTGTTTAACCCAAAGTGAACATAAAAGTTGGGCGCCAGGAGCACCTAAAATAATAATTATAATTACATATAAACAATAAAATCAAGTAGTTATATAATTAAGTTTAGAAAATATAAAATTATTTTTACAGACAAACACTTTTCAGAACTTGCTAGCTTGGGGCTAGATGGCACAGTGTAAATTGTCCAGGGGTTATGATGGAGATTATTATGGTTTACCTTACTAATACCAGGATAACAATGATTTCTAGAGCACTGATCCCCAAAACGACAAGAAGCTGTTTTAGTGAAGAAGGGACAAAACTCAGTATTTGGTCTAGATTCATGTGATACTAATAACTCTGTTGGAGGTTCATTGGCATGGCCAGACAAAAACTCTTGAAGGTGATTCATGAAAATCTCTTGTTTCCTTTTGTTTGCCTCTTCTAACTGTCTTAATTGCTCCATCTCCTGTTTCTTTTTTTCTTGTTCTAATTGCATTTCCTAAAAATAAATTAGTTAAATAAAAAAATACTAATGCATGATAATGAAGTAGATTAGAATGTCCCTACTACAGAATTTCCAGAATAGAATTAATATAAGTGAAAAAAAAATAATAGCAGATATATAGTTATGTAATGCTGAGTGTACAAGAGAATGAGTTTTATAATCATTTTCGCAAGAACCTCACCAATTTTAGTTTCATTTCAACTTCTAATTGTTTTTGCAGCATAATTTCTTTTTTTTCTTGCAATTGTTTCCACTTTTCTAGACCTTTTTTCTCTGCTTCTATCCACTTTTGATTCTCTTCAGCATTTCTCTTTTCAATTTGTTCATATTCAAATAGATCCATTGCTTCTTGTTCTTTTAGCCAGTTAATATATTCATTAGAAGATTGTTTTTCTATATCTATATGGATAATTTTCACATCAATTATTATATATGTAATTATGCAAGTACATAAATACAAAGGTCAAGAAAAGATATATAAACTTGATAAAATATAAATAAGTAATGCAAAAACACATATGAAGACAAATTCACCTCAGTAACAAAAAATATAAACAGCTATAGCCATAGTGTTAATTAATATTATTTATTTATTATTTAGTGTCTAAATTTCTGATAATCATACAATATTTAAGTAAAGATTAACATACATATTTGTAACAGAAATGTTAAATTAATGTGAATATGTTTTAAATTTTAATCTATCCTTTGCTTTTGATCTAGATCCGCTATTTGATAACACATGTTAACAGTGTGTAGGATGTTTTATTTTTTATCAAAAAAAGAGGAAAATAGTAAATTCATACAGTCTCTTTGTTTGGCATTATAAATTCGGAGTTTCCGTCTTCTCTCCCTTTTCACAATTTTTCTCCATTCTTTGTGTCTGGAAATAAATATTATTATTATTATTACATTTTCCGATTGGTGTTCTTATAAACATCAAAACATTAAACAATCTTTGTAAAAATAAATTGCTATTTGTTAGTCTCGCTAAAACTAAAAAATTGCTTTATAACATTTACTGTTTTTGTTTTGTTTACTACTTTATAACATAGTGTAGAATAGAAAAAAGGATATTTTGGGAAACAATAAATTCGCTATAACCCGCCTTTGTCAATTATGAAAACAAAATAATTCATAAAGTTTAAAATACCTTCCCATCGTTAATACTGTCATTATTAACATAAAATTCCAGTTTTAATCGTAGAAGTACAAATGTTTATTATTTAGTAAAACAACATAATAACATTATGCCCTAAAGAGTGGTAAAATACTATTTAAAATCTAAAGTATTCGTAAATAATAATTAAAAATTGGAACATGACATTTTTATTTTTTAATATTTCAGTGTTGCCAATCTATATGAATTATTTTCGCTGATTTTCAAGCTAAATTCAGATACAATTTCATTTCTAAGTGTTGTCAGACCATCTAGCTTTCCTCCAACTTTTGGCCCTTAAATTTGAGAATTATCCCTCAATCAATAAATATGTATAACAAGTGTCATTCATTTCTACTTCATTACTGTTCTCTTGTACTATGTTTTTATATTTTACTAGCCACTTTTAGTAATTGTTTTTTAGACCACGAGCACAAAGTATAATAACGATTATAATTATGAAGGTTTCCAGGGGAGACCACGTGGAGGTCTAACAGTCAAGCACTTTAGCAATACAGTAATTTATTATTAGTTTGTAATATTATCTTATCTGTGTTATTAGTAGATAAGTAAAAATATTCCGCTTCCTTCTAAAATCTACTTAGTTTGTGGCTGTAAAAAAGAAGAAATTAATTTGTTTTTTTGTTTTTTAAAAGGATGTCACAAAAGCTGTCTAAATATAATAGTTGTTCTGTAAAGACGTAAAATTCTTTTATTCCAATTTTCCTCGTAAAACCCTTCAGCCTATCAGAGCAAATAATACGTAAAAATAAATAATATAGAAATAAAAATAGTGTAGAACAACAGTAAAAATATTAAAATGGCAGTCGCAACGGCTGAAGAAGTTCACCGAATTTGTCTTTTGGACGATGTCACTTCCTTTCAGCTATGGAAATTTGAAATAAAAATTCATCTCGAAGCAAAAGGTCTATTACAATATATTGATAATTTTAAGATAAATATAGTCCGTAAATAAAGAGTTTAGGAAAGATCATTTAAATATGCAAACAGATATAATCGTATTTTATTATTGAGTGACATTAAAAATCATAGGTACATTCCTTTTTTATATTAACAAATTTAAATGGCCAGTAAGGTACCATAACTTCACGTATCTATTCTAGATGGTATAAACTAATATCTTCTCTTGAAGTGATGGTTCCTTTCCTGTGAAGAGAAATCTTGAATCTATGCATGTACACCAATCAGCCGGCATAGCATTGCCAATCTTGGTTTGTATAAAGCCTTGGTGAACATATCTGCAATTTGGAATTCAGTACCAACTTTAGCAATTTTCATAACTCCTTCAGTTATGGCTTCTCGTATGAAGAAATGTCTTAGCTTAATATGCTTGGTTCTGTTATGGAACTCATAGGGTGGATTTAATGCAAGTTTTATGGCTGATTCATTGTCTAAGTATAGAACAGGAATCTTTGATGATTGCTCTATATTTTCAATAAATCGTTTAAGCCATATTATTTCTCTTGCAGCTTCACTTGCGGCTATTATTTCAGCTTCAGTGCTAGAGATTGACACCGACGACTGTAGTTGACTTCTCCATGATATTGGACCTCCGTAAATACATACCAGGCCTGAAGTCGATCTTCCAGAATTAGGATCTCCACCATGATCAGCATCGCTATAGCAGATTAATTCTTTCTGCGTATCTTGGCTGTATGTGATATAGTAATCCCTTGTACCATTTAAATAACGAAATATTTCAGTCTTGTAATGTCTGCTTTTGTAGGAGCTTCTAAGTGTCTGGATACAACACCTATCGCATAAGAAATGTCAAGTCTTGTTCCTACCATAAGATATGCAAGGGCTTCTCTGTAAGGAAATGTGTTATCCCCATCTTCTTCTCTTAATTCAGACTCTTTCACTATTGGTGTAGCAACAGTTTTACTGTTCTACATACCAAATCTTTCTAATACCTTCTTGGTATATGCACCTTGATGTACTTTAATACAGTTAAACTCCTTTTCTATTTCAAGCCCTAGAAAATAATAAGAATTTTTGTTAGTTTGGATTTTTATCTTAAACCGTTTCTTTATCACCTCAAGGAACTCATTAGTCAGCTCTTGTGATGTACTAGCTATCAAGCCATCGTCAACATAAAGGGCTAATAGTAGCCTACCTTCTCCCCTCTTCATAGAGAAGAAACAAGGATCTTCTCCAGGTACATACCCTTGTTCTATAAGGAAGTCTTTAATACAGTTGTTCCAGCACAATGGAGCTTGTTTCAGTCCGTATAGGCTACGTTTCAATTTGCATACGTTATTAGTTCCATTATCATACCCTTCAGGTTGCTTGACATAAATTTCTTCTTTTAGGCTTCCATAAAGAAATGCTGTAGAGACGTCAAATTGGGTGAGTATCATATTATCACGAGCAGCAATGCTTAATAGTGTTCTGATAGTGCTCATTTTTGCGACGGGACTAAATGTTTTTTCATAATCGACCCCTTTCTTTTGAGAGTACCCAACAGCAACAAGTCTAGCTTTATATTTGTCAGTTGACCCATCAGAGTTTCGCTTGATTTTATAAACCCATTTACTGGATATAGCTTTACGTCCATTTGGTAATGGCACTAAGTCCCATGTTTGATTCTCTTTCAGGGATTTAATTTCATCATCCATAGCCTTTCGCCATTTGTCTTTGTCAGCAGATTTCATCGCATCTTTAAATGTCTTTGGTTCTTCTTCATGATTATAGACTCTTTCTACACAATGTAAAACAAATTCGTCAAATCTCGCAGGAGCTTTCATTTTAAATCGATCTCTTAAAATTATTCTCTTTTCCTCTCGAGGATTTTCATTACGAATTTCTTCCTGAGATAAGGTATCTTCTCTTAATAAATCATCTTCGTATGTATATTGTTCATTCGTATCAATGTGTGGCAAAATGTTTGCATTGAATACAATATCATGTTCGCATTCGGTAGTATCTGAATGTGTATAGTCGTTAGTTAAATCAATCGATACATTCGACTCGTCATGCTCTTGACTTAAGTCAGTTGGATCATTACAGACTTGAAGTGGAATGATCACTGATTTAGCAGTCTTCTCTTCATGATTACTTTCGGTAGGGATTATATTTTCATCTATAGGATTTAATGTCTTTTCTTCAAAGATTACATCTCTGGAGTTCATTACTGTCAGAGTGTTTTCTATCCAAATGCGATACCCTTCCTCCTCATTGTAACCTATAAGAATACCTTTTTTCGCTTTTTTGTCCAGCTTTTTGCGTGATGCCTTTGGTACATGTGCATAACAATGACTTCCAATAATTCGTAAATGTTTAATCCTTGGCTTTTTCCCATGCCATAACTCGTAAGGAGTTTTCTCCAAATGAGTAGGACCAGTACGGTTAAGTACATAAACAACAGTACTTGTTATTTCAGCCCATAAGTTTTCATGTAGTTCCCTTGTAGGAGTATGCATTATAGCTCTGACAGCCTCAACAACTGTTCTATTATCACATTCAGTTGCATTCTGTTGTGGTGTGTGAGGCATAGTACATCTATGCGTAATGCCTTCCTTTTGTAGAATCCGTTTCACATCATCATTTACGAATTCACCTCCATTGTCAGTGAAGAATTCTTTAATAATGTGCCCTGTAGTTTTTACTTGAGCTATAAATTGTATCAGCTTCTCTTGGACTTCACTTTTCTTGTTGTTTGTTGTACTCACACTTCACTTTTCTTTCTAATTAAAAATAGATAGCGATATTTTGAGAAGTCATCCTTTAGTAATAGGAAGTAACGATATTTGGCATAGGAGAGTATAAATGGTCCACAGACATCACCATAAATGCGTTCGCCTGGCTTTGATGCTCCTTCTCGCGTTCCAAATTTCAAACGATGAGCTTTTCCATAGATGCATCCTTCACATAGGGTTCTGTGAGTAGGACGTACAATTTTTATGCCCAGTTCTCGTTCAACAATTTTTCTTGCATGATCTTTGCTCTGATGTACAAACCTTTCATGGTAGAGCTATAGCATATCTGTTGTATCAACTGCATTAATATTTACTTCAATTGGATTCAATGGTTTGTTTCGCAATCTTAGTTTATAGAGACCTCCATATTTTTCTCTTTCACCGAGTAGGACAGGTTCTCCATCTAAAATCAATTGGCAGTTGTTTGTTTTTGATATGAATGTGCTATCGTTCAACCAATCTTGAGCAGCTAAGACAGAAAAAAGATTTTTTGAAATTTCTGGAACAAGCCAAACATCATTTAAAGTTATCAGTTGCTTTCTACCATAAATATCTGCTTCCACTATTATGGATCCTTTACCAGTAGCAGCAATAGCATGTCCATTGGCAGTTGTTACTATATGTGACTTGTTTTGAAATCGTTCAAAATTTTCAAATACATCTGACCTGTTTGTGACATGGCTAGTTGCACCATTGTCGACATACCATTGATGTTTATCAATGTTTCCCGTGTAGTTTACTTCAACACTCATTAGCATCATGTTAGCTTTGCATTTATTATTGTAGGAAGTATTACCTTGTTTTGACGTTGATGGTTTTTCTAATGTTAATGGACATCCATCAGCAATCCATTTCCGACAATCTTTAACAAAATGATTGTTCAGACCACAATAACTACATTTCTTTGACTTGTCTTTGACAGTTACCTTTTTATGAAATTTAGACTTGCTTTTACCTCCGGTAAGCGCGAGTGCTTCTTCCATTTCAGCTCGGGACCCTTGAGATTGTAATGCTCGTTCGTAAGAACATAGATCAACAGTTAATTTCTCTATACTACGATCCTTTTTTGCTAACAGCTTCCAACTTGAGATAAACTGGAAATATTCATCCGGACAGCTTTCTAAAGCTTTACCCATAAGAAAGATTTCTGGTAGTTCTTTGACTCCTTCTTTCTCCATTTCAAGGAGAGATCTCGCCATACATTCCTTAGTTTGGATAAATACGTGCCAATATTATCAGCAAGTTCCTTTACAAATTTAAAGAATGTCATAATTAAATCAAATGCTCGATCTTCTATATCTCCTTCGTAAATGCGGTGCAACTCTAGCCAAGCCTCTCTTGCTGTTTCAAAACGCATTACCTTCATGATATTCTCTTGTGTCAAATTAGTCGTTATAATAAGAAATGCTGTACTATCTTCTTTGGCATATTTTTTAAGTTCAGCAGTCGTAGCTCTATCCTTTTCTACGAAGTCTTTCTCAACAACGTGTAGGAGGCCATGACCTTTTAGAGCTAGTCTTATTTGAAATTTCCATGTAACCCAGTTGTGTTCGTTTAGTGGCAAGACTTGAAACTTTGTATTTCCTTCCATGGTCATAACTATAGTTTAATCTTTTATCCACGTATACGAAAATAATTTGGTGTTAATAACTCTTAAAAAAAAAATTGCAATCGACCGTTACGTGCGATTTTGCAATTATACACGATACTAATTAAGATACGATATTAATAAATTTTAAGATAAATATAGTCCGTAAATAAAGAGTTTAGGAAAGATCATTTAAATATGCAAACAGATATAATCGTATTTTATTATTGAGTGACATTAAAAATCATAGGTACATTCCTTTTTTATATTAACAAATTTAAATGGCCAGTAAGGTACCATAACTTCACGTATCTATTCTAGATGGTATAAACTAATAGATAATGCAGACAATACTGAGAAAAAAAATACAAACAGGTAAAGACGCTATGACAAAACATATTATTCTGCAAAGTGTATCAAAAAAGCATAAAACTCAATTGTTCCAATGCACAACTGCATACGAAATGTTTACGGTACTATGTGATGTTTTTGAAGGCACAGAGGAACGAAAAAATTTGAATTTGCTTCAAGATTTTTACAACTATAAATTTGAAAATGACATATCCATGGATGAAAATTTTATAAAGCTTGAAAATTTAATACATAGACTGACACAATTAAAAATGCCATTTGATGATGCAATGATAGAATCTAAAATACTAAACATTCTTTCAAATATAGATAACTCCCAATCTTTCGTACCAACAAACAGCTTGGGAAAGTACTCCTAAAGAAGAAAGAACGCTAAAGAACTTAAGAATAAGACTGGTAAAAGAAGAAGAAAGAAAAAATGAGAATATACAATCAGTGGTCCTAGCTGCTGAAAATAAAGGTAGAATGCGTAAAAATACAGGTAACGGTCAGGCATCTAGCTCGTATTCTACTAATGTGTGTTTTAAATGTAATAAGACTGGTCATATAGCAAAATTTTGCAGGAATTTTTTATTTTGTAAAATTTGTAAGAAATCAAATCATAAAGAAAAAGATTGTTTTTTTCGGAAAAATAAAAACGAAAATAAAGTTGCGCTCTTAGCCGCAAGTAACAATGTTATAAGTGAGAGAACAAATTTTGTTCTTGATTCTGGTTGTACCGTACATATGGTCAACGATAAAACTTTACTCTCAAATATTAAATCCAAATCTATTGATGTTGGTATAGCTAAAAAAGATGCGACTATGGTATCACAATATGTAGGTGATTTTGTAGGAACAGAATGTAGGATGGCATCTAACACAAACTGAATACACCAAATCACTTTTAAAGAAGTTTAATATGGATAAGTGCAAACATGCCCAGACACCCGCAGGAGAGGGAGAAGTAGAGTGTGACAAAGAGGAAAAGTTGATGTACCCTTATAGTGAAGCTGTAGACAGTCTCCTATATTTGTCAACAAGAACTAGACCGGATATAGCGTTTGCTGTCATTAAAGCTAGTAGAAATATGGAGAATCCTCAGAAAAGGGACATAGTAGCAGTTAAAAGAATCTTTAGATACCTTTCCGGTACCATAGAGGATGGTTTGTGTTACAGGTTCGATTCCAATCTTAAGTTAACATCATTTTGTGACTCTGACTATGCGGGTGACTTAGAAACTCGGAAAAGTACTATAGGATATGTTATTAAACTTGGTGATGGACCAATTGCCTGGTGCTCAAGAAGGCAACCTATAGTAGCATTGTCTTCTACAGAAGCGGAGTTCATTGCGGCAGCAGAGTGCTGCAAACATACTATGTATATCAAGACGCTTTTAGGCGAACTAAACGCTAAACCAGAAGACGTGTTATTTAAAATAGATAACCAAAGTGCTATTGCTTTGATTAAGACGGGCGTATTTAATAAAAAGGTCTAAGCACATAGATGTTCGTTACCACTATATCCATGAATTGTATATAAATAATGAATTTATCATTGATTATTGTCCAACAGAACTACAAATAGCATAGATATATTTACAAAAGCCTTAAATAAAATAAAGTTTGATAAACATAAATTCTCTCTGTTGAGGCGAAGTACTTGTTAAGTTAGTTTCGTATATTATTAATTTTATCATGTACTGTAGTTATAGAAATAATTCTCACGCGTGTGAAAATTAGAAGAGAGTCTAAAAAAGAAGAAATTAATTTGTTTTTTGTTTTTTAAAAGGATGTCACAAAAGCTGTCTAAATATAATAGTTGTTCTGTAAAGAATTAAAATTCTTTTATTCCAATTTTCCTCGTAAAACACTTCTGTGGCTAGACAATCTTCTATGATTTCTATTAAGTAAATCAGGATTGAGCGCAGTGGAATGTTTTGTTATTTATAAAAAATACATTAAAAAGCTTAAAAGACACTATTTTTTATTGAGATAATTTTTATACATAGAATAATGATAGTATTTATAATGTTTGTTGCTAAGTAACAGCTCGCTAAGAAGTATGTATACTTCTTCACATCCTCGGAAGTTTTAAGTATTTAAAGTTAAATGCTTTAATCCTATTTTGTAACTTAGATTTTCTAGCCTGGGACCGAACAAGGGTTTCGTTAACATATCGGCTAGCTGTTCTTCTGATGAAACTTGCTTCACATCGAAATCTCCATTGCTAACACATTCTCTTACAAAGAAATGTTTTAGCTTAATGTGATTAGCGTGCTTGTGATATTCGTCTTTTGGGTGCTGTGCAAGTTTCACAGCTGATTCATTATTTAGATACAACAAAGTTTTTTCAGTTGTAATCAGTAGGTCTACCACGAAGTGCAATTCCGAAATTTCGGATCGATATTTCGTGTGATTCGTACCATGAAAAACGTTCATTCCGAAATCGTGCCCGAAAACGGAGAATATCGTTTCGATCGTCCCAAATCGTACCATGAAGTATCCGTTCGTACGTGATTATGACGTTTTGACAGCACGTTTATCGTGATTTAAAGTGCGAAGTAGACGAAACCTAAATAGGGTACTGGCACTAGTAGTCGGCCCCGCACCAGTACTCAGCCTTTTTCGGTTTAAAACCACTAGGAATAGCGCTATAACAGAAAATACCTAATCAAATTATTTTAAATAGCTTCTATGACTTCTCATTGCTAGAATTAAATCCAAACATAATAGCTACGTGGCTGCGAAGTACATTAAATATGAATCTATTTCGACGTCATCGGCTGACGATGCGACATGCGGCGTGGGCGCCATTTTTTTTATTAGTGAGAAGCGTTCACAGAAATGGTAATTTATTTGATTATTTTGTTAATTTTAGGCCACTTCGTATTAAAATTTACATTAATTAAGACTTTTGGCATTGTAATCAATGAAAAGTATCATGTTTTTCTTAAGAATTATTAAATAATGAAGTGGCCGACTACAGGGTCCCGTTTTTATATACATTATCTAGTACTCAACCACCCCTGGCTGACTACTGGTTTTAACGCTGTTTGTCAAAAACCTAATAGTCGGCCACTTAAATAGTTAGAGTTTGTTACATGGCTGAGTACTGGTGACAGTAGACCCAGTGTTCAACCGTCCATATTTAAATTGTTTTTTATATAGTTTTTTATACAAAAAAAGAAAAAAAGCAGCTCTAGATTCTACCAAAAGTAAAGTGAAGGAGACTACAAAGAAGAAAAATTATGATTATAATAAGGAATTGAGCGTAAAATGCACAAAGACAGGCTGTGATTTAGTGGAAATCAAAACAAAATAAAATTAAAATTCTCAGTAATATACTTCTATATCCTGAAACTCCTGACACAGAAACCTGTAAGGAAGGTAAGCTCCTAAAAAAATTGTTAATCGGCGACTTTTAGAAAGAAGAAGAAGAACTTGAAATCTTTTTAAATACTGATGTTACTAAAGAAGTTTCTAACTGATTTAAATATAAGTTAGATAGGTATTTGATTGTTAGGGCACAGTTAAGTCCTTTTAGGTTCTATGACCGGACTAATTGTTTATTAATGTTCTTAATCTTTAAGCTTGAAACTATTGATCTTAAGAGAGGCTGACCACTGGTGGCAATATGGCTGAGTACTAGTTTTTGGCGGCTGAGCACTGGTGAAAAGTGCCTTATTTTGTTAAAAAGTATTTTTCACTTTATTAAAGGATAAATTTGTAATTTTTATTAATTTTGTAATAAAGTTTAAAAAATGAGTAAGTTAAATTATACAAAAGACTTTCAATTTACTCTTTCTAATATTTTCTTATATAAGTTTGAACCCAGACTTACCACTAAAAGGCTGACTACTGGTGCCAGTACCCTAGTTAACTTTTTACTTTCGTAAGTATGGATTTTACGTATATAAGTGCTGTAATATATAAAAAAGTGATTAATTAATAATTCAGTTAATGTGTTACAGTGAATAATGTGATAAAAGTTAAACTAATTAGTGTTTTTAAATATTATTGTGTTCAATGTAACCTACAACTTAGCATTACTTTATTTTGATTTAGTTTCATTATGCCAAGATTGGCTGGAATTTTAGAAGCCCTCAATGAAGAAGAAATTGAAAGACGCAGGTTTAAAAGAAAAATGCGTACTAGGTACCTCCAAAGATCCATTCCCGACTTCGAGTTTGTATCTAAATACAGACTCAGTCGGGAAGTCTTCGAGAATCTTTGTCAGTATGTGGTACGATTATTACCCCTGCCTAAAAATAGTTGAGCAATCGATCCAATAACCAAAGTAAGATCTTATGTACATTTTGTAGATGAAAAAATTTAGTATTTACCTATTATTTAGTATTCCCATATCTATTTTTTTTTCAGATTCTCACTGCATTAAATTTTTATGCCAGTGGTAGCTACCAGGGTGCAGTCGGACAAAATTTAGACACCACTATGGCTCAGCAGTCTGTCTCAAACTGCATCAGGGATGTAACAGATGCCCTAAATACACCCTATATACTAAGGAAATGTATAAGATTTCCTCAGTCCAGGGAAGACAGGAACATATTGAAGAGAAAGTAAGTTTATGTATATTAAATATGATTAAGATTTAACTTTATAGAATTTTATGCTCTTTGTCGATTTATAATACATATACTATTAATTTAGTTCAGTCAACTATTTGTAGCTGTAAATTTATAAATGATATTGTTGTTAATTTCAGGAATCAGCATAAGTTAATTGATGTTTAAATAATCAGTAGTTTATATTTCTTTTTCAGTTTTGCTACACAGTATGGTATCCCTGGTGTTATAGGATGTATCGACAGCACCCATGTAGCTATAATTCGGCCAACAGTCAATGAAGAGAGATTTTTCAATAGAAAACATTACCACTCTTTAAATGTTCAAGTTGTAAGTACAGTATTTTATGTAAAATTTGCATAGTGTATAAATAATTCTCAAGTTATTCTTATTTGTCACTATCTGCAAATATCTTTATAATGTTTGTCCTATTTTTTAGATTGCTGACAGTAATTTAAAAATTATGAATATTGACGCCTCTTATGGTGGTGCCACTCATGATGCATTCATTTGGGAGCATAACGAGATCAAAGATCATTTGGAGAGTCTTCAAGGAGAAACAACTTATTTGCTGGGTAAATAAATCGTAATTGTTAACTTTGTAGTTGTACTACATATAAAATTGGTGAACAAACAAGAATACAATGTTTTGTCATTCCTTTTCATTATTAGGATGTCATAAAAGATGATTATAGATTGTATTTCAGTATTTTTTATGTTAAATATTATTAGCTGATATTATATTGAATAGTCTATAAGCTATCAAGTGCATTTATCAAATTCCAAGTCTCACAGTTAAGTATGTTTTCTTTTCTTTCAGGTATATAAAGATTAGAAGAGAGCCATACGTTCTATTTATGGTATGGGTTCGAGATAGTCATTATATCAAGGCTTTAAAGAATCAAATATCCTCACCGTTGCCTCACAGTACATTTATGAAATATTATGTATACAAGGAAAAACTTAGATAGTTTCAAGAAACTTAAAGACTGTACAAGTAGAAACTTATGCAATAAAAATATACTAATTTTACCTAAATGCTGTTAAAATTGATATTAAACAAATGTTATGTAAAAAAGCCTATTATAGGATAGATGAATTCATAGATGACAGCAATATAATAAGTTTATTTGAATAAATGATTTTCTATTCTATTCTATTAGAAGTTAAGGCATTACTTATTTACAAAATTAAAAACTTTTTACAATAAAATATTTTTATTTTATAATCACATATATGTAGCTATTTATATATAGATAAAAGTAAAATCAAAATTGTATATTAAACATTTTTTAAAATAACACTAATTATAAATGATTAAACATTCATTCAGAAAAATGTTGTATAAGTATATGCAAACTAAGTAGTGTAGTTCAAGGCGCATTAAATTAATGACCAGTAAAAAACTGTAGTTTAGTACTTTGTGTCTTTGTTAATACTTATATAAAGCTAAGTAACATTTTTATACTCATTATTTAACAAATCAACAAACTAACATAATTCAACAAATCAACAATGATATATATAAAGCTAAGTAACTTTTTTATACTCATTATTTAACAAATCAACAAACTAACAGAATTCAACAAATCAACAATGATATATCTAAAGCTAACTAACTTTTTTATACTCATTATTTAACAAATCAACAAACTAACGTAATTCAACAAATCAACAATGATATATCTAAAGCTAAGTAACTTTTTTTATACTCATTATTTAACAAATCAACAAACTAACACAAATCTACATTAATCATGTCAAATTTAAAAAAAAAACAAAATTTCAGCTATTCAGTCGTCTTAATTCTATTTGTAGACCATCCAATCGATCCCTTATTAATACATTTAATTCCTGGAGTGATTGGCGAATCAACCCTGACTCTACCACCCGTCGATCCTCCGCTGCGATTCGCCGCTCCTCCATTTCGAACAAACGCCTGCGTATACTGCGAGGTCCAATGGCGGCTCGACGGCGTCGTCGCTCTGACGACGTGTAGTAGCCGTTGAAGTTCTGAAAAAGTTTTTTTTTAAATAATTATTATCATTATTGTTTTCGGTATGCATGATTGGTACTAATACCAGACTTGATGTCTAGGAATATACTAGTGATTAGGACTATAAGCCCCCATTACTAATAATCTTAATATTTAAAGAAATATTTTCATATAACAATAATTTATTATGATATAAATTTTTTAATCAATAATAAGGTATAAGTAGGTGTTATTTATTAGTACTGTCTTATCTTTACTTCTTAGTTAACATTGAAAAACTGTGTATATATAAAAAGGTACCAACTCTGTCTCAACTCATATTTCTGCTATGAAGCAGCTGTTCTTGCATAGCTGTATTTCAGTTTGAAAGGTGGGAAAAGGCTATTTAGGTACCTTATATACAGAAATAAAAGGAATGGTAATGCATGAGGAATACTATGGAAGTCACCATGTATTTTGATGACATCCATTATGTTATATATGTCTAGAGATAACAGTTAGCACTATTTTAGTAATGGTTTTACAACATACCTCTGGAAATGCAGGAACATGTGCATCCGACTGAGGTTCTCCAAAGCCCTCTCCCATAATACCCAATATTCTGCACTGTATTGGGTTTAAAGGAACAGCAGATGATTGCCCTACCCCAGTGGCTGTGGCAGACCTTCGAGCAGCAGTAGCAGCTTTTTTAGTTAGATATTTTTTGTCAGCCCATACCTAAAATTTATAAAATTTATAAAGTATCAGTATTGGAAAATTTTATTTAATAACAAAATTATTTAACATTTTAAATGCATATCACGTACTAAAATATCAAGAAAAGTGCTTACCTTCTGCCACTGCTTTACAGTTTTAGTGCATCCACCCAATGCATTGAGTTCGTCTGTGAGACGAACCCATAATTGGGTGGATCTTGTTCGCCCTTCTGCATTTCTACAGTGGCCACGAGCTAACTCCTGGTGCTCTGCTAGGAATGTTAGGAGTGTATGCACTTGTTCCACAGTGGGATTACTCATCTAAATGCATAAATACATTTGTTAGCGCTTGTCATAAATAGAAACTAATAAATAAAATCAAAGTTATTACATGTTCATTTTCATTGATGTTTAACGAACAAATTTAGCAATAAAAAATTATTTAAAAACACTTGTGATGATAATTCTTAAGTTTATATATAAAAAAATAAAAACAAAAATATTTGTAATACGCAGTAACGTTATTTTCAAATATAAATAGAGGTTTGACGTTTCCTTTTGACATAAAATACTACTAATTTTAGAAGTTTATAATTTCAACGACTGTACATCTTATTTTATCCGGAGTATACCACTTTATTTTTTTCCTAATTTAAGAGTGTATAATAAAAGACTTCTCATCTTTCATTCGTTCACGATCATAGTCTATGGTACCCGTCCGAAATATCTTATTCCGAAGAAACTTCATGGTTCCTTTAAACTAGTATTTCGGTCGTCTTTCGTTTCGTTACGCGATAATCGGCAGTAACTTTCGTGGTAGACCTACAGACTATTGAGCAGACTCTTTAACCATAAAATCTCTTGTGTTGATTCACTTGCTGCTATAATCCCCACTTCAGATGAGGAAATAGATACCGTTGGTTGTTTTTGGCTTCTCCAACTAATAACAATTCTAGAAAGTAAGCAAACCATTCCAGATGTCATTCTACCAGTAGTCTGATCTCCTGCATGATCTGCATCACTGTAACAGATTAAACGTTTAGGTGACGATAGTGACTCAAATCTGAGTTCTTTTTCTTGTGTACCTTTTAAATAACGAAAAATGCGCTTTATCAACATTACATCGTTATTAGTAGGTGTTTCAAAGTTTCTGGACGCGACACCTACTGCGTATTATATGTGTTAAGGTTGAATAGCGCTAGTGTAAAGTCTATAACTAGAGTGGTTACTAGGGGTACCCTCCTTGTTTATGGTCACTCTAAAAAAAACTGAAAAAGTGTACGTCATATACGTATTCCATAAATTGTAAATAATAGTGTCTAAAGTGTTCGTGTCGTGTTGTGTACCTACTCGCCTGATCCCTTCCAGTGTGTAATACCCGTATCTGCTTCCGTCTCCACCGCTTACGATATTTGGATATTTGGTAAGCCACTCTAGTTATATTAGATTATGGGCCCCACTGGAAGAAAAGAAAGGTTTATACCATGGAATCTCTACAAAAATAGATATCGCGAAACTTGTGGGTAAGGAAAACTGGTCTACATGGAAATATCAAATTTCTATTATGCTAGAAGGTACGGTAGGTGCCTTAGATGCAGTAGAAGGAAAACTCCAAAAACCAGTTCTAGCTGCAGAAGCAGGTGATGCTACAACGAGCGCCTATAATGATGCTATGGCTTTGTATAGGAGGACTCAGAGCGGCGCTCTGCTAATGCTCACTACAAACATGAACGAAGGTACATTAAAAAAGATTATGCGTTATAGAACTGTACACGAAGTTTGGCAAGAGCTACATAGACGCTTTGATGGACAAACTGAGGACAGGGCATACAATTTGTGTCTCAAGTTTTTTGGATTTAGTCGCAGTAAGGAGGATGATATACCTACTCTAATTGCAAAATTAAAAAACATATGGAATGACTTAAAAGTCGAAATTTCAAAAATTGACGCAACTGCCAAACTCCCTGAATTGTTCTTGATTTTTAAAGTTTTAAATACGCTCGATGAACGGTATTTTAACTTTAAGTCAAGTTGGCTAATACTGAAACAGTCTGCAAAGACAATAGAAAGAGTAATCTCTGCTCCTTTGAAACAGATTTACGCAGTCAAGACAGCTCACGTCAAGAGGCACTAGTGACTACGCCTGTTGAGCGAAAATTTAAACAAAAGACAGACGAACAGCTGATCTGCAACTATTGTTCTGGGAAAGGACATAGAGTGCGCAAGTGTAAGAAGTGGATTAAGGATGGAAGGCCACCAAAACCAACTTCAAGCGCGTCAGCATCTGGTTCCAAGTCTAAGCAAGTACAACATATTTCGCTAATGGTAGATGCCTGCTCAAAAAGTCAGTTTCAAGACCGAAATGGCTGGTATATTGACAGTGGAGCTACAACACACATTGTGTTTAGAAAACTCTTTTGATATTAATATATTTAAAGGTTTTTCTTTTTTATTATTCTATAATCAAAACATATATATAACAAAATTATATCATGTCACTTCACTATCTACCATCTTAACATTAAACTACATTTTTCAGTCATAAATAGTTTTATTACATATTTATACAACATTCGTTATCAGCACGAAGAATAAATCAATTTAGAAGACGATTTAGCTCATTTATAATGGCTGGAAATAATTTTAATGGAATTAAGATATTGATGAGTCGTGAAGAATATACGGCATAGAAGTTCAAAATGAAGATGCTGTTGGAACATGAAGAGCTGTGAAATGTAGTAGATGGTTATGAATCCAGTGATGATACACCTATGCATGTGCGGAAACGTAAGAAGGCATTATCAAAAGTTTGTCTTTGTGTGGACGGTGCCGCAATGACGCATGTGAGGACAGCAACGTCAGCAAAAGAGGCCTGGTATGCCTTTGAATAAGGCATATGAAGATCTGAGTCTAGGTCGAAAATTGGTAATGGAGAGACGGCTGTACAGGGGTACACTTTATCTGATTTTTCTCATGTCGAGTCGTACTTTAATGCAGTCTTGACATGCGATAAGTCGATAACAGTTCTCTAGCTGCGATACTGTTGGGAGGTTTGACATCACGTTTTGTACTATTAGTAATGGCTTTAGAAAACTCTAGTTCAAGTGACTTTGGAAATGGTGAAAAGCAAGTTGTTGAGTAAAATGTCAAAAGTTGCTCAGAACGACGGTGCTGAATTTCATACTTCGCAATTAAAAGAGAAAAAGTAGAGGCCTATATGTTTTAAATGTATGAACATAGTCCTGATTGTCCACATAAAAGGGACAAGAAGGGAAATGTATCCAAAATAGAACAGGATATTAAAGATACAACGGATTACCTTAGTCCTGTAGTTGTATCTAGTTTGGAAACCAGAAATTGTGACAAATGGATAATCTATTTATGGAACATCAGTATATATGACTTCACATGGTGAATGGCTGAAGAAATATTGTCGATTAGGTATGGACTTACTCAGAAAAGGTCTAGCCGTTGGAGTGGAGTACACGGAGGTTGAAAAGGAACCGTGTATATATTTTACTACGTTGTATTTTTGATACTGTTGTTTTTGTTACGTTTTGTTTTGTTATATATGTTTTGATTACGGGAGGATATGTTGAGAAAACTCTTTTGATATTAATATATTTAAAGGTTTTGTCTATACTATAATCAAAAATATACAAACAAAATTATATTGTCACCTTCTCTATCTACCATAACATTAAAATAAATTTTTCAGTCATTAATAGTTTTATTACATATTTCTACAACACATTGCAGTGAAGAAAGATATTTACACTAGTTTTCAAAACTTTGATTCAGACCACACAATATCAACGGCAGATGACACTACCATACCTGCATTGGGAATGGGTACTGTTGAGGTAGAGTCAAATGTTAACGGAACAATACGGCAAATAACTCTGAATGATGTGTGGTTAGTACCATCACTGACAAAGAATTTATTTTCAACTGTAGCAGCACAAGATTGGATGCAGAATAGTACATTCACGTCAACAACTAAGGAATGCAACTTAGATATTGAAGGCATAACTAGAGTTGTAGGACGTAGAGTTCCATATGGCGGTTTATACAAGTTGGACATGAAGACCATCATGCCGACAAAGTATAATTCGACAATAGAGATAAATGCTGTAACTGACTCCAATATGCTACAATTGTACCATGAACGCTTTGCTCACCAGGATAAGAGACATGTCATGCGCGTATTAAAGCATGAGTTAGGCATACACTTGAGTCCGGATAAAGTTAAGTGTGAAGGATGCATTTATGGGAAGTCACATCGGAAACAGTTTGGAACAAGGGAAAGAGCAACAACAGTTGGTGAACTTATACACACTGACATTTGCGGTCCATTTACAACCGAAAGTATCTCAAAATATAAGTACATTGTATTATTTAAAGATGATTATTCAAGATATCGTTTTGTATATTTTATCAAAGAGAAGTCAGAAGTAAAGGAAAGCTTTTGCAAATGCTTGAAGAAAGTAGAAATGCTGGGCATACTATTAAGACTTTACTAAGTGACAATGGCGGAGAATTTGATAATGAAGATATGCGAAAGATATTACAGAGATACGGCGTACAACAGCGGCTGACTATGCCTTACACACCGGAGCAAAGCGGCTGTAGTGAGCGAGAGAATCGTACTCTAGTAGAAGTTGCGAGATCAATGATGTATACTAGAAAACAAATGCCGCAAATACTATGGGCTGAGTTAATCAACACCGCTACCTATGTACTCAATAGGACAGGTCCCACTAGAGTGGAAGGCAAAGTACCTTATGAGCTATGGCATGGAAAAAAGCCCAAGATAACTCCCCTAAAAATAATTGGTAGCGATTGTTATGCGCAAATTCCAAAACAAAATCGCACGAAAAATAAGAAAACTATTAATGGCATTCTTATAGGCTACGAAAATGATGACGGATATCGTGTCTATGATGGAAAGAAGATAATAAGGTTAAGAGACATTACTTTTGAGAGCGATGTTGAATTCAGGATTTCCACCTGCATGCCTAATTCTTCAGAGGGAGTACTATGAGATAGGAGTCACTTTATCGAGCAAGAGCCTAGAAATGAGAATGACAATTTTGAACATGTTCTAGAGGGAGAACAGTGGTGATGGATGACCATGTTCAAGAATCCGTAATCCATGAGAACAGCGATCCTATTATCCCTAATAATGAGGATAATGATGACAACTGTATGGATGATGTTGATGAACCACTACAAGTAGTCGAACCATTAAGTGACATGGAGCCTAGGTACAATCTAAGAGAGAGAGCGACCATACCTCATCCCAAAAGGTATCAAGACTATGTGTGCCATATAGGTACAGAGAGTTTTCCTGGTACACTTAAAGAAGCTGTTGAGAGAGAGGATAGTGCTGAATGGAAGAAGGCTATGGCAAGCGAACTTCAGTCCGTTAAAGAGAATGATGTATGGACATTGTGTGATTTACCATCCAACAGAAAACCACTTCCGTGTAAATGGGTTTTCAATATAAAGCGTAACCCAAACGGAACTATTAACAAATACAAAGCTAGGCTTGTAGTTAAAGGATTCAAGCAACGAAAGGTCCCGTTTCTCGCATGGCCACAATAAGAGCTTTGTTAAGTGTTAGTGCTAACTTATATTTAACACAATTTGACGTAGCGACTGCATTTCTGAATGGCAAGCTCAAAGAAGAGATCTATATAAAGCAGCCAGATGGATTCAGTGACGGCACTTCAAAAGTATGTCGTTTAAATAGAAGTCTCTACGGCCTTAAACAAGCACCGCGCTGTTGGAACTCTTGCTTTGAAGAGGTTCTAATAGAGAAGGGTTTCATACAGAATAGTGCCGATTGTTGTCTTTTCACAAAGAAAGTGAAAGACAAGAAAATATTAATAACTTTGTATGTGAACGACGGCCTTGTCGCCATTACAGACAAAGCCTTGGCGGACCAATTCCTTAAAGAATTAGGGCAGACGCTAAAAATAACAAGCAAAACAGCAAGCTACTATCTGGGTTTGGAAATTGAAGGTTGAAAGATGGTTCAGTATTCATCAATCAGGAATGTTATGCTAAGAAGACTTTAGATAGGTTCTGGATGTCTGAATGCAACCCAATCTCAACACCTATCGATAGGACTTCTGAAACAGGGAAAGTTGGAGATCCTGAAGAGAAAAAGTTCCCATATCGAGAAGCTGTAGGTGCACTT
The DNA here is from genome assembly GCF_030625045.1 of Achroia grisella. Classification (NCBI taxonomy): domain Eukaryota; kingdom Metazoa; phylum Arthropoda; class Insecta; order Lepidoptera; family Pyralidae; genus Achroia; species Achroia grisella. The sequence goes on along the minus strand of NW_026713045.1, from coordinate 290,779 downwards.
GCATATCTAATGACAGGCACACGCCCTGATATAGCGTATGCAATTGGGCTAGTTTCAAGAAAATTAGAGATAAATAATGTCAAAACAAGAAAAAAGACAAAAAAGAGAGTACAAAACTTTCTTTAAATACGCATTTTGACATAGATCTTGTTTTAACCCATAGAGGCTGCGCTTTAGTTTACAGACTCTCTTTGTACCATCTTGGTGTCTTCTCTTCGTGCCTTCTGGCTGTTTCATATATAGCTGTTCGCTTACTGTACCGTTTAAAAAGGCAGTAAATACATCAAACTGATATAGTTTCAGATTTTCCTGAGCAGCTATGGCTAAAAGTTTTCTGACTGTGCTCAGACGAACTACTACTACTAAATATTTTGCCATAATCTAGACCAGGTTTCCAGGGAATAGATCACCATTCTGGCTTTGTACCTTTCGACAGAACCAGCAGCGTTCATTTTTATTTTGTAAACCCATTTGCAGGGTAAGGCTTTTCGACCTTTAGGTAGATCCACCAAATCTCAGGTTTCATTCTGTTCAAGTGACATTATTTCACTCAACATAGCTTCTTGCCGTTTTTCCCTATCTGATGACTGAATTGCTTCTTTAAATGTTACAGGTTCTTTGGGTTTGTTTTCAATATCTTCAACTGCGGCCATAATGAAATTATTATAACGCTTAGGAAGATTTAGGTATATTTGATCTGTCTCGTAAAGATCTTGTTTGTATAACGTTTTCTGACAATTCTGATTCATCTTCATCAAATGAATTATTAGTAGATATATCTTACCTTCATTAATTTCATATTCCAGTAATTGATAGTTATCATTACTATTAGTACTATTAATTAAATTTTCTTGCAACAATTCATTATCGTCCCCATCAACCGTTTCTGATTGTTGAAATTCTACCTCGTCAACTCCATCAAGTTTAATACTAATTTGTTTACGAGGTGTTTCTTGAAATGAAGTTTGTTGACGGTGTTCATTTTTCAATTCAGGTTTGTTAATACCATTAATACCAAGGACTTCTTTATTATTTGATTTATCATAGAACATGATCTTCATGACTTTAATATCTTTTGAAGTAAGTATTTTGTTTTTCGAAAGTATGAATATTCTAAATGCTTTGCATGTTTCAGAGTATTCTGCGAACATACCAGGTATTGCTTTGGGTGCAAATTTGTGACCATTAATACCTTTGAGAAGAACAAAAATCTTGCAGCCGAACACGTACAAATGATTAATGCATGGTATTCTTCCAACCCACCGTTCAAATGGAGTTTGGTTCTTATGGGACACAGTCACCTAGATACATCAAAATAATAATTGCATTTAATAATGTCTAGTAAGACAAATTCAATATTGTCTACTAGGCACTGCTGTATCTAAACTGTGTCACCCCACCTTACATTTTCCTACTTTTATTTAGTATATAAGATCATTATTTCTATGTACACATTGTCAGTTTATCATCATCTGTAATATACATCGTCTCGACCAGCAACATCTTATAATTTACCCGCAACAGTTCTCAATAGCGCTATTAATACTCCTATTAGATAGATAGTTTGCTGTAACTAGAGCTTCACCCCAAAGATTTAAAGGTGTATTTCCATCAATCATCATTGCTCTTGCTTTTTCCACAAGTGTACAATTTTTCCTTTCAGCTACACCGTTTTGGTTTGGAGTATAAGGTGCCGTCAGCCTTCGTTGTATACCACATCGTTTTAGAAAAGTATCAATCTCTTTATTTACATATTCAGTGCCATTATCGGACTGTAAGAACTTGATTTTATTTCCAGTGTGTGTTTCTGCTAATTCTTTATACTCTTTAAACTTTTCAAAGACTTCGCTCTTGTTTTTAATTATGTGGACTCTACTATATCTACTGTAGTCGTCAATAAACGTAACAAAGTACTTCTTTCCACTTACTGTAGGGATCCTTATTGGACCGCATACATCGCTGTGAACGATTTCCAGACGTTTTGTAATATGTAATGTCGTTTTCTCACGAGGAGCAGGTACTCGATGAAGTTTTGCTTGGATGCAAGTTTCACAATCATTCAGCATTTCAGAAGTATCGAAGTTTAAGCCTATTAACTTTTATTTGTAAGTGCAAATTTAAGATCCTTGGCATTCATGTGGCCAAGTTTTCTGTGCCACTCACAGATTTTTGATGATGTTTCCTTTTTAGTATTGCTTGAAACATTGTCATCATTATCATCGACCAGATTGTTGCGATCTTGATTAATAGGTTTTGTACCTTTCGACAGAACCATCATTCAGACCATCTTCATGTTTGAATGCCGTGATAGTTATTCCATCTTTAGGATTATTAACTGTTGCTTTTTTTTTTTTTTCTTCTTTATGGCTTGGCACGTCTGTGCATTTGCCAATATACAAAATTTGGGAAACAGTAGTTCAGGTAAAGGAAATTTTGGACGATAGGTTTAAAGGATCAGGTAAGTTGACAATAGGATTAATTATAAGGATTAGACTAAGGTACTACACTATACATATTAATTATATACAATATGTCATTATACTTATATAAGACCTTAATATATTAACAGACAACTATTTACATATGATATATTTATATAGAGGCAGTCAGTTTTATATTTACAATTTTATATTATTACTACTTAGAAAAATCGAAATACTTTTATACACATCAATATCATTAAGATATAATAAAATTGGAATTGATGTAGGTAAAGGAATTCGGTGAGATAGGAGATTATTAAAAAGGTAGGAATGATCATACAGAGGACAACTGAAAATGATATGGTTCAAGTCACCCACTTCTGTACCACAGCTACATATATCATTATCTACAATTTTTAGCTTAGCTAGATGTGCAGGAGAGCATACATGCCCCAATCTCATCCTAATTATTGACGTAGTCTCGCTTTTGTTCAAATTAATTTTGAAGAACCAAGGTTTAAACTGAATAGTTGGTTGAATGTTAAAATAATATCGTGCCTTATTCTGGCAGCTATTAGGCCAAAATTCACTCCAAGCATTATGTAGATATAATCCTGGGAGAGCAGCCAGATCATGACAATAATTTTTATATGGAACAATATCACCGCATCCAATTGCCTCGTTCGCTAAGCGATCTGCTATCTCATTCCCATGTATGCCAGTATGTCCTGGAATCCACGTAAGCGAGACAGAGAACCCCCGCGAGTTACATAACTGCAGCAATTTTCTGATTTCTATGATAATAGGATAATTAATATTTGATTTAAATGGAAATTTTTGAAGAGCTAACAGTGCACTTCTGGAATCAGTACACACTATTGTTTGCTGAAGTTTCATAATTAATATATATTCTTATTAAATACAACAGAGCAACAAGCATCTGTCATCTTGCTAACTGGCATTAAATTAGTACACAGGCTTGGTACATACAGCGTGTTTTGCAAGTTAGTAACTGCATAATTCTTACCATTCTTAGATAAAAAGGTTACTGTGCCTTTTCCTTTAATATCAGCAGTGAGTTCTGCTGTCGCAAAGTTTAATTTCTTGGAGGCTTTTTCTAAAATCTTAAAAAGATCACGTTGATAAGTAATATGAGATGAACAGCCACTGTCTAAAACCCATATGCTGTCTTCAGGCTTCTTATTATGCAAGAAGGCACTGCATAGCATAGTTTGTTTTTTGATAACTATTATTAAGTTTATTGAGCTTACTCTCATTATTTTTCTTCCAGCAATTTGTATAAATTTTGTGACGTTTGCGTTTAAAAATGTTCCCCTTTCGTTTAAAAATATTACAGGAAACATAATATGCTTGTTCATTAAAAGAACATTCAGGTTCATTATTATTTGTAATTTGATGGTGACGTGCTTCACATTCTTCTACTATTTTCGTTTTAAGTACATCAGGCTTTGGAAGTATATCGCGTGATTCGATAGCGACTCTGAAATTGTCATATTCTGACGACAGACTGTATAACATCATAATTAACATAATAATTATAGTCTCATAAATTCTCATAAAATCGTTACTGTTTATCGCTCTGCTACAATATTAAGTAAATCAGGATTGAGCGCAGTGGAATGTTTTGTTATTTATAAAAAATATATTAAAAAGCTTAAAAGACACTATTTTTCATTGAGATAATTTTTATACATAGAATAATGAGTATTTATAATGTTTGTTGCTAAGTAACAACTCGCTAAGAAGTATGTATACTTCTTCACAATTTCCAATCCGTGAATTCTCCAGAAGTAATTATTGATTTATTTAATATAATTGTAAGATAAATCAAAAAATGTACCTTGTAGATATAATAAAATTCTATGTCTACTTAAGTGTTCGAAAATAACACAAGTAGACAAAGAATTTTATTATATCTACAAGGTACATTTATTGATTTATCTTCATAAATTTATATACTTACCTACATAAATTTTACTATACTTTAAATTCTACCTTCATATATTTTAAAGTATAGTAAAGTTTATGTAGGTAAGTATATAAATTTATTTGTGTTAGTTACGTACTTCTATTGGGGTGGCGCTCAACATATAGCTAACACTTAGTTACAGTTTTTATTATTATTTGATATATTTTATTATTATGGAAAGAAGTAATTATGTATTTAGAAATTGTATTATTAATAATAATGAAAGTGAAATCATTGAAATACTCAATTGTGGATTTGACCCAAATTTAGAAGGTGGTTGGCCAATTAGATTAGCCGCACGTCATGGACGATATTCCATTGTTAAACTACTACTACAGCATGGAGCAAACCCTCACTTATTAAGTGCTTCTGGTGAGTTTCTTAATATCAGTCTTTGTTTTATTACTACAATCTATTAAAATTATTATGTAATTTTTAGGTGCATCAACATTGCAATTGGCTGTATACTCTAGTCACGAATGGGAAAGCGATAGTTGGTCTTTTTTATTGTCTTGTTGTGATTCTTCTCAGTTGGCAGATGGTGCCGCTGTAGCAATAATTTTTCAAAATGTAACAGCACTCAAGAAAATATTAGAAACTGGTCGATGTAATACTAATATACCTACAACTTTAACAGGTAATTCAGTTCTAATATTGTTATATAAAACTTGACTTAATTTCATCATGTATTAAACGGTATTGATAGTTAAAGGTTTACCAAAGTATTTTGTATAAGTATACTTACTTGAATGCCAGAAATGGCACCGTTTGGTAGGTACACCTCATCTATATACAAGTGGGTACATTTGTAGGTACGTTAGAATATTATAAGTAATTTAATACCTCAATTATATTTTAAAAGGAAATGGAATAGCAAACAAGCTGGCGTAACTATTGCCATGAATAGCATAGGCAAACGGACATTATGTTATCATGTGACGATTGTGATATACCACTCATATATAACCATTCTGGAAAACTATAATGTCATGACTAATATCCTAAAATTTCATTGTCTTATATATTTATAAAATAGGCTAGACTAAGGTATCCATACAAACTACTTTTTATAGTCTACTTCAATTATATAAAAAAATAAATCATTTTTTGACAGTTGACATTTGATGCTGAAGTAAGATTACAAACCTGTACTACAAAACTACATGTCAGGTTGACCTCCACGCGGTTCTCCGTAGATTGTGGTAAATTCACCACGATTAACAACAGATGATACACTGACTAATCTGACTATATGTCCCCAAACTATACTTACTGTGGGATCACCATTCCAGAATATTGGTCTTTTGTCTTTGTCACAGCTGTTCTTTACGGCTATTCATAAAAAAAGTGTACGGTATTTAGGTTTCGTCTAATGTTGCGTAAAACCGAAATATTTAGGCCTAATATACCTATATTTTTCACATTTTTATTTTTATAGGTAAAACTGTTGAAGATTTGGCAAAAGGATACAAACTTCAGTGTCTATTAAATACTGCGCCATTTACAAATAATTATCTAAACGTGCGCACACCAGTAACCTCACCAAGAATTTCAAGGCAGAGTAGACCGGTAAATTTACATTTATATAAAAACTAATATTATTAAAGTGAAAGAATGTAGGTATGTCTTTCTGTTTGTTACCTATTTAACCAACTAGAAGGGATCTTACTTAAAGAAAGACAGGAAAATATGCTGCATTATTATTATTATTATTACGAATATAGACTATCCTTTATCCCAATAAGCTTATGGATAAAAGCTAGTAGCAATAAATAATGTTAAGTAGTTGTAGTCGAGGATTATAAATAGAGCTATAGAAATAATATTATAATACCTATATATGATGATGTTCACCGAAGTGTATGGATAAGGTCCACATGCAACCATTTTACATGGATGCATGAAAGAGTGTTATATTGCGCTTTCTTAAATATGTTTCTACACAATTATAGTCGTCATATTCGTGAATTATTGCAGTTTGTAGGGTCTCGTCTGATCTAGTTCCTACAACTGATTTATTTTATTATTAATTATATTCTTAATAACTTGGTATTTGTGATTTTTCTTAGTTAATTTCACACTAATCTTTATAAAATATAAGTACATATGTAGAATTTAAAAATTTCTCTTTAAACCTTATTTTACCTACGTACGATGTGATTATTCTTTTTGGTTGTATATATGGTATAAGTTCTAAATATATAACAAAACATATATCTATCTATTATTCATTTCAGGATACAGGAAATTTAATAGCTTTACAGCAATCGCAACAAGTTAGCAATTTATCGCCATCTGTTGCTAGATTTTTTCATCAAACAGCAGCACAAACATCATTGACTCCACCAAGAAATAACTTAGTTACTTCTTCGCCAACTGTCGAATGATAAACATAAATTAATTGCAAGATCCCTTTGTAAAATAGCTATAGAAAATTATATACATGAAAAAATCTAATTTTATATATCTAGCTATTTAGTTTCTATTTGAGAAAATTATATTAAAAACTGGAATAGTATAATTAGGTAAATAAAATTATTATGACAAACATAGTAGTAAGTACACATTATTAATTTGTGATAGAATCCTAAAACTGTAAATATTTCATCTATTCGATTCTCCAAACTCCAATTGTTAATGTTTTTATGAACTATAACAATATTACTCTACCAAATATATAGGATTATAACGAGATCTATGTCTCTTACGAAGCTTTTTATACACAAATTCATCGTTGTGAAGATATAAATATATTCATACATACATCTTAAACATAAGGCAGTGGTATTATTTTCAATTCTACTCTGTATTTCTTCAAAATCTTCTTATCATCCTACATACTTGACGCCAGAAGCAAACTTTGTACAAAGTAGAACTTTTATTTAAATATTATTTGGTTAGTGTGAATTACGATATTGTTATTTAGGACTAAGATATTTCATAGAAACAATGTCTTTTTCGTAACGCAAAAAAATTATTCGGAAATTCAACTTGAATGGGTTTGACGAGTATCAGAGCCTGCTCATTTTAGTGATGTCCGTCGTACGTACTGTTTATGTCTCATTAGCTCTTTACACTACATAAGACGAGCCATCAGTTTTAAAAAAGACATTAATGTCTTTTTTAAAACTAATTGTATGTAAACATAGATTTATTTGAAACTTCATCATTATACCTACCTCTATGCCTATACAAAATATCTTAACGAAATATATTTATTTTTATGTAGATTGTTATAGAAAATAAAATGTAACTGTAGGAACAGTGTCAACTGTTTTCATATTACTAACAGTCGCTACCTTCATAATTATTTAGCATTGACGTGTGTCTAGTTACAGTTCATTTAGCTATCGTCCAATTTTTACTTTAATTCAAGCTATTGTTTTCATAGTGATAAGTGACACAAAAAAGTAAATTTGTTAAAATGTTTTCTTACGTTTTTAACGTTATTTTTACACATAAGACGATTAGGTTGTACCTACCGATATTGACAACAGGTGGTGGGTGGATATTAGACTACACTAACGGGTTACGATAGGTAAATAGATTACATTAGTAAGACTTTATTGTATTACACATTTGCAAAGTCTATGTTCTAATTAATAGAATTTACTAGAATATGGTACAAGTTTGTGGTAAAACAAAAATATTTTATGAAACTAATATATCTAATTATGACACAATTTAATTAAATAGGTACCGTATGAAATCACATCTAGAGTTCATATATCCTATTTACACACACATTTTAAATTTGACTCATAATTAAGAAATCATTACATAGATATATTATACATTATACCTATTCTTCATAGCGATAATTATAACGACCACTTTGTGAATGTGCACTAAGCCGCATTATATTCGTAAAACTGTACATTATTTTGTCCTACTTCTGTAATCTACATTCCTAGCAAAAAAATAATATTGACAATGTATTATAAGTTTATTTTTAATTATAGGTACTTACAATATTGACATGTTAATTACTATAACGAATATTGTTCTCATATAATTGCAGTGCTCAGTGTTCAAGACAATAAAATGAAAAATAATAAATTAATTAAATGTACAACTGCGTTTCAATTAAACTAACTATTCAAAAATACTATCAAAAGTTAATTAGTATTTATTATAAGTACTCCATGGACACGCTTGTGTTGGAGTGCATAAACTTACTTCTTGAGTTTCCACAAGGCTCTCATTGTTCTCCTTAAAAGTATATAAAAATTTTAGAAACTCTAATTAGATATAAAAGTAAAGAAAGATTTTTCATTTAATCGTACACTAGCTGTATCCTACTACTTTTTAAAATTTTAGGTACTGTGATCATAACGCATACAATTGTGAATAGTATACAATATAGGTAAAATAAAATAATAGCATTCTGTATCCAAGAGTTAGTACACTGATTTTTTAACAGTAATACCCAACCTCCGATCGATCGCCCCTTTCCAATTCAAACTGAGATCGAAATTATGACGGTCTGAGCTAAGGTTCGAAGCAGTCGTATCCGTCAGGCGGAACTTGGCCATCAGCCGCTCCATAAGTCCTTCCGCGGTTTTGTAATGCCATTTGCACTCGCCCCCTATCGTCCAGTGAAGATAAAGACCAGTTGCGGCCAACAGCATTAGTGTAGTCCGAAAGAAAAAGTAACTAATCTCTTTCTGGAAAGCTGTACCATTAGCCCAGGAGTGATCACCATTCCATTGTCATAAACAGACCCCAAAGAACGTAGGCAAAATGCATGGGCAAATCTCTGAAAATTCACAACATAATTGAATAAATAATAATAATAATAATTTACTTGTCGTGATGTACTGGGAGCATAATTCCTGTTTTCTTGAATAATTAATGGCATCCCAAGAATACCAGACATTTTACTCCTCAGATCTCTGATGAATTTGAATATCACGGTTTCCTGCAAATTACAATAAAATATATTATTACCACCATATATTAGTACTTACTTTTATTCCTCAACTAGTAGATATATATAAAAACAGCAAAGATCAGTGAACAAAATGAGAAAACCTACCTACCGACCTAGTGTATGTTATAGCCAGTGGGGATCAATGGCATAGTAGCCATTTTTAGTTCGAAAAACGGATTTAGATGGCGTCATTGGTATCGAATGGAATTCAACATAGTTTTGTAATCGTTTAAAACCCAACACTATGTTTTTAAAAAGGTATCTATTTTTAAAAAGTCATATATAGATGTTAAAATGAAATAATGCGTTTTGAAAAGTAATTTTCATATATTTACTCATTTTGTTGTTGCCCTGTATTTGTTTACAATTTAATCATTGCTAATTGGGGCTTATTGTTTCCAAAATACTTTCATAGATGGCGCTGTTTTCATTTGTATCACCATATTTTAAATGTTTATTTTATATTTTCAAATAATAAGTACTTACTATATTATTATGATAAATTAAACATAAAAAAGTTTAAGTAAATATAAAACAGCTAAACAAGAAAACCATATTATTCCAGTAATACTTATTTAGAAAGTGTTGCCATATTAAAAATAAATGCATAGATTTATCGATTTTTTCGAATAATCGATAACAGGATATTACAACGCATTATTCGATGGTGCTTTTAATTAGTCTTTGCAAACAGTAAAATTTCATCATTTTGTATTATACTCTTATTTGGAACGAATTGCAATGCATAATTTTTACTTGACGACGGCAAAATAGAGAGATTTTGACAGGTATGCAAGTACTATATATTTATCTGTTCGCTCATAACTTCGAAACTTGAAGAGGGAAATATTAATTAGATTGATCTGATACAAGTGTACTCTATTATATCAACCTCCACGCGGTCACCCTGGTAATTATAGCAATTAATGACATTAGTGACATAGTTCTTCTATTAAAAAAATAAATACCTACTTATTGTAATTTAATGAATGAGAATTGAATGTGGTATAGAGTATATAAGGTCAGCTATACCTTTATGAAACCTCAATAAACAAGTGTTATATGGTATCTAAATTACTGACATTGATAGCTAAATATGAGGATCCTCGAATTTTTAAAAATACTCATAAGAAACTTTACAAATACTCGAATTTTGCTTTTGTAGAAGAATATTTTCAACCTTACTAAATTGTACAAGGTTTTGAAACGATAATCATTCATAATACTATGATATATTACTGATCCTAGTACCTACTATTCATGATAATTAGTTTTTTAATATCTCCATTCAAGGGTAGGTTATTAATAATTTATATTATTAGATTTCATCACAAATAAAAATATCGATTTAAAATCGTAGGTTGGTCCATATTTTTTTATTATATCGAAATGACAACGAGTACTGGCAACATAAATGAAATGTTAAAAATATAAAATATAGGAATAAAAGAATAGGATAAACGACTTTAAGTCAAATGCTTAAAACATATTTTCACTAGCATTGGATTTTTTCTCTTTTTTCATCATTTAAGTTAAGTAGGTACTTCAACTTTTGAATTGTCCCTGTTCAGAGTTCATTGAACTTCTTATTTTTTTGTCAAACTCAATAATTTAAATGTGTCTAAGGACTACTACAAATATTTAGTAAACTATCGTGTCTTTGAGGATTATCTCATACCAGGTATAACTATAAGTTGTTAAAAACTTGCATATGTATGCGTGTGTATCTTTCATATTAAAATATAATAAACATAGGTACTTGGTGACCGCTTTAATGTGGTATTATTATGTTTTTATTATTGTTATTAATGTAACTTCAAAAAACTAACACTGATTTTATAATTTTTGATTGATTGAGAAAATACTGAAAATTATTAATCAAAATAAAGTACTAAACAGTAGTATTATTTTTATATTTTATTAGAACTGAATGAATATGATGTATGAATAATATGTTTATTGTACTAATAAGGTTACAGTTTAGTTACTTTCATGTAAATTCATTCATGTAAGTTCATGAAAATGTAACATGGTATATGATATTGTTTTCAGATTTTCCTGACATCAACAACTTAATACTGAACAAAGTTTAAACAAATAAGAGATGATATTCTAAATCTCCTAGTCATTCAGATGAAGATAAATAACATTTTTACTGTAAAGAACAGGAGTTCAAAAGAATAAGAAATATATATATATATATATATATGAACATTTTACTGTATAAAATAATAATGCAAGTAAAAATAAGAGAAAAAAGCAGAAGAAAAATCTGTAAATTATTAATCACAATGCAATTAATAATATAATTAAATAAGTAAGAAAGCAACGGACTTGTGATGAGAAGAAATTCCAAGTAATTATATTATGTGTAACCGACTGCAAATAAGTTTATGATTTAAGCTCATGATTATTATTATATTGCTTCATCAACAAATCCAGGAATATTTTGTGTACCAGGAATTAATTATGAAATGATTTTGATGAAATATTATGTCTTGATATTGATTTATTTGGAATATAATATAAAAATAACAGAATTGTTTGAAGTTTTAGTGGTATAACAGACAAGCAGTGAAAGAAATATTATTGTAAATTATTAACAATTGTTTATTATGTGATTAATAAATTATTTAAAAGTGTTTTATTACCTGAAATGAAAATGTTATGATCTTCAAGTGTTGTGTTCATGCAATGTTAGTTTCACCTCATTCGATTTAAAATGTCAGGAATTATTTACTACATAATGATTTTGTATTAGATGGTAATAATATATATTTTTTAATGCAATTTGTATAATAATTCCCATTTACATCAAGAAACTTTGTGTAAATCTATATTTCTCTGTCTATAGACTTTGGTCGTGGAATACTAATAAGAAACAAAATCTAGAGACTGTAGTATATCACAGCATCCCAGAACCTTGTACCTACCTAATACTTGCTACTTTTTTAATCAATTAATTAATTTGATCTCAATCATCATGATGAACAATGATGATAATGTTGAGAATGCTGCCAATGATTAATTTTATGGTGGTCATAAATAAATACCACCGTCACTATCGTCAACAGTCATTATTGATCTCATCATCATCACCGTTACCCTCCTTCATCCATATTGTCAAAAGTTACTACCTACTATTATTAACTGAAATGGTAAATAAGCTGACGATCCAGCCAACCACGACGCTATCCGACGTACATACATACACACATATTATTAAACAGCATTACGTCATCATGTCGTGCCCGCTATATCCCGCATACGTTATCATTCCGGAGAACATAGATGTTATGTCCAAATATCCTGTAATTTCGCAGCTTAATTTCAACTGAATAACAACTTACATAAATACCAAAAAACTAGCAGTAAAGGCGTAGTTTGTAGATATCGAAGGTTCTACAAATAGGTATAACATCAAAATAAGTACCTACATGTCATTAGCACCGATGTAGTATCCCTGAAAGAACCTACATATAACAGATTGAGGTTGTGCAGATATTATTTTCAGTTTTACAAATTGCCAGTTTACCATAATTAACTACATATTGAGAAATAATTATACACTGAAAATTATATGAGGTACCCATATGCACATCAATTGATTATAGCTAAAATCTATCACTATCACATAACAATTTAAATAAAAAAAACCGTATTAAAATCGGGCTATTCGTTAAGGAGCTATTGCTCCTTAACCGATAGCCCGATTTTAGTGCAGACGCGTTACGACATATCTTCGTCGGGAGAAAAAAAGTAGGCATGTAAAAAAGTAACTGTAACATAGTACATAGATACATAGGTACATTAGCCGTGTCTGTAGACTGTCAGCGAACAATATTATACCTACATTGAATTTTCGATTGTACCCAATCAGGAGTTCGATACAGTTATATATCTATTATGTACGTATCTTTGCAAAACAGATGTCATGTAGACCGAATTCTCTGCCATCTATTTTCATGCTTTATTACTAATCACCCACTAGTAATCCAAACTGCTTCAGATATAGCGACATCTAGCGCCTACGGCGGCGAAATAAAATAGCCCGAAGAATAGCCCGAGTTAGGAAGGAACCATTTTCTTGTATGGGATGGGGTATCTGTATGTAATATTATATTATCTGTGGTTATAGCACAGATAAGCATAATCAGTAAGTAACATAATGGCAATATAACGACCTCGGAGGTCTAGCGGTTTAGGACACCGCTTTACTTCTGACGGTCGCGGGTTCTTATCGCACGGTACAAACTTATGAATATGATTATTTGTATCGCTCTGGGCCTTTTTTTATGAATATTACGTATGTATAAAACAAATATATTTTAATGCTTTATTTCACTGTATGTATTTTATATCTTACCTCAACATATTTTCGCATTGGTATAATGACGGGTAAATTCCTGGTCACACATATACTTGGATAGGTTAAGGGCTCTCCTCGCCAAAATCTTATTACATAATATGATGAACAGTCTTGTTCAGGCAATCTATAGCCATGCTGTTGACATAGATAACTTTGTATTACAGAAAGAAATACCACGAATACCTATGCCGTATGGCAAATTACAGAGTATTTACTATTTTTCCTGAAACAATAAGCGTTTGCGAATGCGATGATAATCAATCATATTTCCAGAGGTAGGTAAGCTTTGCACAAAGTTGTCTGTCAGTTGTCTCATTTAAACTTAAATGAGACAGATAACACAGACAACGATATGACAGAGAAAATAAGGGTACTTATAGGGTACGGATATCACCTGAGATCTCCTCGAATTGCCTTGAAAAGATAACGAGACTTTAATTTATCGATTTATTTATTATATTTTTTATCTTTCAATTAGGTAGTAGCAATTACTTCCGTAGGTACTTTCTTTTTTTTCCATTTACTGTCAAGTACCTATATTGTTTTAGAATAAACACTTACAATATTTTTCCAGTGGCGACGTAAATCCTTGTAAAATTTGAAAGCGCACATTTCTGGAAACGAATTGTGATGCTCCTCCACTATAGCTTTATTTAAGCTAAAATAAGAAAGTGGGTGATATTTGAACTCCAGTAGGTATAAACTGAAAATTATGTCTAATATTATGGATAGGTATAATAAACTAAAAACATTACACTTCCTCATGATTGTCAACCCAGATGGGGCAATCGGGCTGTCAATGTTGTGGTGTACGTAAGACTTGTCCGATCCATCCTCCGAATTGGCTTGAGCCAAAGTTCGAACCCCTAGCGGTGCCAGCAGACTAAACTCGTGTCCGTCAGGCGGGAGTTAGTCTTCAGCCGCTCCGTAAGTCCTTTAGCGGTCTTGGAGACTATCTGCATTCTGGTCATCACCACATTCCGCTGTAAAACTAGTAATATACATAATACTTGGGCATATCTACCTTGGTAATACCCTGACATATTCTCCAGGAGCAAAGTCACCTTCCAATTCCATAATAATAACTATTTTTACAGGCTTGACTTCAATGTAAGTAGAACTTTCTAACAAAAATACATTTGTATTAATATTAATTGTTCTGTTGTGTAATTGTAATACCTATGTAGAAGCAATATTATTAGTGCCTTTTTATCAGGAGCAAGGTGATCCTAGGATAATAAGTTATCTTAGTAGTAGTAATAGTTATCTTAGGACAAGGAAAAATTATTTCTAGAAATTGCTACATAGGTACACTTAATTGATCTTAGTCCACATATTGAAGTATGTCTACTTACTAATAACCATCAACAAAAATAAAGCACGCTGCCTGAAATAGGTGAGATTGAGTTACTCACACAGACGACTATTTACGTAGTCTACCTAAGTTACGTATACTAAGATAAGTACTTACCATTACTTGCTATATGATATTGTAGTCCATCTTGGGGTCCTTTGGTTGTAAGAAAATCTCTATTATTAATGAGATAATTAGTGCCGATTGTATTCCATAATGGTGCAATTTTAGCTGTCATTGTATACACAAAACACATTTCGAATATATCGGCCGTAGTCTTTTTTATAGAGCCATCCTTTTATTAAAAAAAATGTATATTAAATAAAAACCACTCCAGTTCAAATAGTCACATACAAACTTAGAAAATAAAATAGGAACGTAGATAGTTACGACTAGGTACTTTTTTTTTCTCAGCCATTTTTGAAGTAGGTACACATATTTTTGTTCTTAGTAGCCTTTTATACACTAACTAACCCATACCTACATGGAACCTTATTCAAGATCTGACCCATATTTCAGTTTGCCCTTCCACTGTTATGATTGAAAGAGTAAATACCTAATCAGGTATCTATGTAGAGGAGCACGCGATTATGCAACTCGCGATTATGCTTCGTTTTTGATTAACATTTTTGTAACTTATCAAGCAATTAAGTATTAAAGAAAGGTTTGCTTCGCTTTACATAGGTAGTGCCATAAAAACAATCAAGAAAATTAATTTTCACATTTTCTAATAATTTTTGAGTTTAATTACCTGTATAAGAGAGAATTTCAAGAACAATGAATTAATTTTATCATAGTCGTCGCCCGTTTTATTGAAGATAATGTGAATTTGTTTCAAATTTTTCTTATCGGGACTGGCTAATATAGACGAATTTGAAAATATAATAATTCTGTGTAACAAAAAAAAAATAATTTATACTAGCAAAAAAAAAAAAAGTATAATTTCCCGACTGTTTTCAACATAATTATGTTATAATTTCTAGCGAAACAGAAAATGCAAGTAAAAATATTACTTACCTACATTTAAGAATTTTCCAGTGATAATCAGAGGGAGCTGACTTATCGTGTTTATCTTTGATATTCGCAACGGCTGTTATATAGCCTAGAGTATCAAAATTTGGATTAGCAACATTCCAATGAAAAGTCATTTTAGAATTGATTTTATAAAAAAATAATAATATTACAAAGTAAATCAAAAGTGTAGGTCTGTTTTTACATTTCGCGCCAAGTAAACTACAAAGCTTCGTCTTCTTCTTTTTTTAAATATGAGGTACGCAATGGTCGCCTGACGGTACAGCCTAATATGATTTAGTTTTTCTTATTCTTGAGACTTGGATAATTCTTGTGTTTTATATTTAGACGCAACGTGGGAAGGCCTCCAGCAAGGTGGACCGACGATCTGGTCAAGCTGGAAGGCATTGGATGCGAGAAGCGCAGGACCGATCGTCGTGGAGATCTTTGGGGGAGGCCTATGTCCAGTAGTGGACGTCTTCCGGGCTGCGATGATGATGATGATGATGATTTTAGTAGTACTATCAAATCTTGTTTTAGTTTTTGAAACGATGATTATTACTTTCTGGTCCATATTCTAATACTAGCTCATCAAGAATTTAAAGTTCATATAGTGTATTTCAAATTATTAAACAAGTCTTCGATGTCGGGCCGAATTTTCTCCGGCATTTCTAATAAAATAAAGCTTGCATTGTAGACATTCAGGCTAAAGACAGAAATCAACATTGAGGTTAAAAATATACAATACTTGTCTTATTCTAAATCTTGGTTCAAATTCATTAATTTTCATAGTAACAGGCCCAACGCAGGCGTACTACTGTGTAAATTCATCAAAATATTTTAATTGAAAATATAATATAAAAAAAATCTGAACATCTCTCTCATCTCATCTGCCATACATTTGGTATGGGAATAAGAATTCATAGTAATTGTTGATATAGTAAATACACAAAGTTAATGTTTAATAATATTTATTATCTAAAATACAGGATATTCCATAGAGCAATGTAACCAAATAAACTAAACAATACCTGTAATACTACCTTAGCTTTTCTTATGTTAAATAGGTATAACAAATACCATAATACAGATTAAGACAAATTATATTATGGGCTTATTAACTCATATAAATTATAATAAGTGAGCGTGTTTAACATGTTTTTCATTTATTTGGAATAGTAAGGTGACGACATACCTGATTGTAAGTGGTACCCATCGCCAATTTAGATGAACAGCACTATGGTCATCATATTATGCTACAGATAGTACTAGCTCATGCGTTTTTCTATTTTTTTTGCCTATATTTGATTTACATGAGCGCCCGGGGAATAGAAATTGAATAGAAAGTGCGTTGCCAGGCTTTTAGAAGGAATAAATTATTTTCTTGTTTCAATAGTGTATCAGTTCGGAAATATTTAAATGATTAAAACATTACAAATGAGAATTTTTAACACATAATTAAATGAACACCGTACAATATCTGCAAAAAAGTATGCTGTGCAAACTTCACTGCAGTTAGTCCAAAATGCTACGTATATACGCGAACTTTTCTGTTTTTGTTTTTGTAAATGGTTTGTTGGTTGAGCCATATAATTTAATATACATACATATAATTATCACTTAATGTATTCGAAAAATAAAATAAGTTAGTAAATTATACATACTGTTTAAAATAAAATTCTAACTTAATACAGATAAAACAATTAAAATCACAGAACATGTAAAATCGTACAAAGTATCGTATATACATGTATGTATATAGTAAATTCTTTTTTAAATTTACCTATACAAGTCAAATTAATGATTAAGTACATAATTTAATTTTGGTTTTCAAACTGATCTCGTGCTTTTCGTAACACACCTTGGGTTTTATGTATTTCTCTACAAATCGCTCGTTGAACACTTCTTTTTCTCAAATTAGCAGCATTTAACTGTGCTAAAGTTTCTGCTAGTGTTGCTTTAGTTCTTGCCAGTTTCTGTTTTAATGTCTGATTTTCCTCATACAAAGATCCTGAAAGAAAAATATTGATTTATCAATGAAAATTGTTATTTAAAATTAACAAAAAGACCAAAGTGATGAAATTAAAAACACGTACGTGGTGATAATGTAACAGCATCATTATGTTCGAGGCTTGATAATCTATCACTATCGATTCCTAAATCAGGCGAAGTGGGACGGTCATCTTCTGATTGTAGAACTTCATGTACAATCGCAATTTTATTGTCAGCTTCTAGAGCTATCTTACGCGTTGCCTCTATTTCTAATTGAGCATTAACTTCTAAAGCATTAGCTAACTTATCACGTGTCTCTTCTAATTCTCTTTCAATACGTAATCTATCGTGTTGAGCGCGTGCTCTCTCTAAAGCTGCTTGAGAAGCTTGTACTGTCGCTTCATCAGCAGCACGTCTTAATGCCCTTTCTGTTTCTAGATAGGTAGATTCTAATTGCTGTCTCTCCTCTCTCAATTTTTCACTTAATTGTACAGCACCAGTATACTGCTGCTCTATGTCTTTAATCTTTAATTCCATGCAAATTAAAGAATTGCTGGTCATTTCAATTTGTTTATTTAACTCCACAATATTTGTACGCGCACTATCTAAACTTCCTTTTAGTTCATCTCTCTCAATTATAAGTTCACTAATTTGTGTTTTTGCGAATTCTAATTTGTTGTTTAGATCGTTATTTTCCTCTTCTAATAATTCACTTCGCTGAGTTATTTGGTTTATTTCCTCGAGTAATGCCGATTCATTAGTAGTTTTGTTATCATCAGAACGTGATCCATAGGAAACTTTAGAACGCCTTGATCTGAACCGACTGTTTTCTGACATAGATTCTCTAATGGCTACTCCGGTGTCACAGAGACCTACTCTAGCGAGCGATACATTTCTATCTGGTTCCGACCAGCACTCTGATTCAGAAATAATATCAGCCTGTGGAAAATGTTTTAAAGGCTTTCGAGCAGAGTACCTATTTTCGTCACTGCATGCGACATGATGTCCAAACAACATTGTTAAGTCCTCAATCCTCAATGATTGCGATATATCAAGATTGCTTTCATCCATTGTGAATTCTTCAGGAGCCATTGATTCATCTAATTTCAAACCAACAGGTAAGGCTAAACTTTGTTCTAATATGCTTTCAGCTAATTTTTTCTTGTCTTCTCCAAGTACGCATCTGTATAGAAATAAACATAACTAATTATTAATTATCAATTAGTCTGACTCGTTATAAATCCAAGAGAGTTTTAGTATCCATCAGGGACGCCAACTATACGAGCGCCCGCGGTACGAACATTTTTGGACATTTGTAGAAAAGAGAAAGATCCTAATCAAGTTTGTATAAATTTGTGACCTATTGAAGTCGGTCATGTTAAAGTCATTATAAATTAAAAATGCAGGCTCCGAGTAATAACGCGTAGATTATTATTTCTAATTACCTGATTATTTCTTCATTTAGGAGTTGAAAATCTATTACGTATAAAAAATCCAACTAAACTAATGCTCAATAAATGGATAACGACAATCATCGTCATCATTTATAATATGTAAAGATAATCTGGTTTGATTTTTAAAATTTCATATTCGTTATAAGTCTGAATTTTAATATACCTATTCACATCCTTTATAGCACACAGCTGTACTATCCGATCTTGGTGTATATCCGTTTTCATTTATTTATCGAGGCTTTTTATGATACGTATATTATGTCTATCAATTATGTAGTAGTTAGCGGTCTAAATAACTTAGCGGTATCTAAAATTTTATATACCGCTAAGTTAATCATAGTAAATGTAATTTTATACATTAAGTTATCCTTACTTCCTTACTAATATTATAAATGCGAAAGTAACTCTGTCTGTCTGTCTGTCTCGCTTTCACGCCAAAACTACTGAACCGATTTAAATGAAATTTGGTACACAGATAGTCTAG
Source organism: Achroia grisella (assembly GCF_030625045.1). NCBI lineage: Eukaryota > Metazoa > Arthropoda > Insecta > Lepidoptera > Pyralidae > Achroia > Achroia grisella. The sequence continues at coordinate 270,769 of NW_026713045.1, read as the reverse complement.
ACCCTGAGAAAGGACATAGGCTACTTTTTAATGCGAAAAAAGGGTTGTAACGGGTTGAAATTGGGGATGAAAGATTGTATGGAAGAATCGTCATTTTTGAAGCTAGAAGCTTGAAACTTATTTTTGAGGCTCCTAATCAAATATGAGTAAATATGACATTTAAAGTATTTAAAAATTTTACCCTTAAGGGGGTTAAATAAATTAGGATATAATTTTTTTTATGTAAATTCGTCATTGTTGAAGCTAGAAGCTTGAACTTATTTTTGAGGCTGATGATTAAATATAAATAAACATGACTTTCAAAGTCTGCAAAAACGTTGTGGTAAAATAAAATAGGGGATGAAAGTTTTTATGTAAATTCGTCATTTTTGAAGCTAGAAGCTTGAAACATATTTTTGAGGCTGATGATTAAATATAAATAAACATGACATTCTAAGTTTGTAAAAAAAATACCCTTAGTGGGGTAAAATAAAATAGGGTAAAATTAAATATGAATAAATATGATATTCAAAATTTTTTAAAATTTTACCACTAAGAGGGTAAAATAAAATAGGGGATGAAAGTTTTTAGGTAAATTCGCCATTTTTGAAGCTAGATCTAGGAAAATTTTCCATTGGCTTTTTTAGGTTAGTTTATAAAATACCCCACTAATATTATAACTGTGAAAGTAACTTTGTCTGTCTCGCTTACACGCCAAAATTACTGAACCGATTTAAATGAAATTTGGTACACAGTTAGTCCAGACCCTGAGAAAGGACATAGGCTACTGAATGCATATAATATATATATGCATTAAAGGGTTGAAAGGATACATGCAAGGTTGTACGTAATTTTTAAAGCTATAAGCTAGAAACTTATATTCTAGGTTAGGGAATAAATACGAATAAATATGACATTCAAAGTTTGTAATAATTTTACCCTTAAAGGTGTAAAATAAAATAGGGGATCAAAGTTTTTATGTAAATTCATGATTTTTTAAGTTAGAATGATGAACCGAGTTTAATGAAATTTGGAACACATAATCTAGACCCTGAGAATGGATATAGGGTACTTTTTAATGTGGAAAAGGGTTATAAGGGGATTGAAAGGGTAGGTGCAAGATTGTATGGATATATCGCCATTTTCCAAACCCTGAAACTGATTTTAGGCTGTTGATTAAATATAAATAAATAAAATGGGTTGTAGGGAATTTAAAGAAAAGTTAAATGTTTATATGGAAATATTGTCATTTTTAAAGCTATAAGCTTGAAGTTTAATTTTTAGCGTATTTATTAAATATATATTAATAGGGGGTTGATAGAGTAATGAAAGATTGTACGGAAGTGTCGTCGTTTTTGAAGCTAAAACTTTTTCATATGGCTTTTACGGTTAGGTCATTAAATATTTTGGTCAAGGTCACTATTTTACAGCTAGTTTTATTCTATAAAATATACCATGTGTAGCGGGAGGATGTAATACGATAGTATAATAACTGAATAAATTAATAGGGAAAAATAAAAAGAGTAACACTATTATAATTTTTTACCTTGCTGTTTTTTTATTCTGATTGCATTCATTCTTTTCAAACAATAATACCTATATTATTTTTCATATATATATATATATATATGTATTGTAATTTGTCAAATTAATAACCAAAGACTATGTGTATTAAATGTTATGGATTATACTTACTTATGTGATAACAATTTATCTAAAAAATAAGCCAATCCTTGCAAACGTCTTGTTAGTAATTGTTGAAGATTTCTGAAATATAAATAATCACATTAAATGTCTGTAAAGTATACAGAGTATATTATGATAGTAGATTAAACTAAAACAGACTAATGATTATATGACCACTGCAAGTAATAAAAAAATAAAGTACCCGGTGATATCGTCATTCTGTACGTTTTTTTGGAGTTCTCTTATTTTGTTTTCCAAATCCTTGATATGTTCATCTTTACACTTCAATATTTCTTCATATTTTTCCAGCTGAGAGTCACTAACATGTGCGTACGCCAGTTCTTTATTCTAGAATTAATCATATATTTCATATTACAAATATACCCAAAAAATATAAGTTAATAACCAGATATTTCTTTTGACTATATTTTCATGAATTTCCACCGGATCACGCTTTTTTTAAATATGTCTTCATACCTTGTCCGCAATGCAAAACTGTTTCTTTGATATTAATATAGAGTTTTAAAATATATATGAAGATAGTATGGTATGGTATATACCAGAAACAGATAAATAAATAAAGAAACAGTTTTGCATTGCGTCCTATGGACAAGGTATGAAGATAAAAAAGCATTTTGTATAATAAGGTAGCGCGCACACGCGGACGTTCTCACCCCGCATATGTCTTCATTAAGTGCAGATCTTAAGACGTTCACTGTAAGTACTGTAACGAACACTGTAAGTACGCGAACTAAGAAAAATATTTTGTAGTCTGCAGGCAAAAACTTATTCACCTGAATGAACCTTTACTTTTGTCTTCCATCAGTCCGCGTACACGCGATCACAAACTAGGAAGGTTATACATAAAATTGACTAGTAATAATAAAAGAAAAAAGCGATATGTGAAAGTTGTACCAGTTTAAGTTTTTTAATTTCTTTATCTTGTTGTTGGATCTTCTTCATACAACCTTTTATCATTTGCAAAGCTTTGTGGTTTTCCCTTCGCAACTTAACAAGTTCATCCTAAAAAGAAAATAATATATTTTACATAATATTATGGTAGTATTAGTAAATAAACGCCTTGGTATTAACAATAAAAGTAATTTACCATATCTTCATTATTAACCGTTACAGCAAGATAATCACTGCAAAGAAAATTAAAAATAGATATTTAATAATGTAATCTCATATTATTAAATTTGAATAAATATATTTTAGGAATTACAAATAATAAATTTTAACTTACCCAGCAGATTCAGATTCGAGGCATGTGTCATTGGCCATTAAAACTTGATCTTTTCCTTCCGATGCCTAAAAATAAATATAACGAAAAACATTAATCACATTTTAAATGTATTGGTGTAAGGATAATAATAAGGATTTAATTATTTATAGATTTACTTTTTGCATCTTGAGGAAACATATTCTAAAAGTGTATAAGTATTTATTATGCAAAGATAAATTGAAATCCTTTCCTACAATAGTAACGAAATAAAAGATAAAAAAAAAAAAAAAAACATTATATTGGACTTTCTTAAAAAACGATTTTTTTAATTCCGTCTTTTTAGATGAGTGATTTTTTAATGTTACAAATAAATACATTATTTATGTACTTGCAAGTATTATAATCTTAAAATAACATGGATCTGGTAAATCTGGTAAATAAAATATTGCTTTATTTAACACCAATAAATATAATACTAGACGTACATGTATATAGCTAGATAAGGTAGGTAATCTCCGAAAGGTCAAGCCTCGGCAAGACCTGGAATAATCGGGGTGGAAAACGGTCCTATTATAGAAAAGAATTGCTTCAAACGCAATCTGTTAATATTTTGGAAATAAAGTTCTTGGCTTTAGCAATATACTTACTTGTTCTGGTAGGTTTGTGTTATCTTTTATAGAAACATCATTGTTATTAATTGATACCTCCACACTATCATTTGATATGGAACCCTAAAATAAAATATAATAAAATAATAAAGTACCAGTGTTAACCAATCAACAAACCCACAAATTTTAAGAAAGCTTTGTGTTTTGTATCTAAAATGCGCAAAAAAGAATAGTTTCTTTGTTTTCCGAGACTTTACATTTACTGAATTGCCTGAGTACTATGTCGGTTATATAATAGATACCTGTTGTTCTAACACATCAATTGCTTCCGCAGCAGCAGCAAGAAGCTCTTGTTTGTCAGAAAGCTGTCTTCTCAGTTCCTCTACTTCTACTTGTAATCTTACGTTATGCTCCAATAGACCCTAAATAAATGAATTGTTGTTGAATGTCTTATAAAAATTCGACAATGTGAATTAAATTTTAATCGAGGCTTCTAATACTTACTTGCACAGCCGGTGGTGAACCACTTCCTAATTTTTCTTCTAGAAAATATATTCTCAGTTTCAAATGAAAATTCTCTTTTCTTAGGCCATTGAGCTGTTCTTCATACTGTTTCATACTTACGCCGCTTACAGATGTGACATCTGAAATTTAAGATTCTTTAGACAAGATCATTATGGCCATATACAGATTAAAAATATTGTAGAACAAATAATTACCATTTGAAGCGTAAGTACTACGTATAGTATGTACAATTTTCAAAATAACTAAATGGAGTTAGTTGTTGTATTCTACAATTAGAATATTTTAGTAAAACAAATTAGAAATATTTTCATTATGCCTATAATAATGTAATTTCTATTATTTTGTAGTTGTAGATTTCAATCTTTAAAAATTTCGTGTTACGTTCGCCGCATTGGAACCCTAACTTACTGAACCGATTTTGATTAAATTTTATACGAGTACTAGGTAGGTGCGAATAGGTTGTTATCGATTTTTTATAACTTATAAGGATGGCCGACAGCAAAATAATCTTCATTTTGTAGACATCATGTTTTATTTTTATCTTGTATATTTTTATTAACCACTATTTTTTAATAGCGGTATTAATTTATATGACAAAATAACCTATAAGTTCCCCAATATGGTAATACTTTAAACTACTATTGGGGACTCACGCTTTTCTTAAATTTTAGTGCAGATAGATTTTATTACAATTTGTTTACAAACACGGGTACGATTTCGCGGGCTCATCTAGAAATTATTAAATATATTAGTAAATAATAATCAATTGGTAAAAATATGTTGTTAGAATATGTCATCTTACGTCTTAAAGTATTAAGTCTGCAAGCCAGCTTACTTTTAATCTATAAATATTTATAATTAACTATGTAATAATAAATTATACTGAGGCTAAATTAATTGTAACAACTTTTTCAACTGTGGTGACGTTTTTTTTTTAATATTTACCATGTCCGTCGGGAGTAGGAAGTGACATTTCCTGAAGCTTCCTAGGGCTCGTGCTGTAAGAAACAAATTATAATGAATTTCTCTAAAGACAATATGGACCTAGTGAACTGACGCTATAAACTCGTTTATGTAGATTGTATCTTTATAATATCGTTGAAAAAATAGAACTGCCACACATCAATAGTTTTAGTGTGTGCGTCTGTGTACATGGTCAATTTAACCTCAGTGGTCTAGCGGCTTAACACAACTTTTTACTTCCGATGGGCGCAGGTTCGATTCCTCGCACGTTGCAAACATTTGTATTTACGAGTATGATTGTTTGAATCGGATCGAATACAAAAAAATATCTAAGTATTTATGTTAGTTGTCTAGTACTCTTAACACAATCTCTACTTACCTTGGGCTAGATGACGTTGTGTGAATTGTCCAAGGGTATTATTTATAATTACCACTATTTGGCCCTATCCATTAGCAATTTATTTTTGTTTAGTAGTTCTCTCCCATTATGTGGTAATTATATAATATAATGTTTTTCGTGTATAAAGAAGTCATAAGGAATTAAGGTGGACACCATCATGTCCTGTAATTTTTTTACCTTAGAACAAAATTGGGCTAAACATTTATCGACATTTGGATAATGTTATCGTTTGCTTTATTAAAGTGACTATAATGTGCGTAATGACGTAACTAGTTCCATTTTTGGTCGGGATCTCCAAAAAATGTTCCGGTCCGTGTTCTTTTAGATTTTGAAAACTTATGGTACCTACTCCTTGGTGTAACAATGTTTATGGTCTAATTAATATATGTAAGTGATTTTTTTGTACATGATATGATGAAATGCTAAACCAATCAGCTTAACGATTTAAGTGTGGCATAGTACTAGTTGACTTTTCGTAACTTATATTTAAGTACTCGGTCGCATCGGTATTATCGGGATTTTTTCGAGCTACGTGGATTTGTAGTTTACTACCCCGACGAACTACAGGAGTCATGAATTCGAAACTGGCTAACAAAAACAACTTTGTAACTGACTCGCCGGTGATGGAAACACCGATAATAAATAAGATTTATCTAAGTTTCTAAGATTCTTTTCTTTTTCCATTAAAATGTCCTATTTCAATAAAATTAATTGTAAAATTTATCTTTTATAACTTCACCATCTTTATAATTTCATGAAATTTTTCAATACGCTATCCACAATTTAATTATTTTCTTTAATTAAATATGACGTATAATCACATCTTTACATATAAATAAAATTGGAGTGCTGTTTGTAATATTGAAATAACCATTTTTTACTACATGCATATGAATATAAATGCAGTACATACACCAAAATATCATCTTTTACAATTTTTGTCTGTCTATCTGTTTGTTCCGGCTAAACTCTGAAATGGCTGGATTGCTTTGGATGATTGGATGCCGATTTTGACGGGACCTTTATTGGCAGGTAGCTGATTTAATAAGGAGTAACTTAAGTTACTTTTATTTTAGAAAAATAAAGTTAAATTCCACGCGAACGAAGTCTCGGGAACAGCTAGTCAACAATAAATGATCAATAGATGGGAATCTATAAATGTGTACGTATACCGCGTACCTAAAAATTATAAATTCAATAGTAGCCAGCTATTTTAAAAAAATATGTTTGTCGATTGACGAATGTACTTAATAAACGATCGTATAATAAACGATGAGTAGGTACTCATATCAACAAAAAAATATAATTGAGTCGAACTATTCCCAACTTAGGGGAGGAGGTCGTTAGTAGACATATGAAATTACTTGACTTAATGTATCTAGCAAAGTTGACATCATGCTCATATTATAATCCTTCACGCTCATCTTATCTTATCATCCCTCACTGGTGCCCCCTCCTCCCCTGATCCAGAATAAACCGTAAAAGCATTAGAACTATTCCACTAAGAACCTTTAAAAAAATCAATCTTAAAAATAGTGACCTGTTTATCATTATCGTAGAAATCATGCAATACACATTGACCTCCATTATATACAGTTGCATATAATATAGCATACCTAACCAAATATAATCCTTAATAAATATCTAGTTACTAATATATAATATGAATAAGAATACGTAAGTTGAATATAAACATCTACTGCTCCACATTAATGTATTGTAAACAAATACATCAATTATTATATATGTATTGATAATGGGGTAATAATTTACAGAATTATTAGATCTGATGAGATGTTAGGTATAACATTATAATTTTTACATGTTTTAAAATCACTAGTATCCTGACGACTTAGGCGTAATGCCGGTTAGTCAGGAGAGAAACACCTCAATGCCTACAATATTCACAATTACCTATTTCTTATTTGTTTTTATAACAATATAAACACTTTCGCTCCAAAACTCCCGCTGCCTCCGTTCAATCATCCGTCATCCACTTGTCAATGTCACATAGATTACTTTGGCTCTGGCCTCTGACGTTCCGTTTCAGGTTACATGATTATTGACTTTACCATTTTTAATTAATGGTGCGTCACACGATAGTTAACAGTCGGCCATCCTGCAATAGTGTCTGGCCCAGACACATAGGTAACTGATGAGCGTAGTCATGCTTATCAAAGGATATAGTGTCTACAGGATCATATAACAAATACTAAACTAAATAAATTAAAGATACACATTACTTTCATAACATTGACTATCTTAGTATACTATCAAAGGTTTACAATCTAAAATCAATACTAACAGAGCTAAGTTTCGGCATGCATTCAGAAATGCACAAAATATAACATAACATATATTAATTTACATAATCCAAATCACCCAAAAACACGAACAACCTTTTAGAGTAACAAACAATTATTTGGCGGTGATTGACTTCTATGAGTCAGACTGTAACATATAATGTAAGTTTCCGATCTTATGAACATTGCATTTTTTTTTTTTTATACCTCCAAAATAGAACTTGACATTTCTCATCATGAATATTTTAACGGATAAATTTAACATATCACATTACAAAAGGTAAAACTTAATTACCTACATATATAGAAAAAAAATATAAAGAGAAAGTAATATTCTCGTGACATAAAATTAGAACAAAATCGCTGCCTGCCTTCACCTAACCAATAGAAAATAACAGGTCAATATTATTCAAGTGGTTCTAATACCCTCAATACTACTACTACTATTTTACTTCGACGATACTCTTGATTTACCAGAGAATTATTTTAATATAACATAATTCATTGAATTTCAGTTATGATTTACTTAATAATACCATCAGCTCACTGGTCAAGTAATCTATTGCATCCTTTGAACCCTGTACATTTAGGGGACTATAAATGATTGTAGATACTGATCTCAATTTTCTTTACAACACCAGTTTAACATAAACCAAAACCCACTGTTCCAGATTAATGTGAAATAGAAATAATCTTTATTCAAATAAACTTAATATAAGCACCCTTGAGTAGTCAAGTCTTTCTTCAATCTATCGCTCATTCGGAACGCAGATTCATCACAAGAAGAACAAACAAGAAACCTGTGTGTTGCTCTTTTAAATAAATATTGATTTACTTATATTTAATTAACAACAAGGATTAGGCATGCGGCAATCAACATAAAAACTGCTACGCACTTAATCTCCGTTCAATCAGACAACATTGACAGCGCTATGAATTTCAAGTTAGATATTTTCTAAAAAACATTGATTTATAAATGATGACATTTATAAATTCTTCGATTTTATAATAAGCTTTTTTTTACAAAGAAAATATTTTATGACACATTTGATTTCTTTTTCTGGCAAATTGAGTACAGACTCTGGGAGTTTGTTGTAAAACCTTGCGCAATTTCCATAAAACGAATTACTAACTTTCGTCAAACGAACGTGAAAACTCACGTTCGTAAGCCTACTATTCACTTTATATTTAATCGATGGTATTCGTAGCCACTTCGGCCATCCAACGTTATCGAAGGGCCTCATTCGATATTATCATAACAGTTAACATCGGGTAATATAATAAAATTAAAATCATATAAAATTTAGTTTGAGATAATTTACATACTTAAAATATGAAAGTTGCCACTGACAACTACACATTACATTTCAACATCATGAATTCAGTCTTTGTTATATTTTTCCGCCTTAAGGTGTATCACTTAATTTTTCACACCAGGTACTAGTCAGCATCTCTGCAAACACGGCTGCCTAGCTAATTAGTGAAATACCTGTTAAAACAAAACATTAAAAAAATGCCACCGCTTGCCCACTATGAGCTACGGTCTCAATAGATCTGGATTTTATTAGACTCAGCCACCGCTTGCCCACACAAGGAGCTACGGCCTCAAACTGGTCAGATTCTCATTAAACTCAGCCACCGCTTGCCCACACAAGGAGCTACGGCCTCAAACTGGTCAGATTCTCATTAGACTCAGCCACCGCTTGCCGCCACAAGGAACTACGGCCTCCAACTGAAACACATCAAATATTTAACAACTGGTCATTTTCTCGATGAGGCATTCACCGCTTGCGCACGCAAGGAGTTACGGCCTCCAACTAGCCATATTCTTTATGGTACTATGCTATTTTTACTTCAGCCTCAAGTGATCTACATTGCAACTCAACTATGGGTTATATGCACTCCCATCAAATTTTACTTTTTATTCTATTACATTTTTTAAGAACTGGATTTCCTGGTTCCATTTTACTATTTCTCCAACGCTTTAAAGGACTTTATAATATTTAATCATAAGTTAATTCAATTTAATTATGTACCAAATTCGAATTATATATCTGGTTGATATAAATCTATCAATTTCTGAACGAACTTGCAATATATTACTACCACATACCCTACTCCTATTATTATCTACCAAATCTTGAGTAGCATCAACAAAAAGCGAGTCGTTCGTTGTACGTCGCATTGAGCACACGCGGATCCCCATTTTCTCCGTGAACTAACGTATACGGAACCATTAGCCGCGATCTCAGCGCAATCATCTCATCAGTATATCATCAAATCTAAATCACCATCATTTACCTTAAAATCCATAAATCGTATTCATAGTCATATTATTATTATATTAATCTCATAATTTCATCAAAGTATTGCAAATCATTTTTCATTGTCATATCAACCGCCCGTTCTATTAGCCATTTTGCTCATAATTCAGCTTGTCATCGATTGTAACTCATCATTGTCACTCACTCATTATCACTAGCATTCCTTAATCTTTCAGATCTATTCGTTCATGTACAACTCTTCACCGCGTATATTTACCGACTATTTTCCATCGAGGTGTATCAAATTTTACCTTGTGATCGTCCTTACTACAATCTTGCAGTGTAACTATCTTGTACACCTCGAGCGCTTTATTCATAATATTTCTAAAGTGTCTGTATACGGTGTCTGGGTTCTATAAATTAGCACCTCTTCTAATTTCCCATTAATTACAACACATTTTCTAAAATATTCTGCGTATTCGGCTGTAACTTTCTGCTTACTAGCAGACCATGTTATCAAGCCATTAGTTATATTTAAATTCCAGACACATAAAATCAGTTCTGAAAGGATTAATTTCAATTTAAACTATTTAGTTAGTACAATAGTCAATCCGATTTCTCCAAAGAGCGTTCAGCCACACATACAAGTGCATATAGGTGCTCAGACTAATCTATGGAATCAAATGCCCAGCATTTGATTGCGTTGATCATTACTTATAAAAATTTTAACTTAACCAAATATTTGAAAACAACATCACCGTTATTATTATAAACTTCCAATATCTCTACACCTGTAATTTTGTACAATTCAACATTAAAACACCCTCACTTATTTAATACATCCGTTCTCGTATGCTATGCAAGTGACAACATCAATTCTTATATGTTGATGAGTTCACTATTTAAAGCCTTAGTTAACACTTTTATTTTACTACAACTCAACAATTATGTCAAAAGTTACAATGGTCTAAATACAACACATCCAATCTCATATTCAAGTCAATTGAGTCAACATGTATACCAACAATTCTTACATGCTCGTTAATTTAGCATTATATGCTTCGATTATTCTCTTTTTTTTTTTTTAATCAATTAAAATCTTAATAGATACAATATCTCAAGATTTAACAAAGGTTAACTAGAAATTAATAAAATTGGCAAAACCATCTACAACAGTAATTTATAACTGTAAACTGTAATCCTTAACAATATTTAACTTTCTTATATCTTAACTTTCATTTATGTCCTCTAGTAACTTTTCTTATATATTCCTGGGATTAAATTGACAGATATAGCCTTACTTCCACAACTTATATTCTCTCTCATTTTATTTGCATTGGATATAAAGGTCTCTTAAAACAGTTATAGGTTCAATAGGATCCTTTCAACTTAAATCTAGTATACCCATGTACACTTTTCAAAACTTTAATGCTCATACATTTAACAACAATCAATTGTCCTTTTGTTTTTTTTTCTTTTAACTACCTGTGCTTCTTACATTTGTATTCACTATAATACCATTATAATTAAAGAACAATGGCTCAGCTCGCAAACATTTTCTCAACAAATAATTCTCTATAACATGTAAAATTTACAACTTATTTATTTTTCATTCTACATATATGCTATTCATAAAGTAGTTTATTATCCATCAGTAAACCATATAAAAATCTCATAAATTACGCCAGTATCCATATTCATAAACCAGCTCGTCCATACTGACTATCCACGTCTCTCCCTATGGAAGTTTGCATCCAGTCTTTTCCTGCTGTTTCCTTTTTTTTTTCTTATGTCATCTGCTTATCTTTTTTTCTGCTGTCCTACTTTTCTTTTGTCTGTCGTCTCTGCCATTTTCTTATATATATTCTTTGGCTATCACGGGTCTCTTGGCTTATAAATTTTTCATTTCATTATATGGCGTCATACAATCCAATCAATCACAATACTATTTAAATGTTAAATAGGCATTACTATATGTATTTATACCTGTACATATGATACAATCTTCTTTTGAATCATTGCTATTTATATATTTTTTTTTTTCTATAAATTATACTGATACTGTGTTTGTGAATCACTGTTCATCCCAATGGATACCAACATCTCACTTTCAATCTAAGTTACATTTGCAGTGATTAACTTGTGTTCACAAGATAATGAGGATTTTTCCTATTCTTCTTTTTTTTTTTTTTACTTATATATTCCTGTCATAGCTATACCGAAATCACCATGCACTGTCCTCTACAGTACAGTAGACTCACAGAAGATAATTGGAAGTGTGGCACAGTATAGGAGTGCTATCTTCATAAAACTGACTAACTTCAGTCTCATCCTCTTTGGTAACAAAGTTATATTAAATAAAACAAACCACATGCTTATAAAGGCATAGCATAAAACACCAACAATCAGGAATTCTCATAAATATATAATGGTTGTATAGAATGGGAACGAATTTCCATGCATGGAAAGTTATGCAGCCTATTAATAACCACATTACCAAGGTCATCAGCAAAGTTTTCTAGAATATCCATATCTCTTTACTTTCCTAACAATCTTGTCTGTCTGTGTCTCATAATTTTCCTCTATAATAATTTTAAAGCTTATGTACTTTGAATATCTTAACATTGCCTCCCACAGAGACTATTTAATAATAACTAATTAATATACAGAAACTTCATTAGTCAAATCATAAAATATTTTATAATCCTGTAGTATACAAATACATAAAAGGTAAGTTACATAAACCATTTAAAAATAGTATCCAATTTTTTCTTTCTCCTCTATTTCACCATATCACAGTTTACATGTATTCACTTAATTCTCTCCCATCTGTCCATACCTATATACAACAAAAGAGTGCTATGCACTCATTTATTTCCATTTTCCTGCCATAATATCTGAATTATAAAGTTTATTATCCAAATTTCACAATTCTAGACCACACTGTTTGACACAATCCATGTGCTAACTTCAAGATGAGTTCATTATTAACTCATGAATGCTTTAAATCAGTTATTATCATCTTCTGATATACATTTATTTATATTAATATTCAATAATATATTCTATATATTCTATTTTTTTTTTTTATTATCTGTACTTCACAAATATATAATACAATTTGAATTTAAACAATTATGATTTCCTCCTTGGTTGACATTTCAATTCCAATATAGATTTAACAATGAATCTGTCCACTTTATAGTTTCTTAGTACTGTCATTCTACAAATGACACTAAATAATAAGACTCAATGGATAACTTCTTCAGTTCATTAGCTTATGCAGTACACAAGATTGGACAATATAGCAATACATTGCAATATATTACAATAGTCTATTTTCATTATTGTGATAACAATTGTCTTATGTTGTACATATTCATATTATAAAATCATGACATTTTGTGCAATTTACTGTATGGAGAGTTATAACTCATCAAAAGGCAAATACTCTCACTGTTGCGACTCAATATATATATCCAAACATTCTGTATGTACACAAATATTAACTTATTTCCAAAAACTTTTATTCATATTCATAACACTAATAGTAAATTTAAAGACAAACTTGTTGCTCAAGTATTGTTTAGAAAATTCAACAGGTTTCTTGTACAATCAATAATAGAATCAAGAGCCAACAACATTAATTTCTGGCTTTACCAAAAGCTTTTCTTTAGGTTAAAAGACAACTTCATAAATTATAAAACTAAACTAAAGTCAACAGGTCTTTTGTACAATCAAGACCCAACAACATCCATTTCTGGCTTTACCAAGTCTTTCTTTAGGTTAAAAGACAACTTCATAGTTTACAAAACTGAACCATGTAAGAATAGTCTTACCTGTAATCTATCACTTTCTAACATGTCACATATTAATTGGGTGCTTATAAATTCCAACAATCACTTACTAAACATTGTCTCAAATGACAAATGTACATAGCTACAGGTACCTGCACAGGACCTTTAAGTACCTTTATTGATCAACAATGGCTGCTAAGGGCCATTCTAATGAATTTCAAGAGAAGCATCAAAGAAGTGAACCAATTGCTCAAACATATAATACATTCAATATGAGCATACATATAATATATAATTCCAGCATAATATGACACCTTTGAGGAATTGGATATCATCTCTAGGTGCTTTTTCAACACATTAATAATCAATATTATATGATTATTATAACCTTGAGGATCCTAATAGATCTCAATTGGATTTTATACTAATTAATAATTAAATAAGGAACTATTAATAATAATAGTTTACAGTTATTCGGTTTTTAACATTGGAGTTTACTACCAATTGTTAGCCATTGCTATATATATATACATTTATAAAATTCAAAACACAGCAAGAAATAAATATAATAATTGTACTATCAGAGTTAAGTACTATTTTCACTGAGAGCTTCACAGCTAATCATGAGATAGCATCTAAAATGTCTTTAATATGTAATATTATGAAATATAACATGTTATGTAGCTTGTATCAGTTTATGTCAACAATATACTATGTCTATCTATATTGATATGCTTTATTAATTCATTAATAAACACATATCAAAGCATCAACCAATATAATATATATATGACAGTATCTCAATTTGGGAATATAACCACAATCAAGACATATACCTGGACTATGCCTGTGATTGTCATTTATCTGAAATGGGATCATCAAACATATATGTATACCTATGTAAAGAAATAATAACAATTCTTCAATTCAATTCACGTAGAACAAACACACAAAACTGAACAGTAAGTTTGACTAATTTACTGTGAATTAGCAACAAACTCAGCAATACCATTTCACTGTTTATATGTATAACATGGTATGTGTTCTCATGTTCAACCTGTATGTCAACATAGTTAATAACTAACTGTTTAAAGTAACTGTTTCTAATCTGTTGATATCCTATCATACTCTATCATAGGCATTAATAACATAACAATAGTTACTCTGTATTTTAAACTAATTAGATATCCATGTTGTTTCATACTTAATGTATTCATAATACTTCTTTCTTAGGTATATTGTATACCTCAATATCGTGCTACATGTCATGTCATTACTCTCGCAAGTTATCGTACATACTAAATCTATTTAATATGTAGAAAGCAATTCATCCAAAAGTTTAATAAAACAAGTGAGATACTGCGTTTAATGGTATGCGTGTTATTAACGTAAATTCACTTACCACAACTTCTAGTCAGAATTACCTTACGGTGGAATTTGTAGGCGGGATTGGTACCGCTTCTGAACTTTTAAAATCACTAGTATCCTGACGACTTAGGCGTAATGCCGGTTAGTCAGGGAGAGAAACACCTCAATGCCTACAATATTCACAATTACCTATTTCTTATTTGTTTTTATAACAATATAAACACTTTCGCTCCAAAACTCCCGCTGCCTCCGTTCAATCATCCGTCATCCACTTGTCAATGTCACATAGATTACTTTGGCTCTGGCCTCTGACGTTCCGTTTCAGGTTACATGATTATTGACTTTACCATTTTTAATTAATGGTGCGTCACACGATAGTTAACACATGCATATTACAAATTATTTCAAAAAGTGATACAAAATTAATAAATAGATACTATAATAAACAACTTATAAAAATATAACAAATAACCTAGCTTTATGCAATATATTTCGTAATTTATATACATATCTATAATTATTATTGTCTAATGTAATAAGTATTATGTACTAAAAGTATAAAATGTCAACATATTTATATCTATAATCATTAGAAGGAAAAAAAATAGCTAACTTACCTAAACGGAGTTGATATGCTGTTCCCATGCTTTGAACTATGCATTCTTGGTAACGTTGCCATTTCAATTGCAATGTTGCTATTTATTTAGAGCACGGTGCAATATTTAGATACACATGATAAAACAAAAACTGCACTCTTATTTATGTGTGTATGTAATACGCCAACACGATTACAGAAGCACGACTGACTTCACTTTGAACTTCTCGGTGACTACGTACGTATTGTAGATAAGACTAATGTATTTTTACTTCAATTACATATCACTGCGTATTAGTTAATTAGAATAAACACTGGTATAAGTTTTCATTGTAAAAAATAAATTATAATGAACTGGTGATTTACAAATGACTACGCGTTAGATTTTTTCGACGAGAGTTCGTGTGGATTTAGGATGAGACTTCGGGACAGATTCGGGAGCGGTCGTGTATAACGTAAGGGGATAAAGAGCAATTGGTATACAATATAGAACAGCATGGCGGCGGGAATAGAGAACCGAGAGAGATAACTAGATTCGTTAGAATGGGATGCAAAGACTGTGCCTTGGGACGGATGCTGCTCACTGCACAACAAACAAAAATAGACGGCGGCGCCATTAGCATCTTCGGCGCGCTCTATATTTTCAATTTATGCCTTACTTCCTGTATAAGCGTTAACTAATAGGGATGGAACGGAAAGTGACATTATCCATATCCATATAATTAATATTACTGCAATATAAAATGCCAATTTTAAAATTAGGAATAGCATTCAACTATGTACATAGCTAATGTATTATTAACGGGGGGAAGGGGATTGTTAGCAATGGGAACTAGTAACTCCTATTGCTAGCAATGTATCATATCCTGGGAATCATCGTGATAAATTCTTGATAAATTTATCATGATTTGTCACGATGGGCTAACTGACCTCATGCTCATCTTATCATCCTCCACTGGTGCCCCGCCAGCGTAAACCGTTAGCGCAGGCGGGTGTATCATTTCATTAACATACATAAAAAAAATGTATTATTAGCTAGTACATAGTACGTAGTACGTACGTACAGTGTTTGTTCACAACGGTGCGAATGGTAATGGAAAAAATCAGACCAAATCTTGCTTATATAGTACAACCACTATGTAATAGAATAAAATGACAATAATCTAATAATTCCGTAAACATTTCAGTATTTTCTGGAAGAATATATTTAGTCCACAATAACATTTTTAATTTTCCATGCGATATTTCAGTCATTTTTTTTTCGTACAACTCTTGTGCTGATAATTACAAAGATAATAATACATAAATATTTAGGAAATAAATGCGCAGTCGTTCTGAAGTGAAGGACTTATCTATATTTCTATACTAATATTATAAAGCTGAAGAGTTTGTCTGTTCGTACGCGCTAATCTCAAGAACTAACGATTCGAATTGAAAAATTCTTTTTGTATTGGATAGTCCATTTCACGAGGAAGGTTTAAGCTATAAAACATTACGCTACGACTAATTGGAGCAGAGCTGCAATGAAAAATATTACAAAAGGTGGGGAAATTAAACTCAGACGAAGTTGCGCAGGTCAGAAGTTTTCGGCCATTCTATTTCATCGAGTTTTTGGTCTCCAAAACTTCTAACAATAAGATGGTTAAGATAGTTGTGTTATAAGGCTTAGTGAAAGTAAGCTGCGATTCCGAGGATTGTTTGAGGAGAAGCATCCTCGCAAACGTGCAAAAACTTATTTTTAATTTCCTTCCGAATTCCTTCCGAAAAAAAATTATGATTTCCTCTCTCTCTCAAATTTGTTAGATGTTACATTATACGCTGAAGATATTTAATTATAATAAATACAATTTGGCCTATGATATTATTAGACAGGTAAGTTTAAAGTCCATGTCACTGTTGATGTTCTTCACGCTACAACCAGATTTTTTTTAATTTATATTTTTTTCAGTATACATATAGGTTTAATTATGACTTGTTCGCAAATTAAACCGGGGAAAATGACAGATTTTTTTACATGTTTGCAAGAGAGCAATTGACCCTCGGATCGGACTTTAACCAGCTTCATAACAGCTATATTAATCATCTTGGAAGTTTTGAATCATTGGATCGATAAATTATGTCTAATTCTTTCCGCACTGTAAACAAAATAGTCCGGTATAGAAGATAAAAATTGGTAAGATATCTGTAAAGTCCGCGTTTGAACTTGTGATAATTTGTTGCTAGCAAGTGTGTGGAACGACAAATAATAATAATAATAATAATAAAACTCTTTATTGTGTACACATAAAATAATGGGAAAATACAGTAAATAGTAAAAAAAAATAACAAAAGGCGGTCTTATCGCTAAATGCAATCTCTTACTGACAACCTAGAAGAGAGGACTTATGTACATAGAATAGGGTAGGTGGCACACATAAGACACTATTTATTATACTACTTGATATACATACTTACATTAGGGATATACATATATACATACATATATACTACATATTGGAAGAAATGAGAAAAAAAAAAATAAAAACATGTACTATGAAGAGAGATAATGAGATCTTAGTCTATTTTTAAATGATGCATGTGTTTGAGCTGATCGAATGGAGAGTGGTAGAGAGTTCCAGAGGCGAATGGCTTGGACAGTGAAGGAGTTGGAATAATATGTGGAGGAGTGAGCAGGGATGAAGAATTATAATTATAATGAAGAATTATTGTGAAATTAGGCATATCCGTAGTAGTTTGAAATATTCTTACATTTTTTCCTGTAATACATAAAGATGTGTTAGGTATTATAATTGATAAAATCATGTATAAATAAATACATGATTTTATAAATTATAATTATTTAATATTTTTTAATCAGAAAGATCGAATCTTTTACATTTAGTTGATTAATTTTAATTTCTATTTGTAGTAGCTAAATATATTCTCAATCTATATCGATGGAATATGACTTTTATATAATACTAGCTATTCCCGCGACTTCGTCCGCGTCTATTTTAAGGACATGTATATGGACAGGTGAACAAACTTGTACCCTTTCTATATGGGTTCCTCTTTTATGGCTGTGAACTTGAAGCTTCACAAAGCTATTTACGGAAAACAGCAACAAGGCAGCGGTTTTGCAACGTTTTCTTGTGATCGTGATTTAGAAAACAGAAAAATACATCTGTAATTTAATTATACATTAGTCAAGGAAAACTTTTAAAGAAACAATTATAGGACTAAAATAACATGCTAAGAACACATAATAGAGAAACTTGTGACCATCGCCACCACTGTGGGTGCTGAATTCATCATGGGGCAAGGAGAGAAAGAGATCCCGAAATTTGTGACACGGGCGAAGGGTTAAAAAAGGAGCGTTTATCTTATATTCGCTGCGCTTATATTACTCGTATCACTCTCCCCAATCAAATCACATTTAATATGAACCTGATTAAGCCGCTTTGGATACTCGTCACTATCTATCATCAGTATGAAGTGTTGCTTGTGGGTGTTAGGATTATGGTATGGTATCCTGATCAGTTATTTATTTTCGATAAAAATCCAGTAGCATATGCTTGTGGTATATACTCCCCAATTTAATTTTAACATGAATCTGTATTCTGTATCTGTGTTATCATGGTCATTTGCAAAGAATAAATGCTGAGTTTTTAGTCAGTCTGTTTTCTTTATTTTGGGTTCATTTCTTTGGTTCATACATAACTGTCAGTTGATACATTTTTTTAATCTATTCATAAGGTGTTAGATAATTATATACCTACTCGGTATATGTATTTGTTTGTTACCTAGATCAAATATAGCATGATAAAATCATGTCATATTTACTATTTAGATGTGGCCCTTAAAAATATATTTATCTTTCGTTTGTGCTTCATTTCAATCCAATTTTGGCTACAACTATGGAGAAACTTACCTCATCACATATGAGCAAAAGTATTCTGTCATGGCGACATCCTCAATCAAGGAGCAACTTACATCCAACTTATAAGTGTTTTGCTTTACATATTGCCTCTCCACAAGTATAAAAACTTTTTTTTGAAGGTTTTCCCCATCTTGTTAAGTAGTTCTGGTCTGTCATTTGGAAGACATTCATATCAAAGTGTAATAAGGCAGGAGACTAATCATATAGCAAGGTAGACACTTTAGACACTCAGAGTTAATGGAATGCAGAAATCACCTACGCTTAACCACACAATGCTAAATTGCATGCATTTATATATAGCAGTCATTTTCTTTGCATTATAGAATGGATTTTACTTAGTCTGTGCCTTCCCTTTTCTTACTGGTTCCCAAACCAGGTCTACTTAGCTGTGCACCTACATAGTTTATGGAATCTTGATTCAAGGTCTGTTGAACTTTTCTCTTTTCATAGTTGTGTAATTAAATTGTCCTGCCACTTTCTTAAGTTGTCAATGTCAATTATTGTTTTTAATTTCAACCCAAAATTATTGTGAACCCTAAATAGAGCTGAGGTGTCAGATGAACCAGCCATACCATGTTATTATATTCTATTATCTGTATGTCTATATATTCTATTATCTGTATGTCTGTACCCATATAAGTGTAGTGTGAAAATATCAGTTTTTGTATTATAGTTTCAGACATATCATTCTGTGGGTTTGATAGCACTCAACAACATAGAAAAAATTACTAGTAACTTAGACAATCAAGTGACCAGCATCACTGCACTGAATTTATACTATGGTTAAAATTATTTCACTACTGTTTTGTTTAGATTAAGTTATTTTTCTTCTTCATTTTGAAAGACGCCACCAATTAGTTAAATTACCAATAGATAAAATAAAGTGTGTATATTGGTTATGTACTTCACTACATACACAGCAATTTTAGTATGGGCTTGCATTAGCTCTGCTTAGCTTGGGGACCAGATTGTGAATTGTCCTCAGATATTTTTGTTATTAATACCTTTCATTAAGCTATCTGAGTTGACAGATGCATTTAATAAATTATAATTATATACCTACTGTAAAATGGAATAAATGTGTAATGCTATTAAATAATAAAAAAATAAAAGACTATATTTCCCAGCTCTATATGTGTAAATCCCATGTACCAACATTTCTTAAAGTTTTACACACATCCATAACAAATTAATAATAGTTTGCAAGGACCGACTCAAAACATAACAGCTATTATTATACATAATATACACATACATACAGCAGTTATCATTAAATGTTGAACTCACGGACAACAGCTTAGACTATCTTAAAATATAGAATTAGAATTCTAGATCTGCTTTTTCGATTATAAAGATATAAAATTATTCTTTATAATCGAAAAAGCAGATCTAAATTATTTTTTAAATAAATATTTTTTATATTTTAAAGGGTGGTTATTTAAAATAACTACTCAAAGTACTCTATATATATAATTTAAAATTTTTAAATACTCACACACACACAGCATCTGCCATCAACTCGGACATGTTTTGAAGTAGTACAGAAACACAGAATCAAATCGATATTTGGAGAATATGTAAAACAACAAATAAAAATATAATATTTAGCTTTGTAGATGACATAAATTCAAAATTTTAATAAGAGAATTCAAGTAACGGATAAAACCACAAAAGCACCATAAAATGCCATAAACTAACTAGATTCAAGAATAACTGTCGTGGTGTTGCCAACCTTAATAACTGAACAATGTGTACTAATATTATACATAAAATATTTCCAAGAATTTGAAGTTCTAAAAATATTTTGATAATATGACCCAACTTATGAAAAAAAATAGTATATTGTATCCAGATTTTTTCATTGACATATATTTCACTAAAAAAGGCTAACTTCCTTTTTTATATAACAAATGATTTTCGTTTGTCATATTTCATAAAAATATACCTATTTAAAATATTTAGATACTCTAAAGATATGTACGAAAATCATATAAATGTATTTTTGTGATATTCAATTCAAAGCATTACTTTGTAAGCACTACTTTACTACAACTGGTAATACTATTTGAAAATATGACATTTACTGCTGTCAATTTGGTCTACGAAAAGAATAAAAATCAATGATCTGTCTATTTTAAAAAATATCCATAATAAAAAAAAGTCTGTCTGGTCTCTGGTAAAAATAATATATCTATAGATACTTATTTAAAACTCATCTATTAGTTTTATTTTTTAAATATATCAAATTAAAATTAATACAATTTAACCAACAGACAATAAACACCAAAGAAATTTTTCTCGTTGTACGTACTTTTATCTTTCTAAAAGGTAACCTATTTGTTTTTTCACATAATTTGAATGAAGTCATTTAGTTCATATTAGGTTCAGTTTATTAATATTAAATCTTGTCTAAATCTTTGTACCATGTCTACAATGGCAGTCTATAGTAACATACGCTCATTAGTACAAAGAATTGTTATGTTAGATGTCAGAACGAGTGTGCGATTTTTCACTGATCAAATTGATAATCCTAATGAAGAACAACCTGTAGATCCAACAAAAGATAGGACCAAGACTATCCCATTAGAAACAAGTATGAGATATTTAAAAAGTAATGCGTACAAACAAACTTACGGAGACAGCCCAGTTTGGACGTTATATCGACGAAACCATAAAGGCGTATTTGCACCGAGGAAGACCAGACGGTCATGTGTCAGAAACGGTGTGATATCTACAGGAAACCCTTGTCCTATTTGTAGGGATGAATACTTAGTGCTGGATCATAGGAATACAAAACTATTGGAGCAGTTTATATCTGAATACACTGGCCAGGTACTATTAGTTTATTTACTTGTGTGTCTGAAGATTAGAATTATATTTAAACCAAGTAGCATGATACAGTTGATATTTTAGCGCTGTTAGTGGATAATGAACTGTTTTAGTAAATATTCTGTACTCCACATCATACTTACAGGACAAAGTCACAATGCCAGGTTGTGCTGAGCATAAATATTAATTATAATGTTTTATTATTTATACTATTTGGTATTATATTTTCAGGAAAAAGATTAAAAATGTAATAATTATTTAAAGGCAACATGTAAGTTTCTTACAATTTTGTTTGTGAGGCTGCATTCTATTTGAGGAGTAGTAAATAAAAAATTGCTTATCTTATGTTTATTTATGTAATAAGACTGTTGGCCGCTTATAAATGTCTGGATGGAGTAATTAGTAAATTTACTTTAGAAAAGTCAATATAAATAATCACTGTTTGTCATTGTAACTTTATATAGAATTTAAGATGTAGTAGAACATATAATATGTTCATATATTTAAATATTTGAAATCTGGTCTATTTATTTTACCTAATTATACTTGATAATCAATATGACAAATACAGAGGCATATAATGAGGTGGCAGACCTTAGGATGTTTATGATTATTTATGAGATACATAAATAGCCTAATTTATATTTTCTCACACACACATGTCAGCTCATTTCATCCCATTATGACAAAATCGCTAGGAATTTATTATGATCCATGGTGCTTCTGGATGGAGCAATGGAATTATTAGTTGAAATGACTAACAATCTATATTTAGCATATATCCATAACAATGTGTTATAGCAATAACATAATAAATAGTTTAAATATTTTTTTATTTATAGATACTGGATGCCTACAAAACTGGTCTTTGTCAAAAGAAGCATAAAGAATTACTTGTAGCTATTGAAAGGGCATGGGACCAAGGACTCCTTACATATGATGTTCCATTCAGGAAATATGATTATTCTTTGTACAATAAAACAGCAAATAGTTAGTAATATAAAATATAATTATTGTAGTTGAATAAAATATACTTTCCAAAAGTTGTTACTTCTTTCATTGCACAATGTTTATTAATTATCATTAGGAAGCCTAATTTTTTATGGCACACAAAGTTGAACATTATTATATACACTTTAAGACTAGTATATCACTATAAGTCACTATTTTAATTTACATATTTAGGATGAGAGGAGATGTGTTTTGCACCTAACTCCTAAATTACTGGATTGAGTTGCATAAAATTTTGTGTGTATATTTCAATGATATCCTGATTGGTTTGAAAACAAAATTGCACATGGTAGGCATTGCTTTCCAGGCACTACCAGGTCCTCTAGTAGGTTATAATAATACTAGATTTCTAAAGTCTGGTCTTGCAGTATACCAAGCTCACATTATGTGAAAGTGTCCATTAATTTTGTTCTATTTCTTTGAACTAACAATTCCCTGATGAGTGCTGATTTTTCTCTTTCTAGAACTGATATTCTTTCGTTTTTTCGATTTACCTCCTGAAACAAAATTTATTATTGGAAACTCGTTATAATATTTTTACATCAATTTAACAAGGAAATGTTGCAATTAATTAATGATCTGTCTGGAATAATTCAATTTCAATACAATCGTATGAACACACCCAGTACAGGTAATAGATAGCTGTTTTCGTTTATGCCCGCCTTCGCCAAGTTATTTATTAATTATTATACATATAGTATGTATAGATATGAGCTATAATAAATAACAAGGCGAGGGCAGATGTCCTCCAAATTGATGGAAAATATTTACTTAATGCTTAATTATGTTATATAAAAGCCTCCTGTGTATAAATTTCAAATATTTAGAATGCCTCTGCCCTGGGTTTACATGTGGGATGCCTATAATTTTATTTCACTCTATCTCCAGTTAGTAAAATAACAGTTATAGTTTGTAAATGTCCTGTTATTTATATTTTATATTTCATACAAATATGTCCAAAAAGCATACATGTCGTCTGATCGTAAATGGGTTCCGTAGTAGATGTCTGCCCAGCCCCACACTGAAGGTGAACATGGAGAGACTTTGTAATAACTAAAAAAATTTACTACACATAGTAATAAAACGAATAAATAAATTTAACTATACTCTTTATGTCTAGCACACATACAACAGCGATAGTTAGTTCAATTTCAATCAAAAACGAATCAAGAAATGAAAATAGAATGATAGCGTCCTGTCTAAAGTGATAGCGTCGTTTATTTTCTATTTATACAAGGTCAGACGATATATACATATGGCTTATTGCGACCGTCTAGTGTACGTAAATAGTTTATTTATGGTAAATAACTATCATGCAATTACAATTCTATTCTATTAAATTTGTATTATGTAAGAGATGTGAATTAGAGATGTTTAAGCCGAAATCAGTATTACTGGTTTAGTACAGCAACTCATAATGTACCTCAGCTACCTCCGATGGTCGCAGATTCTATTCTAGAATATTATACAAGTACAAACATTTGTATTAATGAATAATGTAATTATTAGTATTGATCCTGAACAAAAAATATTTCTATCAGTTATTTAGTACCCATAGTAGGTACTGCTTAGTGGGAGTAGATGGCGCTGTATGAATTATCCTGAATCACAATATTTATTATTTTGTGTGACAGACCTCAGCTAGCATACGATTTTGTGACTGCAATACAGAAGCATTAGGGGCAGTAGATGTTGACACCTGTGACACCGGTAAGGCCAAGTTCATATGTAGAATATGTCCATTTCTCCATCCAGCCGCCAAAGTTCCAAGTTGACGATTGAGCTCTAACACACGAGCTCGCAATAATTCTAAACGTTCCTGGTGGGCTTCACTCCAAGGCTCCTATACAGAGAATTTGTACATATAACACCTATATATGTAAATAAATAAATAAATAAATATATATATTTAACATTTTTAACATATAATATATATATTTTTGTTTTGTACTGCTTAACTGTAGAATAAAGTCTACACTTCAAGAAAGTTCCTTAAATTCTTTGGAGAAATTAATCATTCTTATAATTATGTTCAATATATATTTTTGTTCTTATTTATTTTTACGATATAATTATAAATCATTAAAATTCTTTTTATATTTCTAATAATATCCATGGATAGTATGTAGGTATACACTTTAGAAATAAATTTTAGAAAATATCAAGATATTCAGAAAATCTTGTAAATAACTTACCTACGGCATAAGAAATCTATTTACGTGCTAAAAATAAGAAGCTGGAACACGGACATAATAATAGCGAGTAACAACTGCTTATCTATTATAGGCACAGACAAGTATTTTTAATACTTATGTTCACTTTACATTTGTATTTTTATGACTATGTACGGATATTTAATGAGTAGATATGTAGTATTCATTTCATTAAATTTCCGAACATAACAAGTTATACATTATAAACATACTCATTCGGTGTTGTTTTTCTATAAATCTAATCGTTTACACTATGATAAATACGAAACGTCGCAGTGTCGCAAACTGAGTACCTCATAAGTAATCACCCTTTCAGTGCACTCAACCACCTAATCCAAACTGGCGATATGTAATTTAAAAAAAGTTTTGACTTACCACATAAACGCCCATCCTTCCTGCATATCGCATTTTTTCTTGAACTTCTCCTAATTGTTTTAGGTACCATTCCCGTGCTTCCTCTACAGCTGTTAAACCTTGTAACAGAACATCCTTTTCTTGTTCTATTTGTTTCATTCTCTTCAAAAGATTATAGTCAACTCCATTATGTAAAGTATGCCGCCGAGGCTCACGTCGACGAGATGTACGACGAACAGTTTGTGACTGTGTTTCATTCGCTGACCGTCCATCTCCAAGACCTCTACTCTGTTCTTCTAAAACTCGAGTTATGTCTTCAAAATTAAGTTTTGTGTCACTTATCTCTTCGTTATCAAAGACCGTTTCTTCGGATTTATAATTAGGTCTAGAACTTTCTTGCCTTTCTAAAGATTTTTTTTCTAATCTTGGAGGTTTGGGTGGTCCGTAAGGTCTAGATTGCTCGTGTTTAGGTATATTAATAATTGAGGTGTGATGTAGTGATTCCTCTGTTGCTAAATCTGTTCGTTCTATTAGTTGTGGCATACTGATAGTTCGTTGTTGCGCCGAATTTTCAGACTTCATAACATTCCAGTTTCTATCTCTGTTTTGAACATCGTTTACATCCAGTAAAGGCGCTGAAGGTGGTCGGTGTGCTTGTGCATGGATAGTCGTAGTTTCTACGTTGTCATTTATTCGGTCCGTAGTATTTGAGACATTTTCAACTTGGTTACGAAGAAGGCATATTTTTAGACCTGTACAGAATCGTTCAAAAGTTAGTAAACCATCGTGGGAGGCGACCTTTTGAAGGCTTTCTATGACGCCACGGGGTAAACCTTTGGTTCGGTCGTCACGCCAACGGTTTTCTATATCTGTAAGTTTTACATACCCAGTATGTTTGTCATCCATAATATTGAATAATGTTCTCATTGCGGATATAAACTGCTTGGGTAAAGAATCTACATTCCTTGGGTTTACTTGGGTCATATTGATTGTGCAATTTTCCTGAATGCGTTAGGTACAACCTACACAACATAATAAACACTACGATTGGACACCCATCAATGACTAGGTTTAGATAGTATATTCAAGGTTGTAAATTTTTAGTTAGGTCAGTCACTTATTATAATAATCGTATTGTAAATTATACAACCATTGTTGAATTGTCTGTTACTATATGAACCTTTATATTATACACAACACACCAACACCAACGGTCGTTTTGTTAACTGACCACAATCCACTATCACAGTATGTGTATGTATACGAATAAAAATGTGACCGTTTGTTGAACGGTACGTATGGTGTGATGGCAGTAGGCGAGCCGACCCGCCGGGTGGGAGTGAATTTGCAAGTATAGCGCATACGAGTGCGAGCAAGAGAACCGGTCAAACAACATTTCAGGCTCTGAGCAGGTAGAAGTGGCCGTCTAGCCGCAGATCACCATATCAGCGGCCTCTAATTTTTATTGTTTTTACATACTAAATTAATTTATATTTTCAACTAATGTTAAGAAGGAGACTTTTAAGTCAACTAATTATATTTATATGACCATATATGATATGCAATATATGAAGGTAAGCACTGGTTCATATACATACAAGTATATACATTCCAAAACTGCTTTTCATATTTTCTGCAACCGCAAAATTTAGATACGACTTAGGTGAAACTTGTAAAGAAAAACACCTTAAAATCAAAGAGTATTGTAGTAATTAGTTTACTGAATATTAAGATTTTTAAAATTAATTATACTTAGTTGAAACTTATACTAGCTGTAACTTTAATCTCTGATAATGTTCATTTCTTTAGAACAAAGTATTTTTTAAACCAATACATTTGTAAGTACATTTTTATGTTTATCATAAACGTAAAAAATAATAAATCTTACTTCTTTATTTGCCCCATTACTGGTGATGTAGCCACCTACAAGTAAGTATGCCGTCTACCCTGGAACAGTCCCCTCTGGAAACCATCATTATAAATTCATGGTGATACAATAATGATGATGGGCTACCTAACGTGAACTCATACTCATCTTACCTGGGGGGAAGGGGATTGTTAGTAATGTGGATTGATAACCCCATTGCTAGCAATGTATCATGTCAGGTCGACCTCCACGCGGTTCCCCCTGGAAACCATCGTGATAAATTCCTGGTGAATTTGTCACGATGGGCTAACTGACCTGACCTCATGCTCATCTTATCATCCTCCACTGGTGCCCCGCCAGCGTAAACCGTTAGCGCAGGCGAGTGCACCATTCCATTATCATCCCCAAAAAAAAAAAAAAAAACTCATCTTACCTTCTCTCCACACCTCTCCCCCAGCGTAAACCGTTAACGCAGCGAGAGATCTGTTCCATCATTAACTATTTAAAAAACAGTCTAAAAAATCTCTACTATGCTTTTAAATTTTACTACATTTTTTTAAACTAATGAAGTGGTAGTTATACTATTACCTCTGACTATGCATATTGTAGTTTCAAATACTTTTCATACCAATATTATTATATGCAATAATTATAAAATATAAATAAATATATATATATATACATACCTACTATATTTTTTATGTGTATAATGCGGCATCCGATACTATCATACCTACCTATATATGAG
Source organism: Achroia grisella (assembly GCF_030625045.1). Classification (NCBI taxonomy): domain Eukaryota; kingdom Metazoa; phylum Arthropoda; class Insecta; order Lepidoptera; family Pyralidae; genus Achroia; species Achroia grisella. Next base: position 242,115 of record NW_026713045.1, on the reverse strand, counting down.
TAGGTATATTAGCTGTTGCCCGCAACTTCTGTTTTTATTGAGGTATAGTAATTTCATCAGGCTACATACACCATATATACCTACATACTACCTTCTTTCATGTCTTTAACTAGTATATGTTCAGGTGTGAAAATAAAACAAATAGAAAAAGATGGAGAAGGGCTTTTTAGCGGCTGATAATGATATGGTGTGTAAACCTACACTAACGGTACAGGCTGGCTGGGCACTAGTTGAAGATGATAGAATGAGCATAAAGTCAGTCAGACTCGCCGAACATGATTCACCACGAGGTTAATGGTATCTAGGAGAGCTACATGGGATTTGTTAGTAATGGTAACTAGTCTCTTTCAAAACCATAGATTGCAGTAACTGAGGATTTTCATTGATTCAATGTATTCCGTTAGTTTCATTAAAATGAATTAAAAAACAGTCAGACCCATTACTATATAATATACTACGTAATATTGACATAATTGATATTATTTTTAAATTTATTATCCGCTTCGATTGCAGTCAAACATAGTTTCTTACAAAAAAGTAGATAGGTTTATCAGACAATAATAAATCTAATAATAAAAACCCAGGACAAGTCACACAGTTCCATCTAGTCCCAAACTAAACTGTGTTTGGTTAAACAGAGCGTGTGTAGACAACATATAGAAATACTTAAATATATTTTTTAAAGCAAGTATGGCTGTATACGTACATAAATATATTGTATAGGCAGCACGCAAGCGAGGCTGCGCGCGCAACTTAAATATGTCACTTTCTTGTCTCATATAAAATTAAATTAGATAAACGTTTGCTTTATAATTTTAGTTAAATATACATAAATACAATTCAGATAAAGCCCATAACTGGTGACCCCGCTCTTGGACAGAACCGTAAGGATATATAATTCATATTTTTAAAGAACAAAATTACATATAAAACACAATTTTACTGATATATATGAACATCATGTCTTTGGAAAAACACTAGCTACCGAACCATCTACTCACTCCGGTGATAACTGCTCAACCCACAGCGTCACTGAAGATACTTTCAGACCTGGCAGACCGCATCCAGGATATCGCTCCAGCCACACCGCAACTATCAGCCGCTTCAGTTCCAGGATCATCGCAAGATACCATGGCTAACGAGATAATATAATAATCCAGATAAAGCCCAAAGTACAAAATCTTCATTCACCTACAAACACCGAAACCGATAGAAATGTTGAATACAAATGTGGGAGTCGAACCCACGACTATCAAAGTGTTGGCTAAACCGCTAGACCACCGAGGTCCTTAGAATAGATACTGACGTCTTGTGGTACCGGTGAATGCCGGTGATGATATTTGAGTTGAGGAGGAAATTCTTATATCTTTTGTGAGTGATATATTCTCAATAAATCAAAGTTTATATCGAATTTATGAATTTATTCATGAATTTTTATATCGATTATGACTAATGATGCCTGTTTGGAAGAATCTTCCCAACTATGGAGGAAAATTAAACAGAAGTAACAGAACTCTCCCAAGTATTGTTACCTAAATTATTCATGATGGTATACTTGTCAAACAAAATTGTTTATTGCAATTTTAAATATATACGCTACGCGGGTGATGAATTTTTAAATATTCATCATTAAATATAATAACACGCAATGTTTTGGCGCAGCGAAGAGCATATAATATCGCAAGACAATTCACACAGCGTCATATAGTCCCAAACCAAGTAGAGCTTGTTACGGGTACTAGACAACTGATATGAAGGCGTGATACATTAGTATCACGCCTTTATATATACGCCATACAGTAAATATATACAAAATACACAGAAAATACGCAGGTCGATTGAAACAATCATACTCATGAATACAAACGTTCGTACCGTGCGAAGTGTCAACTCGGGACCATTGGGAGTTAGGCGGTGTGTATAACTGCTACACTAACGTGGCCATCAAATATATGAAATAATATATCGGCGAATCGAAACATTTATACATTGATTGCAGTAGTAACTAACACAATTCTTATTAGGGAAATATTTTTTCAAAACGTGCAAATGTATTAATTCTTTAACTGCCTAAAATTAGTTGAGTTTAGTGAAAAATTTAAAGAGAAAGCAAGATGTAATCTGTTAAAAATAATTATATTGTCTACTGGCTGCACGGAGGACACGGGCAGATATAGAATTTGAGACCAAAAATGTAAACAAAGAGACCATACAGAAATAATAAATTATTGTAGGCACATTAACAGAACTTTTTAAAAATTGTACAAGGATTATATATATATATATATATATATATATATATATATATATATATATATATTAAACGAATAAAATAGCATCAGATATATTTTTTAAATGATTAGAAATACATAAAAGTCATCAAAGAATTACTGATAATATTTTATAATAAAATGTTGGATACTGATAATTACCTTCATAAGCATAAAAAATGTAGGTACAGGTACTTGTGGAATATTTATTGTATAGTATCTATTTCTATTTAATACAGTTAAAGTAAAACTGATTATTATTTTAGAATATTTCAGCGCCATAATAAAAAGTTTTGTAAGATACATGTCAATTACACAATTATGATTTTTGGAAAATTATGTTCTTTTTCTAGTGGTTGACACTCATTATGCCTGATGTTCACTATGATGATAACGTGATGTTCCTAGAGTTGTTTGTGTGTATGTTGTAGACAACAGTTACCGCTTACCATCATCAGGGGGCCGTCAGCCGTTTGTCATTCCAATTACATAAAAAATACCACAATACACACATTTTTTAATCTTTTGTAATTGTTTAAGAACTATTTGGGGCATATTTTTTCCAAAAATTGGCAACACTGCTTTGATCAGCCAAGTCAATCCAGCCAGAGCTGTCTGTTAGTTAGGTCCATTCTACTATTTCCTACTCATTCGTACAGATAGACCAGTATTAATGTCATGAATCGTTTTGATGACTTTTAAATAAGTTTTGATAGTAGTAAACAGTCTAAATTATTTTTATTATTTTTGTACAATGAGTGATGTCGAATTAAATAATAAACATCTAGAAATCAATCCTTCAAATGGTGGTGCTAATCAAGACTCGTCAAGAAAAGAATGGGTTAAGTTTGATGACGATAGTGGACAAACAAACCTAAATATCCCTTTAGAAACCAAGGTAATTACTGGAGTGGCAGCTACTTCAGTGGCAAGTACATCAGAGTTCTCACCTCTACCAGCCAGAACAGAACCAGCAGCCGTATTAAAAACTGAGACGGTGCATGTAAATCTCGAACGCGGAGATCGAAATACGGACCCTGTGACTCACAGTACTCTAAACAAGAATGTAGAATTTGTCAACGTACGTCAAGGATTTTGTGAGTACTTCATAATTACTTGGATAAAAATAGTGTTGCTGTATTAAAATGGGCTTGTTTGCTTTATCAATTACAAGATTTAATAGTATATATTCAAATATGGATTTTAGAAGATTGCTAATATTTGTTATAATATATTATGTTTTTAATAATTTCAGCAAATGGTGAAATAATAGTGACATTATTGCCTGTTAACACCAAATGGCCATGGGTAACTGCAGCACATTTTCGACCAGAACTAGTGCCAGAAGAGCTAATGGCACAAGGACTTACTGTAAGTTTTCCAAATGTAGGAACCCAATATATAATCTATATATATATAACTCAAAGGTGACTGACATAGTGATCTATCAAGGCACATCCCAAACCACTAGACGTATTGGGCTGAAATTTGGCATGCAGGTAGATGTTATGATCTAGGCATCCGCTAAGATATTTAATTAAGGATTTTGATTAATTCTACCCCCAAGGGGATGAAAGTTTGTATGAAACTTTGTCAATTTTAAACCGATCGAGCTGAGACTTTGCATGCATAAATCTACTATGACGTAGGCATCCCCTAAGAAAGGATTTTGATAAATTCCACCCCTAAGGGGATAAATTAACGCGAGTGAAGCCACGGGCAAAAGCTAGTTTAATATAATTTTCAATAATATAGTAGTAGTATGTTATAGATTAGGAAACTGTCTACAATCTACTTCATAAATCTTGGTTTATCTTTTGAGAACAGTATTACTTACAAAATTTAAGGTAAAAATAAAAAACATGGAAAGTATTTCTTGTCTTTTTTATAGTATAATTTGTTATAATAATAAAACTTCAATGTTTGTTACAGCTCACTGTTGAAGAATATGTTCATGCAATGGAACTACTTGTAAATGATGCACGTTTTACACTCTACAATATTTGTTACAAGAGAGTTCTAGTATGTTGGATAAGCCTTGCATTTCTTGTATTACTAGCTCTATTGTTTTCTGGTTTAACAGGACTCTTTTTGTTCTCACTTGGAATCCTATGGCTTATACTCAATGCTGCTGCAATCTTTTTATGTATGTGGATAAAATTAAAACTATCAAAAGGACTCGAACAGTGCTTGGCAAGTGTGAATAAATTGCTCAATAAACACAAATTGGTATTGGCTTTAGATGACAGAGGGAAGATATCATGTCATAAAGTCAACTTATGTTTTATATATTTTGATTCGGGACCTTGCATTTCCCACATACAGCAGTTCATTGACAGTGAAGAAGGAAAATCTATAATGCAAGGTTGGGAACAAAGACTAGATGTATCAACCAATGACATTGTAATTCAAGGAAGTCAATCAACTAGGCTATCACGAAAACAGGTATGATATATTTTATGACACATTTTGTGTTCCAGTATAATGTTATTAAATAAATGGATATACATCTTTATAAGCTATCTATACATTATAATTTTGGACTAGCAGAGCAGCAGATATTATTTTTTAAAAAGCAATTGTTGTTGATTTGGGGGTACACTAAACTGTATGAACTCTTATTAGTTCATCATAATGTTTAAAAATCTATTTGTTAAAAAGCCATATCCTTAACATTCTTGTGCTAGCATATTCTCGTATTCTAAGTACTCATTCTTGTTATGGGTTACATGTAAAAATTACTACTATTACTAATTCTAATATGCTTTGTGTCATGGTATAATGATATGGTGACGGGATTAATGGACAAGGTAAATATATCTTTATCATGTTTATCTTATACCTTCCATATACTAACAAATTTCTAATTACTAATTATTTTCCAGACCCATATTTAGTAAACATAAAAACTGAATAAATTATTATTGTGTTATCATTAAAATGTAATGAAAATCTGTGTACATACTTTTTCTTCAACAAACCATGTATAATTGAGCATCATTAATACTATATTGCTATTTGGCTTGTTTTTTTTTTATGTAACTGAAATGGAATACAAGCTGATGACCAACCTGGTGGTAAGTGGTCATATAAATATATATAAATGACCAGCACTATAATATCAGTGTATATATGTGGGTCTTATGATGACACTCAAACTTTGCCATTCCAGAGGACAGATATTTTGCCTCATATCATGTCATGTCACTTCCTTTTCTCACATATTTATTAATTTTAATGTTTATTTCAATATTATATAAGAAAAATCCCAGCTAATACAGCCCATTGACACTTGCTGATAACATACAATTTAAAAAAAAACTAAAGTATTTAGAATTTTATCTATTGGAACCAAAGAAACAGGTACATAAAATCATATCTGTACTAATTTTGTTATATTCTTTATAATATTTTTAGTCTAATGAAAAAATTACATTAAATACAGTTTTATATACATACTGATATGACCTATATTAACAATAACACTAACTGTGCCCGTAGATGCCCTCTTATCAAATATACAACATAGCCACTTAACCTGAAAATCCATGCTAAAAGTGGTGAAAGAACATTTTTAATTGCATAAGTAGTTTAAGAAAGTATATCCTAAATTCAATATACTTTTTCATGATATTAATTGAATAGGGATTGCTTGAAACTCCTTTAACTCATAGCACACTGATGATTTAACATTTCTGGTGATTATTGTATGCTTCTAAATTTAAATAATTTATTATTAATAAGATTTAAAGGAAATGTGCCATGGAAATTGATTAAATGTTTAATTATTGTGTTCTTAATTTATCACATTATTAATTTGATATAGATAATAAACAATTCATAAAAATATATTTTTTTAAAGAAGCTCCTGCAAGCTAATTAGTATATTAATATTATTCAATTTAGAACAAAGATAACACCTTTAAATAACATTACCTCATTTCTTTTACTTTTTATATTGTAGTTTGCAATTCTGGTAATATGGGTCATGCATGTCATCTATCTGTCGAATAATATGATGTTGTAATGGTCTATAGGGCATTGGTAGCTATAATGGGTAAGCAAAAGGCATATGAATGTGCAGGGTATGGCAGAGCAAGTGTACCTCCGGTATCTGCAGCGGTGGGGCAAAGACTTCCTACGACGCCGTCTCGACTGGACTTTAGACGAGGATGGCGGTAACCCCGCAGCGCCACGTCATTTGCCACAAGCGCTCTGCGCTTGTCAGTATGTTGAAGAAATTTTGCGGAACAAAGAACCGAGAGATACACGTGCTTGTTGTCCACTCTGCAACGATTGGTTAAGACGCCGTGGTCTCGATTGAACAAACTGCTTAACGTTTGGCAAGTTTGACATTTTTGTTATATGGACAAATAAATCCTATTTGCTGCACTTTAAATTTAGATAATTGATGGTGATTATTTTTTCAGGAGAGAGGTGCACTTCTATATTTGCGGTATGTAAGTCGGTGGGGGAAATATGCTTTAAAAAACAGACTGAATCTTAGTGTTACAGCACCTGGGCGTCATGGAGAGAAGTATGTCTGCCCTTGTCAATTTATAGAAGAGCACCTGCAAACTAAACCACCTGCGGGTATTTCAAAATTTTTTACATTACCCAATCAAAATATGCAATTGTATTAATGCCTTTCATTGAGTTGAGGATATTCTATTTCAAGTCCGTCCATTTTGTATTGTATACTTTCCTTATATTTATATATATATATATATATATATATATAGTATTAACTAGTTAACGATGGTTATATGTATGGCTATATTGACGTATTAATTGGGTATAAGTACTCTAATATGTTACTGTAATTATACTTTCTATTTTATTTTATATAATAAATAGTATTAAAATATAGAATGCACATTCTAACAATTATTACTGTAATTATACTTTCTATTTTATTTTATAATAGAGTTATAAACACATCTCTGTACCCCGTTCAATGCACTAAACTATGTTTCCATTTATTGTATAATTTTTCTAATGCTATCAATGCTAATCAATTTATGTGAAATATGGCCATACAGCTTCGATCAGCAATACAACTAGATGGGAACTCAAAGCATCAAATACGCCATAGTGATTAATGAATTACCAGTGGGTGTATATTATTAGTGTTCAACTAGTTTAGATGCAATTTCCGGCCGATATTATTACAAATATAGACGATGTCTACATTAGATGTAGAGTTGTAATGGCTTAAAACCAATTACGTAGATAGATCTATAATGAACAAGATTTCATTGTCAATAAAGAACCATTAATTAAACAATACAAAAAAAAGTTAGTTTCGGTCGGCAAATAAATAGAACTTTGCTGTATCATTTGCAATTAAGATTTTTTGTAACATAGAAAGTATTGCCGTTCTAAATCTTCTTGTTTTGTATAATTAGGTCGTATTGTTTTAATATTATTGGACGATGCCATATTTAAGTATTAATTTTGTTTATGAGGCGTTATCTAGCCAGTGTTGCTGATTGAATCTATAGGAATATAATCTTCTACAGCAATAATTAATTATTATAGTTGTACTTATGTTATTAATCACTTTAAACTATATTTAATCTTCTAAGTTCATATAACTACTTTAATAAGAGTAATAATATATTAAAATTATTATATACACGCATGGTTAAGCACTCGTTGCCAAAACAAGCAATATCATTAGTTAATACTTCTATGTATAGACACTTATGTGAATAATATTTAATATAAGGTATATTCATGTACACATATAATAAAATGTAATGTAAATGAGTCTTTACCTTACATATTTAAAAAATGTACACGTACTTATATAACTTAGGAAAAATAGTTTCAAAAGTGTTATCTATTTGTCAGTGCATTTGTGCACGATAATCTTAAACATGGCATGGTTTTCATTGAAGCATTGCAAACTGTAACATTTAAGACTTATTTTATTAAAATCTGTTTACAAACAAAAACAAAATTGAATAAATAAGCAAATTCTAGAAACAACACGTGTAGTTTCGGGTACAACTATATGATGCACGATGTAACTAAACCACTTTAACTGCCTATTGATTACTATTGTATTTAATATAAAAAACTGCCCTAATTCCGTCGTAAACTTTTCAAATGTTGTGATCTTGTTATTGTATTGGTTACATAGATTATGATTTGTTTATATACATTTTAATATCATATTTTTTAATTTCTTTTATTATAATAATGCACTCTGGGAAGGCGTGACACCTAAGATACAGTATAATTCTATACTAGTGCAGGTGTCTCAAGTATGCCCAAATGTTTGAAGAATGTATTTTCACAGTTATAATCCCTTAACAATGTAACACAACCTAAGGTTGAAATAAATTTTAATTTGATGTAAAGAACAGTATGTAATATGCCTGACCAAATACAAAAAATATGTTCTCTGTCCATCAAGGTAAACTCGTGATGTTAAAAAAATATGATATCATTATTAAAAATTATTCAACATCAATTGTCAGGTATATAGCAGGACATATCTTGAATAGTTTTAAAGTATTTAGTGCAAATTAACCACATTGTACCAAATGATTGCGACGTTGCATTTGGAGTTGATATAAAATCGTAAAGCGAAAGTAAAATAAGCGAAAAAAGACGTAATTATATATATGTTTACATATTTTAACGCCCTTCTTAATGTTTAATATATTAATTCTATTTACACGCTTTATTACTCCAGATAAAAAAAAATTATCAATTTCATTAATTTTATGATTTTCATAAAAGATTATGTAATACCTGTAAATACGTAATAATATGCAATAGCTGGTATACAGAAATTTATAAGATTTTAATGAAATGGAAATGATACTTGCATGCAGTGATTTCGTGTACATAATTATGTAGGGTATAGTTGTCATTCGATTAGGTATAATTTCATCTACAGTACGTTCCATGAATGGTTGTGGATAACTTACATGTACGGAATTTCTAATGTACATTACCTATTCCAATTCTTAAATCACACTATTAGATAACTAGTCAGAAAGAAATATTTGGTTATAAATATTTATTATTCATATTATAAATCTTTATATTTTTTATTATTTTTAAATATTTTAATGATAAACCAAAGGTCATAAATTATATAAATTTTAACAGAATATAATAATAATATAAAAAGGAGATTCCGTGTTTTAGTAATTATTTTTTTGTCAGCTGGTAATATTACATTATATGAATTCTATTACGATTTAAACAAATTGTCTTCTTAAATTATAGTAAACCATTAGAGAATTGCAGTTTAAGATTCACAATTTATAAATAAATGATGTATATAATTTATTTACCGAAAGAAGTCTAAAATATATATATATATATATATATATATATAGTATACTAGCTGTTTTATAATTTTTCAGAAAAAAACTGATGTGAGACTAACTTAAACTACAATTGCAAAATAATGATAATAAATCATCCAGTTTTGGCAAAGATATAACATAACATAGATGTCTCAAATTGAGAATCTCCTTCTGTTGGTAGAAGCTTGTATAAGTAATTAGTTTATGAAATGTAATTAGTATGTAAAGGAAATAATTTATAAAACAAAAAAAAACTATTCATCTTCTTTATTGAAAATATTAAATACATATTTTCGATATGATTTTTTAATTAGTACATAATATACGTACTATATAAGTATATTGGACTGACAGGTAATAAAAATTACAATTTATGAGACCATTTGTAACACTTGACACGATGTAGCTATTTATTTTGCGCGTCTGCGACATATCAGGGTAACTATACTTTACGCGTTCGAGCATGGTGCGGATCAAATATATACATGGATACAAAGTATACGCAGATAATTAAAATATATATATATATATATATATATGTAAAATGAAATACTAATTCTAATATTGTATTTTAAGTTTAAAAATTTGAATAAATACAATTATACCAGAGAGTGCCAAAATATCAGCTTTCACCGCATTACGTTATAGCGCGCTGAGTATAATTATTAATTTATTACTATAATAATTCACCTGTACAACAAAATTAAACATACCTAGGTAATGTAAAGTAAAATAAAACTGATAGAAATTCCAGTATTGTGATTATATAAAATACATTCCGTCCCTAAGTAATCAATTGTGTACTTAATAGTTCTGTAAGTAATATTTAATGTCTTACATTCTTTCTATTATGTAAGTTTTGTTGAATATACATATTATACTTATATTTTAATTTGTAATTTATTATTTAATGTTTTACAGGACACTTCCCCACTTATAGTTATAAAACAGATATTGTTATACTCCATTCGTTTTACAAAGTGCAGTTTTAAGCAAATTCAGAGCCGAAGTGCAGGTGTGAAAAAAAAAATAAAGTGTGCTTAACGGTGCAATGTCTTTGACATTGATTGTGGTTAGAGATAATGAAACCTTATTACTAGCACTCCCCCTAGGAACCCGCGCTCTGGTTTTACAAGTAGACTGCTTAATGTTCAAAACGATTGAGACATGATACGATATTTTAATTAAGACGATATTACTTTGCATTATCTAATACAGTGATTTCCATTTAGTTTTTGCTGCGTACCACTTCAAAAAGGACGTCAAACCTTGCGTACCCCTTATTGTAGCAATCACACTAATATTATAAATGTGAAAGTTTGTGAGTGTGTATATGTTTCTTTTACTGATAGCCGGCACGTACCCCTTGGTGCAACTTCATGTACCCCTGGAGGTACGCGTACCACTAATTGAAAAACACTGATCTAATACATATATGTGCTAACATGTCATAGTTAGGCAGGCACCCCAAAGAGAGATAGAGGCGTGACATAATATGTAAATCTATGCTAAGCTAAAGAAAGCGCCAGAGCTTAGTTTACCAATATGCTAAATATTGTTGTCTCCCGTTTACACCAATCTTCATCCATCACTAGGCAGCGTAACATTTAAAATGTTTCATTATTTAACTTTTGACAAAGGCATAACAAAATCCAAGTATATATAAATATCCTATATATATAAATACCTTACTAACATATATACGAAATAATAAAAAAATATTATAAATTGGCTCCTATCTGCCACGGTTTTATATAAAATATAATACAAATAATTATTCTTTATTAATACAAACCTCGAGTGAAGTTCCTGGTAGGTCCTTGATGTACAGACATGTTAAAATGTTTAAATAATATTTAAATACTTACCCAGACAGAAAATAAGTCAAATTACTACGAGCATTAGGACACTGAATCTATTCAACTGTATCAGTTAATAAGTGATTTTAGACTTAGTACAATACACCTGAGGAAACAGATTAACATGTTGACTACCACAGCAATTTAAGAAATCTGCCCTAAAATGACAATTTCATTTTTCACATTATATTTTAAAAAAATCTAAATCAATTGCAATTTTTTGTAGATTGGTTGTGACTAAACTAGGACTAAGTGGGTCTTATGCTCAACTCTGCTAGACAAATCCTGACGTATAAAAATTTTGATGAAATGGTACTACATATTTTGAGTATGTACATATTTACCCACTAAATATGATTGGTTAACATAAACAAAGGTAAGAATGCTCTTAATAAAACTCTGATTATCTATGATATTTTATTGTAGAAAATAAAATGTGGATTATATAAAATTTATGATATCAAATTATATGTATACAATTTAAAAATCTATATATGTCGTATGGTATTTATTATACATTTAAATATCACAGACTAAATATTCTCAAAAATAAATATAATTTTATTATATCACTGCATAAAATACTGAAATTTATTTAATGTTATGTTACTATCTCTTAACAGAAATAATCAGGTTATAGTTAGGTACAGATACAGGTAATTCATGCTAAATAATTATAACTTATTTAGAAAATTTGAATATTTTTTGTAAAGTACCAAATTGGCACAAATAATAAAAAAAATAATGTAACAATTTGTTCTCGCGAAGAATTAGACACATCTATCCAAAAATACTGTAGTTATTATTTGAAACAATCAATAGGAACTAGTTAAATTTTAAAACATTTTACATTACGTATAATATCCATGTTTAATTTTGAGTATGTTCATAATTGGGTGCTAAGGTGACTAGAATTCTAGAATATACTTTGATTTAGATGTACCTTCACTAGAAGAAAAACTATAGTTTTTGAACTTAGTGTTCAGACAATTATTTTACATGATTGAAATATTTATAGGAACGACTTTTACAATGACCAATATAATTATTTATTGATCGACCCCAAATGTATAATATGTACTTAGACAATAAATAGCTAAAAACATTGAACATATTTTTGTAATTCAGAATAATCTGAGCTATAAAAATCTATACATTATATAACATTAGAAAAAATTTAAGATCATTAATAATTTTAAATATTGGAATGATTTTTTTATTTTTAAATTTTTCAATATGAAATATGATATAATTGAAAACTCTACCGTTAAATATATAGTTATTACTGTTTCTCATGGTTCCTCAAGTGAGTAGCAACCTTAGGCGTGTACAGTACCTATATACATATTTTACAGTCTTATCTATACATATAAAATTGGAGTGTCTGTTTGTAATATTAAAATAACCGTTTTTTACAACATGCATACGAATATAAATACGGTATATACACCAAAATAATTTGTTTAACAATTTTTGTCTGTCTGTCTGTTTGTTCCGGCTAATCTCTGAAATAGCTGATGTAATAAGGAGTAACTTACGCTATTTTTATTTTAGAAAATTAAAGTTATATTCCACTCGGACGAAGTCGCGGGAGCAGCTAGTATGTAATATATAAAATCTCATTAGTGAGCTTATAAAGCTTTAGTTTTTGTGTTAATCTGTTACAAATAGCCATCTATTCTTACAAACTTCCGCATTTTTATTAATAGGGTTCAATAGTAACTGTTTGTTATGCTTTTACCAATAAACCAATTGGATAAGACTACAACAATAATAATACGTAATGATTGCCACTAAAATAGAACTTCAAGGAAAGTGAAATAAGAGATAGAAGTTTTTATATAGAGAGTCCTTGTTTTTATATTTACTTAAGAAACTCATTGTAATTATTCTTATGGTGAGAAATTAATAGGCACAGTTTAGTAAAAATGAAGAATTTCAATAGGTGAACATCAATCTGATTACTTTACTACAGCTTTAATAAAAGAAAATGCCATCTGTGTACACTACAAAATAAAATGACCCTTGTGCATGTAGAAAAATTACATACGAATAATATTTTTTTGTTTTAAATACAATTTCATAGTGAACCAATTTATAAAAAATATGTGTCAAAACCATTCAGCAGTTATAAATAATAACATTATAATGCGGTTATAAATAAATAATTATTTTTATATGCACTATGTAAATCAACAATTAACACTGTAAAGAGCTTTTAATAGGTTCGAATCCTTGAGAATAATACTGTAAAATTATAATTAGCAGGTAGGTACTGTACGCAGGTAAGTGTTTAAGATATTTTTACTACATAAAAAATAAAACGTTAAACATAAACATAATTGAGCAAGATAATTTCACACTAAGCTATACAATACGTATATGAATCGACACAATCGCCGAAATTCGCAAATCAGCTACTTTTAACAGTCTACGCGTTATTATTAAAACGTCAAAGAACAGAATAGTTTTTGAACTGTTTGGTTTATGTGACGTTTGTTTTGTAAATTTACTGTGTTATTTTCTAATATAAATTCGGTGTATTACCGTACCATAACCAGTAGTTAGAAATAAATTTTATTATTAAATATTCTATATTTTCCGCCAAGCAACTTACGTCTGGATAAGTTATATTAAGGCGAGGTTGTCATGATGATGTCTCTGTACCCAGTTACTTTCACTGCCATATACTTATCCAGACAATGAAGTATAAATAAGTAATAATGCAGATAAAATATTTTTACCATACGCCGAACAAAGAAAATAGATTGCTAATTTATTACAAAATTTAATTTCTAAAATAGCATAAATAACTTGAATATATAATATGGATGAATTATGCGATTGCGTTGGTTCTATTACGGGTTATACAACTAGTGATAAAATCTATTCTTTATTATTTTGACGAGATTTTTTGGGCAATTCTTTGCTGTTATCGCCTGCCGTAAATAAGTCACGAAAATAGTTTCGCTGCTCCTTCACTTGATAATCTTTATCAGTATTTGTAACTAAATTTCTGTTACGTTTCAAATTTTTATCTATACCCTCACTTCTAGGGTTAACAGAGGAGGCCAGTGACTCGAGCGATGTGGCAGTGGAGCCCTCCTGTATTTTGTTGCGTAGCGAGAGATCAAGAAAAGGTCGATTCGTCGACTCGGGGAGAGTGTGAACCGTAGTCGAGCTCTCTGTAGTAGGTAGTACGTCTAATGCGGCCAGCCGCATAAGCTCGCGCTGCGAATCACGTGCCTCCACCAGAAATATGCTCTCCTGTTCACCGCCAGAGTTATAATCATCATCCGTAATTTATTATATTACACCGCGAGGTATCATTAATTATATTATGTATTAAAAACCATTTCATATAAGATAAAATGCGCACGAGCGCGTTATTTGTTATATTCAGATATTATTAAATGGCAAATAATTATCTGAACAAAATTACGAATTAATATTACAAAATGGAGTTGAAAATTGTATCATAGGACTAGATTAAAATTAAGTATTACAGCAACGTCCATTACTTTATAACCTTCTCGAGAAGTAATATAAAGTATAAATTTCCATAAAAAAATTATAAGAATAATGGTACTTAAAAAATATAGATTAGATCAGTATATAATCTGCAATTTTTGCAATTAAATTTATTTTCCTTATAATAATATTATGTTTCTATCTTAATTTTAGAAAATGGTGTTATATAGTCGTATATATACGACTATAACACCATTTTCTAAAACTAAATCGTTTGGTAAAGCATTTAATTTCAACGTCTAATATATTTACCTTAATTTCTTTCGTAGTGTATTGATCAAGTTTATCATATATCACAGCATGTAGCCCCATTTCCTTAAGCCGTTTAATTGTGTTTTTATCATTATTATCATCGCCCCAGCAGAATATAACTAAACCCGCATCAGTAGCTAGTTTCACCTGAAAATGATATAATATATTTTAAATATGTTTTGAAGTAGTAAATATTTTTATGTAACTAAAATGGCAATCAAACTGAAGGTCCACCTAATGATAAGTATAAAACCGCCGCTTTAACATTAATATAACATCGTCCATATGTGAAGCCCATACTTATACATTGCTTAAGAGCAAGCTGCTTCGTAATATACTCAGTAAGCAGACATTTACTTAGAGGCCATTGCTGAGACGGCGTCAATGGTCAGTCTTTTTAACACACCTTACTTCCGATGGTCCTCCTGGTTTCTCGCTCGGTACAAAGATTTGTATTCCTGAATATAATTGATTGTATTGGTCCGAGTCCAATGTCAATTCACAAAATATATATTATAGGTATATTCAAGTAATTCTATCAATTTTTTAAATGGGTGACAATGAAATTATGCTATCGTTTTATGCTAGCGGGACACCAGTGGAAGAAGATAAGAAGAGCGTGATGTCAGGATTGCTGACCATAATTTATTAAACATGATAAATATTTTTTCACAATTACATTATCCTTTGTAAAATATAGTAAACAGCGGAAGTTATAATTTGAATTTGGTAATCACTCGCACCATCGAACGACCTGAAATATAAATTTCAGGCGATGGTTGTTAATAATCAGTGAACGAATATATCCATAATTAGAAGCCAGAGGTTGCAGTCTTGTTCTATATAATGTGTAGTAATGTAAAATTTCTACCAATATATTATTTAACATTTTGGCTATCGGGGAACTACAAATATAATTAGAAGAAAATTGTTTAATTACCTGAGTCGGATCTCGTAAAAGATCTTCTGTGTGTACCACAACACCCAATATATCAGAACTAACCGCATGCTGTACAGCAGCTGGTATAGACAAACATCTGGGATCCCGGTACGCAGGGTATTTATTGGTAATACCCTAAAAAAGAATACTCATTACTTTTTGGTTTAAAATTATGTGCACAGATATCTGTAAACTAATATTATATGCTTGCATGATCTAATGAAATATATTTAAAATACATAAATCGTCATTATACTTACAATAGTTAAAAACATCACTGGATATTTGTTCTGTTTCTGCCGTACCATAGTGCAAATATCTGGATTAAAGCCAGAAAATACAATACGTCGTTCTCCTGCATGTTTCAACACAACTTCTAGAATCTACAGAAAATAATTAAAATTACTTAATGCTAATAGGACCCAGTTACATGGCACAAATGTTAAAACTAAATTTCAAATAACAGTAGATTTCATTTATGCATCACTCTTTAACCTTTGTCGTAATATATGGATTACCCTTAACAGGGTAAGATTTTTTAGTTAGGCTTTTGTCATGGAACTGTGAATGTCAATTAATTTTATTACGATTACACTTATTCCAAACACAAATTATAAAATAATTTAAAAGTTAAAAAATGTGCGTGAAGGCTCCTAAATACGCAAATTATCGTGAGTCTCTTATGTCAAATAATCCTTATATATAATCAGATTTTTTAATGAAAATGTTAAAATGAAAGATATTAGCAAATTGAATCCGGGATGAAGTTACTAATATCAGCAGTTTCAATTTTGAGCATAATAATTTGAAGCTATCTGACCTCCCAGTCAAATAACTTTAGATTAGAAGAAATGAAGTATACATTACCTTATCCACATAAGTGTTCATATCAAATGGATTATTCAACTCAAAAGTACCATCGCCCATTTCCATAGTCCATTTCAGTTCTATATTGAATCCTACATGTAAATCAATATTCCTCAAAACATCTTCCAAGGTAGGAAATGGCTGATGTTCTTCTAGATCTTCATCAAAAAAAAGAATTTCATGGTTACGGCCTTCTACTAAATGATAGACCTATAAATAATGCATTAAAATCTATTAATCAAAATATATCCACACTTTACTTACTAAGGCTATGATGTTAAAAAAATATTTATTCTGGCCAGTTACATGGCAACGTTGACGTACATGCAATAAGAAAACTGCGTTTATCAGTTTCCAAACAGGCTGCATTGAACGCATATCATGGATATGTTTCTTCCAAGCCATCCTATGGATTAATAATATGGGGAAACTCTGTAGATGCTACTAGGGCATTTATCGTGCAAAAGATTTCTTTTGCACGATGTATGTATAAGAGCGGTGTGTGATGCCAGAGAAAGAGAAAGTTGTCGATCTCTTTTTAAAAAATTAAACATCCTTCCATTGCCATGTATGTATATTAAAGACATTTGTATATTTTTAAGGGAACATCCTGACTATTTTAAGAAATTTATAGACACAACACTGTGATTAACGAGACCTAATGATAGACTATACACACCAATGTGTCGATTAGACTTACATAAGAGAAATGTATACTGTATGGCAATCAAAGTGTAAAACAATCTTCCAAGAGAGATTAAAGAACTGTGGTCTCATACGTTATTCAAACGCAAACTAAAGAATTGGCTGCCACTTGGTAATTTTTACAGTGTCCAAGAATATTTAAGTAACACAAACACCTTCACGTAATTTGCATGTCTGTATGGTAAATATTGCTGATCAATCAATTTCATGTAACATCATATTAATTATAATACTGTACCAATATTTCGCAAATAAATTAATTCATTTAATTTAATTTCATTACATATTTCTATGTTTGTTATGTGATTACAAGTGAGTATAAACAGTTGACTACAACCATATGATATGTATCCAATACAAATATGGAGATTACACAATGCAAGGCACAGAAATAGACTGATGTAGACTATAAAATTCTGCATATGTAACTCAGTCATGCCAATTTCCGCCACCATGCAGTTTGTTTTCTAAACTGCAGTGTAATTACAAGTTAAGATGACATCTTAGGCATGTGAAATGGCACCTTCACATGAGTTATATCACAGATATCACATGGTAATGTGATATTTGTAGTACTATTATATTAATAAATATAAGTGATGGGTACTATATACCATCAGGTGGGTATCAAATTGTTTACCGTTTCATTAACATACAAAACAATGCATTCCTCTTAAGATTCATTAATAGCTTATGTAGGGTCGCTATCCCTATAGACCTATGAGGATTTATTGGATTTTATACATATGTATAGTGAAGCAGTAATTATATATAACTTGTATTTTCAGAGTAAAATATATTATGTTCTATTCTTAAAGGACTGGAATTAATTTTTGGTGGTGATGCTGGAATTATGATTTCACTACTAGTGTGTTGTGGGTGGTTACCAGGGACTGAAAAAGAATTAGAATAATCTCATTTGAGCTTTTGTATGGTCATATGAAAGAATAAATATATAAGTACATACAGTTACCACAACAAATAAATTTCAACAACATTATGATTCTGTAACATTGAAAATTAAAAAGTACTCCATGAATATCACAATCACATATCAAACTATACAAGCTGATAATACTATATCAGGATAATCATAATGGATTAAAAAATATAATAAAGCTTCATAATGATACTTTGTTAAAATTTAATTCTTTGCCTTGTGGACTTAATAATTTTTAACCAGTCATATACCTTCAGTTTCTGTAGGTGTTCCAAGGTCAAGTCCTTCACTGGTAATTCTAACATTTCAGTATGTTCTACCTCCTTCTTTCTTTTCATAGAAATACATACATGGTAATCATGATATATTACTGGTATCATATCTTTGCTCAGTTGAACATCAAATTCAAGCAAATCTGCACCACTGGCAGCTGCTTTTTTAAGTGATGCTATTGTATTTTCACGAATAGAATTTCCTCTGAAAATGATTACAATTTATCCCAAGGAAAGTACAAGGCAAAAGCGAAAGCATATATCTAAAAATCTGTCCACAAAGTAATCATAATTAAAATTTCTTTAATATTATTTTTTACTACCATACTAATATACACATTATAATACTTATACAAATTATACTTAATATAAATATACCTAGATATATGCTTAGGTCACTAAATTAAGCACTTACTCTTTTGTTTTGAAGCTGGCTCCAAGACCACGGTGTCCCACCTCTAAGCCGGTCCATGTTGGGTCCCAGTGTTTAGCAAATGATACCTGGAGATCACACAACTTCTCAGGAAGTGGGTGAATAATCAGATAATCAAAATTGACAGTACCCAATGGCCTATGCTTAACATTGCATGTCACAGGTAATTCTAGTGTCCCTTCAGACAATTTAAACATATTTGGTAGGATGTAAGTGTATCCTATATGACAAGGCGGGTCTTCAGTAGATGCCCGACTACTATATGAATAGAAATCTACCAGATATGCAAGACCCAAATGATTAGGAGTTGTAACATTAACAAGTAATATGTCATTAGGCCTGTATTCTCTTCCAAACTGCTCTTGGACCTTCAGACGGCACACTGAGGTATCATTACCTAATGTAGACACTTCAACAAACACACCAGCTGGTACTTCAACATCCATTGTATCTGTGCTCAGTGATGAGTCATCCAAATGTGATTCCATTCCAAAAGACAACTTTACTGGAGTGACTTTAATATTCATTAATCTTGTATTTAACCGACTCTTCAACTTCAATGGGTTGTTAGCAAATTTAAATTGAACCAATGTTTGAGTTGTAAGCCAACCTGTACTAATGTTACGTTTATCATCATATTCACCAAATTTATCCTCACCTGGATGCAATGCTGACTCTTTAATGAGACGAGGATGAATGTTTGTTTCCCAATATCGTATATTTACTGTGTTCTCCTCAGTGATCACACATATGACATAGCGATATAACACATCACCAATATTGGGTATTTTTATAGTTTTAGTCCATAAGTCAGATGCTGACAGTTGCTCCAAAGATACCAACTTATTAAAATCCCATTCACCAAGCTCAACAGTGCTTCCTGTTAGAAACACTTTCTCTCCGGGTCTTACATCAGGAGCAGAAACAGAAAAAATCCAATCTCGTAATGTAACTTCACGAACTTTGAAGGATTGTTGCAGAGACATTTTTTTTGAAGGGATTATTTTTTGTTTTTTATGTTCCTCTAGGTAAAACCAGCGTTGCATAACTTGCTTTCATTCACCACCTATAAAGTATTCTTTGTTTACCACCGATCAAGGAATATAATACTCCAAAGAGGTGAAAATGGAACAAATTAAGGACATCGCACTATTTTTGAAGATTTTACAGCGTTTTTGTTTTTGACAGTTTTAATAGTTTTTTTTTCCTTTTGGCAAAGACTTTGATAGAGTCACTAACTCGATTTGTGCTAAATTCGAGTTAATACTATTTGAATTCTTATTAACTCGAGTTGGAGAAAAGGGTAACACCTTTTCAACAGCTCCAACTCGAGTTGTTGTGTTAAGTTATTAAAAGAAAACAAAAAATATTTTTATAGAGTGTCTTTTATTATTTCAGAAAAAACTTTTTATTAAATGTATCATATGTTATACAATATATCTTGTTAATTAAATAAATATTATTCTGATTCGAGTGGTAGGTACTATAATTGAATAAAAGTTCATTGAGACTTATTGCAACAACTGATTGGCAATATATAAACAGAGTCAGCAAAGGTATTAGGTAGTATATTATTATATATTTGTTATTGAAAAAAAAACATAACAAAGCTATTTAAGTATATTTCATTTTGATGTTTAAAAGATTAAAATAATAGGATACTGTAAAATAATATAGTTAGGCTGCTATTATTGTGTGAAGAAATATCCTATTAACTAGTTTTGTTGTTCGAAAAGTGTAATTTATATATATGATGAATGAACTTTTTTATTTCAATCGTACCTATGAAGTATAGCAATGGCACATCTTAAAATTTGATTTGTCCTTTATATATGTCGTACAGCGTAATATACAGGTATCGTATATTTTTTAAAAATTAGTTTGCGTATTTAAAAAAACTGCAATAGCTAGTCATACTATTCACTTTCTATCAGCACATTTAGAGTATAATAATAAAACAACAAAAAACCAATAGAATGAATTCATTACTGGTCATAGTGATCGGGACACTAAAATAAGATTAACAGTAAGTTACTAAAAATTTTACTTTGTTTAAAATAAAGATAACAAAGGTACTACTTATGATATATTTTGTTTCGTATTTTTTTAGGACAGCCATAAGTTGAACTATAGGACGTTTTAAGGTTATCCATTCATTACAAGACACCCTTTATATATCCTTACTTCCTAATATTATAAAAGCGAAAGTAACTTTGTCTGACTCGCTTTGACGTCAAAACTACTGAACTGATTGAAATTTGGTACACAGATAGTCTAGATCCTGAGAAAGGACATAAGCTACTTTTTAACGAGAAATAAGGGTTGGAAGGGGTTACAAGGGGGATAAAAATGATGATGATGAGAATGATGATTTTTGAAGCTAGACTGATTTGAGTGATTTTTGAGACTGTTCATTAAATACTAATAAATATGATATTCAAAGTTTGTAAAGATGTTACCCTTAAATTTAACACAATGGAATTCTACAAATACCAAAAAATATACAC
This sequence comes from Achroia grisella, assembly GCF_030625045.1. Lineage (NCBI taxonomy): Eukaryota > Metazoa > Arthropoda > Insecta > Lepidoptera > Pyralidae > Achroia > Achroia grisella. The sequence goes on along the minus strand of NW_026713045.1, from coordinate 220,208 downwards.
AAAGGAAGGAAAAACATTATTTAATAGTTTTAACTAAAAGTAAATGAAGGTAGTACCAACTTTACTCCATCCAACTCGTGCAACCTAAACGAAACGACGAAAAAGGTAAAAACCTTTATATTATATATTTTATTTACCATAGAATTATTCCCGTTAAGTACTTTTTTTTATTTTAAATAACAATGTTTTTTTTAATTATGACTTGATGTTATGCCAAGCGTATATATACATCATAGTAACAAAGGCGAATTTAGGGGAATTGACGGTACTTAACTATAGGTACTAATACATAATATACTGCTATATATACATATATATATACTTGGCGTAGTATAACACATTACGCCAATTAGTCTTAAACTAAGTAGAACATGTACTTTTAATGGATGATTGTGGAATGGTGCATACTTAATTTATAATCTATTAAGTTTTCATTGAATGTACCTAAACTTGCGTCTTTCGACGTGGCTTAGAGGTTTATTACCTATCCCAACTTACGCGAGTTCAAATCTGTTATCTGATTGACATCAAAAAGAACCTAGTTTATCAATTCATATTACAGGTTGATTCCCCAGTGAAGAAAACAACAATAACAAACTTTCGGCTGTTTCTTTGCCACGAAATGAAATGTGGTCATGCCAAGTATGGCGCTTACCACGACGTAGACAATTGCCTGTCTACCCCATTCCGGGATAACAACCTGGTTCAATTATATTTTCAAACAATCCAGGAAACCATTGAATATACATCCAAATGTATTCAAAACGTTCCAGCAGTATAGAAGAATAATATATAATAAAATAATTACATTTAATAATAAAACAAATAATTTATTGAAAATACGACTTTCGAGTTAAAACCGAACAGAAAACCAAGGAGTAAAACAAAACTGAATTCATATTTTTATATTTAACCACTTTTGTTTCTTTTTTACATATATTTTGTACAATATTTACATTTTTATAAATTTATTTACATTTAACAGTCTTTTGAGTATCTAACTCTAAACAATAATTATTAACTTTTAAAGCATAAATCCTTAAAAAATATGATAAACGTACAAAACTGCAAGCATATTTTAAGTTGCCAAATAAACGTCATTAAAACGGACAATTGACACCGGGGTGTAAGAATGTACAGTTGTCGCCTTGGCGACAGGAACCTTTTCTTTGAAAGTATATACAAACAGCTTTTCGTCCTCCTCTGGAGTGGGCCCCACGACCTCTTTGTGGACCTTCCCAATTTCCTGAATTTTTCCCGCGCCAGTGTCCACCCGAAACACGTCCACGCATCGCGCCCCTGAAATTTCCGGGACTCGAAAATCCATCTGGACCGGGAGGACCTTGTGGTCCTGGCATGTTAAAATCGACTGGAAACATATTCTGTTGAATATTAAATTGATCAGGTGGAACAGGAAACATTGGATTAGGGCCACCGAACATTTCAGGTCCCATCATCATATTTTCAGGAGGAATTATCATACCAGGCGGTAGATTTGCAGGCGGCATTACAGGAGGCAGTGACGTTGGCATTGGTGGTAACATATTATGAGGCGGAATCCCATTTGGCCACTCACCTGGTCCCAGGTTGGGTCCTTGAAATCCAGGAACAGGAAATTGTCCATTTGGAAAATTAGCGGGAAATTGGCCCATATTTGTTGGGAACATAGACTGGACGGTTGTGGTCGTTGATGCTGGAGGAACATTACCTTTTGGCTCAGGCCATGGCATGTTACGAAAGTCACTCACATTATCTTGATTACCAGTTACATCTTCTAAAGGAATTATTGTAGGTTCAGAATAGGGGTGAGTTTCAGGTTCTGGTTCAAATGGAGAATCGGGAATCATTGATTTATGGAAATAAAGTGGCTGTAGTGTTCCTTTTTGCCGAATGGCTTGAATATCTTTCTCCTTGCTATTTTTGCCATATTCTACTTGAATTTGTCCCTCAGTATCAATAGGGATTAGTGGCCTCCAAATAGTTTTTTCTTCCATTACATCATCATTACTAAGATTTCTGCCTTTTTGGAAAGCTTCTCTTTCGTGAATTCTTTCCAAGTATTTCATGTCTGTGAAAGGTTTGGTTACATTAACTCTTTCTGTTTCATCGAGTTCAAAATATTGAATTTCCTCCAATTCAGAATCGGGTTTCCATTTAATGCTTTTCTTAGGGCCTTTTCTTTTATGATAGCATAAAACACCCTTTAACCCATTAATTATCATAGTATGAGGTTCTGAAGTATCCATTTCTTCGTCTTCCTTTTCATTTTTCGTCACGATATCGTCACTTTCATTATTTTCATTATGATCAGATTTTTCTTTAGTTTCTTCCGTATCTAAAGTATCTTGATAAAACCGAGGCGGTACAGATTTACCATCACTATTCGGACTGGTTATCGACGTGGGAGTATGAGGCGGAGATCCATCACTAGCAGCATTTCCGTCTTTGGATCCACTTGTGCGTCTTTTCCTTTTTTTGGGTTCCTTTTTGTTTGTTGCTGAAGCATTTAGTGCATCCATGAACATGTCACTTTCTAGTAACATCATTGCTGTAACAAACAAATGAAATAATATAATACAAATTTGTTACATACAAATAATAAGTACCTACATAATTAAATAATTATAGACTGAAAAAATATAGGTACCAATGAAATCTAAAGTGCATAACATAACGGTTATATGAAATTGCTAAGTAATACTAATTGGTATAAAATTATATCTCTAGCTGTAAGACCGAATAAAATAACGTCCCTTAGTAGTGATAATTCTAACGGCTTTCGCTTCACTATTTATATTTAAAAAGTTTAAGTAAATTACAAATTATTATGCATCATCTTGCATGCCTGTCTAACGTTTTAATCAAGAATATGATGGAAAGTCGGAATAAATATACTGATATAAAATAAAATTACCTAAAATTTACAAGTCGGACTCAAACTTAGGGTGGTTGAAAATATAATATAGTAAGTAATGTACATACTTGTAAGAATCTTGTTAATTAAAAAGTTAACTTATTATATTTATTCACCTCAAATTCATCAATTAAGAAGAAAGATATATTCGTAAGAACTTAGTTTACAACGTAATTCTAATAAGTAGTGGAAGTTGCATCTGTGTTCCTATCTCCGTTAAGTTGTTTTCAAATATACCTAAACGGAAGATTTAGTAGGCACATACTATTAGAAAACTTATATATATTTTATTTAAATTGAAGTTAAACATTTACCATATAAATAAACATTGGCTACGTGAATTAGATGAAGCTATTTCTCTATTTTTAGTGAGACGCGGCAAAGTTCAACAGTGCATATGAATATGAAAAAGATTAGTTAAGAAGTCCGATATTTTTACAGAAAACTTATTTCTCTATGCTGTGTATCTACTGAGTTTGACATGTTCTCGTGTATAGGTAGAAATAGGTACCTACCTAGTATTATCAAACTATATGCATATTAGGAATTCCATACCTTACTTTTTATAACTAATTATAGTTTTTTTTTTAAATAACTGTCTCACCATTACGACCTCTTATAAAGGCAAAAATATATTAAGATAATAAATTTGTATGAAAAACTGTTCAATTCGGGAGTAGTTCGACCGCGCGCGCTCACTCATTCGGGATTTGACTAGGGCAAGAGGCTGCCCGTGGCTGTACCAAAGTTACCTTAAATGAGTAAAATACTTATCTTTTTCTGTTCTGATAAATGTACAATTAAGAATTTTATTTTCTATTTATCATAAAATATTTTTTATTTAATAAGCGGTGGAAAAAAATGACGTATATAAAATTTTCTTGTCAAGATTTTAATAAACAATTATCAAATAGCGTTCACTTTACATTATAGCATTACATATCCAACGTGATAAAAAATGTCGTAACTCCTCTATAATTATAATGATAATTTCAACAGAAACTATTGACTAAGCATATATCGTTGTGATAAACTTGAATCAATGTGTTGAACTTTGCAATTATTGGCTAAGACAACAAATAAAATATGAGTAAGAGTACATCATATTAAAGTAAATATTGTATCTAAACTGGTTATTTTCTTTACACAGTAATTTATTTAAGTACAAGCTAGTCATACAGGAAAAGGGTATATTTCGTTCGTATCTCACGCCAGTAGTAGAGTACTCATGAAACTGAGTAACGTTAAATAAAGTGTAATTCTAAAAATATAGTTTTTTAACTTAACTCATTATGTGAATGGATTGTTTGTATGAAGATATTAAAAAATATTTTCAATTTTCGTTTTTAAGGAAATTTGTGTCATGAATGCTATCACTTGGCTGTTGACTTTGTATATATTCTTTACGACCTACCTTGTGTATTTAGAATTAATAGAAATATTTTTCTTAGAATAGATCCAATATGATTGCCCATAATTGCCTACACATACATCAGACGGAAAGGACCCGTATATTTCTCAAAAAGTTAGCCAGAAAAACAACGTTTCATTAACATTAACAAAATAAATCCTGTAATAATAATAAATTATAAGTGTAAGTATATACATATTCACACTATATTTGTACATTTAGGTAGTATAGTGTAATTAAAACACATTTTGCACTTTTCCATACGATCACGGTGGTGGTGTAGTTGCTTAGTACACTACTTCACGTTCCGAAGGTCGTGGGTTCGATCCTAACATAATCTAAAATTGCATTATAAGGGTATGGATGTTTGTATATAATGTAGATGTAAAAAATAATGTACCGAATACTTCTATTCTTCATAGAACTTGTACTGTCGTTTCAGATTAGATGACCTGTGTGAATATATATTGAGATTATTGTTATTTCTGGAAAATTACTACAAAAAATATACATTAACCTGTACCAAATTATATCCAACTTAGCTACTATGTAGATATATACTATGAACGTAACGTATATAATGTGACGTATTTTTTTTCTTACAATAAAATTAAAAAGCAATATCCGCTATTGATATGTTGTTTAAATATCACTAACTGTTAGGTACTAACTGTGACTAAGTAAGAAACATATATACGTTTCTATTTACCTCGGTAAAATCATTAATTTACACAAAAATTACTACAAAAAATATACATTAACCTGTACCAAATTATATCCAACTTAGCTACTAGGTAGATGTATACTATGAACGCAACGTATATAATGTGACGTATTTTTTTCTCACAATAAAATTAAGAAGCAATATCCGCTATTGATATGTTGTTTCAAATATCACTAAATGTTAGGTACTGACTGTGACTAAGTAAGAAACATATATACGTTTCTATTTACCTCGGTAAAATCATTAATTTATACAATTTTACTTGAAACCTTTCTCTTTCTATTTCCGGTAAGTAGTATACAAATAGATGCCTACTATACTACTGCGTATAAGTATGTACTTATATATCAAATTTAAAATATCATCTGCGTGAAGGGGAAGGATTCTAGTCCGAAAAATTATGCGTATTGAAATAATTTCATAAATCTATATATAAATTATTTTTCATTGTGAACAATTTTCTATTACCCAGTTCCACGACAACGACATACTTGTGCTTAACATTGTAGTCACAATAAATATTTTTATAGTAAGTATTTTAATAAAATTCTACTACACTACACTTCCGATTACTAATTAGCCATAGGTATCTACTGGATACCTACAGTCATGATAATTAATATAATTAATTTGAACAAATACAACCACAGAAACTAATAACAATGAATTTTTTTACGTCCGTCTGTTATGTATATATATTATTTTTAGTTTTTATTTATTTTTCCTTAGACAATTAACACAGCGCCATCCAGTCCCACGGTAAGCATAGCTTGTGTTATGGGTACTAGGCAACTGATATAAATACTTAGATATACATTTTTTTTGTAAATGCATACATATAGAAATCACCAAGACCGATACAATACAAATGTGATTGTATCGGTCCGGTTGGTGGTGAAGATGCACCATGCGAGGAATCGAACCCGCGACCATCGGAAGTAAATCGGTCGGTGTGTTTAACCACTAGACCATTGAGGCCGTCGTATTTATAGCTATGACGCAATTTCTTTGTGGCTTCTCAAGCCGATTTCGATAAAAATGTCCGTAATCATAACTTGAAATTTAGGAAAGATATAAAATACTTCCATCAGTGAAAGCGCTGTTTAATAACATAGTACGTATTTTATGACTAGATATTTGTTTTTGTTTTGACGTCAACTAGTTGCGTAAGTACGGAACTCACGATATTTATATTTACGGAACGAGTTATTAAAGGAGAAACATTAAGACGCGGTGCTATGATTAACATCAATTGTGTAATTCATTAATTAAAATAAAACGAAAACATACTTGGTGGTTCACTACGAATCATTTAAAATTAACAATGATAATTCAAACTATTTTATTTACCCGGCATAGACAGTTTATACGATCCGACCTTACTTTGTCAATTAAGTAACTTAAAAACCTGATTAAATTTAAATTTCGGAATGCAATGTACATTTCGGTGTAATTGCTTTTTTTTATTTTATGTGACCCTTTGTATTAGCCGCAGGTTGGAGCTAAGTATTACTATTTAGCTATAGCCTACCTACTACGAAACAATAGCGAAAAGTTACAAAAAATGTGAATATCATAGAATGATACTCGGTTCTAGGTAGCTACTTACCTACGCACTACAAAGGGCTTTCATTAACGCCCATGGGATCTAAAGATGCCACGTGCGAGATAAAGCAGATCACGGTAATCAACTAGTAACCTTGCGGTATTATAAACATTTTAAGTAGGTACATATTTAAGTCATATGAAAGAAACAAAAGGTTCACATCAGTTGCGACATTCAATCGCAATGAAAGTACCAATTTCTACCTATGTAATTATTAGAACAGAGTTCCGACACGCGTTATTTAGACGTCGCAGTCACGATTAATTTGCTATCTCAGTTAATATAAGAATGAGTTAAAAAGATTCACTAGTAGTAAAAGATACAAGGTGTTAAGTCCGCCATGTTTTTTTTTACCTTTATATTACGTGCACAGAAGTTATATATATATATATATATATATAAATAAATCTAAATTATTTGTTATACTTTCGTCCCTTTAAACTAATTATTATAAAAAAATTAAAAAGTATAGAAGGTTAGTCTATGTGTTATTTCAATCAATTACTAACGTTAATCTATTTTTTATGACGAATCAATTACAGTGACCAAATGCAATTTAACTTGCAACAAATAAAGAGCCAATTTCGACACTAATAATTATAAATTTACATCATGGAATGGTGTTTATTTTTTACTACCTTTTTCACCAAAATATAAATTTCAGTAAGTGCCTATAAAATACATTTAATAATTAACTTTGCTTTTAGTACCAACACTTGAAGAATTTATATGTGATAACAGGACTATCTATAGCGATAGTTTTCCGCTAATTTGTGTCGATACACATCGCAATGGAAACTTATAAATGAAATCCTGTAGATTTAGGTACTACGTTATGGTGCAGTCACTGTATGATTAATCGTTACGAAACTAGACTATTTATCGCAATTGAAAAAGATACCTCGGTCACACAGACAGCGACAGTTACTGTTAGCAATAAAATGGTTTAGAAACTTTCATAGATAGATACCGCGAGATATAAAACTAAGTTAGTCTAATCCTTATCGTAATAAGTTGGACAGTTCATACACCATGAGTGAATTTCATTAAAAATAGTTAAGTAATTTCTGAGTTTATGCAGGACAAAACTATTTTTATTACCGGATCGATTATAAAATAGTATTTCTTTAATTTGTCTCCGTAGTATACAAATCCTACAAAGATACACCCCCGCTTAGTCATCGAAACGTAAGACATATCTTCGTGTTCTTGTCGGTATATCAAACCTCAGAACTTTGCAAATGTGATGTAACAACACGGTAACCTAAGTATTGTACCAGATTCAATTAATAATTTACTCATATGTTCACACTGTGGTTCTACTATACTAAACAGGACCGACCCACATTTTGTACCATTATACCAATGGCCGATTAAAACTGTCTCGTCAATACAGATCCAAAAAATTTCCTCTAAAACTGGATTTCCAGTTAATGCACGTATTTGCGAGATTGCAGTAAGACAGATTTGGATGAAATTTATGAAAAAATATTGACGCAAATTCATTAATCTTTAAGTTTATCCATTTAGTCATATTACATGCCACAATGGACGCGGGTTATCGGAAATCATTATGTTTCCAAGATACCTAAATAAATAATATCTAGTGATTGGTAATAAAAGGAATAGGTGAAAAATGAATATAAAAATTAACAACTCATTGTGTACATATATAACAGTTTTATAAATTAAAATATTGTTAAATAATAGTTATTCTTGTAGCAATATGGCATTGGTATGAATGACAAATTATCAGAAATTTATAAAGCTATATTATTCCGTAGTAATTGAAGCATTAGTTTGGTCGCAAAAATATTGCTTCCTTGTGCATATGACAATACGATTTAATATTACATATTATATACATGCATAAATAGATGTATATGAAAATGTATTGCTATATTTTCTCTACTAAGAAAATTATGAGTAGGGTATAAAATTTGCTATACCAGTTCCTTACATATAACAACATAATTAATATGAACCGCCACCCAATAATATACGTTTTTGAAACAAGGATTATTGTAACCGAAATCTCGATTTTTATCAGATATAGGGTCGATAAAAAATATGATGACTATCTGAATAAAATTTTGAATATCTTATCTAATTTTAAATTCTAAAACAACACTTGAATATGTTTCTTCTGGAAGTCATAAGACACAGCTATGTATCATAAATAAAAAAATATATATTTAACGGGTAGTAGTAACGATAGTCAACATATGAAAACTAGAAAAATATTTTATGAATTTATCTTTGCATGCCGTTATTGGGAATAAGACAACAGTACGTATGGATATATTAAACATTCCTACTAATATAATAAATGCGGCGATCTCAGCTATTTGTAACCTTTTACGAAACGTTCACAAATAAACGGGTGATCTTAATGAAATTTGACATGAAAATAGATTGCCTCAAGAAATTTCCGGAAAGTATACGAATAGGTTACTGTTATTAAAAGTAATCGAGAAACAGGTATCTCATAAAAACCTAAGCGAAACGCAGCATTTTTATTTAATATATCTATTTAATTTCATGCCTTTCATAACTTAAGCCATTTATGTGGCTCAAGTTTTAATTTCTGAATAGAAAAAAGAATCATAAAAGATTCAAAATGGCAAACCGAGAAAAAAATATAAATCGCTAAATTCCTTTTTACTTTTACAATTAAAAATGGAATTGCATGTACAAACAAAAAAAATCTCCATTATATATTTTAGCTCAAGAAATTGTTAGTTATTAGTTTAGAGTATATTTATTATCAATTGTGCATAATAAGGCACCATCCATAAATTACGTCACTAGAATTTCACGATTCATTAACTCCTGCCATGACATTGTCACAGCTGGTCAATGTAAGACTCCCCTCTAGTATGACGACACATATATACTGATAAACCAGGTTCCAGTGTAATATGAGGCGACTACATTTTTAGTAGTGTAAACTGGCCGAAATAATTTAAACGTTATGTTTATATAGATACGGAAATATATTGGGGGTTTCTTTAATAGGTAGTTCAATTAATATTTTAATACTTATGATATAGGTGTATATATATATATATATATATAATTTTACAACGTGACGTCACTACATCTTAGATAGCTCCCGCCCCTTGTTACACTGACGATCTCCTTCCCCCTCAATGAGTAATGTAATTTATGAATGACCCGTAAAAGCTACTTAGTCTTGTACTAGATGCCCTAGTCGTATAATCTTGTCCTTCTAATTGTTAGAAAATATATGTATATTAATACGGTAGGCCTGCGAGATACCTCTAGCTGTTTCTGGGTTAGTTATGCTAACTTTAATATTGATCCCACTTAGTAGTCAGTATAGCAATTCATATATGTGTCACATAAATATAAGGTATACTTTGATGTAGAATACAATGTTTTAGGTAGTGTGATAATTGCTATCAATACGATAACAAAATAATTCTTTATCTTTTATACGTCTTTCACAAGAAAAAATAGAAAATTATGAGGTTATATGAGTGTTCGATAGTATTTTATAAACCACTACGATTTGTTAGCCAATATTCTACTACACAAACTGATCAAACTCTTAATCGAACTACATGCGAGTCGATTCTGAAGCGCCATGTAGTACTTATTAACATTGTAATAAGACTCATGAAATGAAAACAAACAGACTTTCATACAGATCTTTACAGTAGTGTAAACTACTGTTATTAATTATAGAGGTTTAGATAATTAGTGTATATTAGTATTTCTTACCTAATATATTTTACAAATGACTTCTATATCTTTAAATCTAACTTCTAAAAAACTAAGCATTAAAAGGACTTAAGTTCACGATTCGGTCATGGGTAATGTCCCTTACCATCACATACTACCGGCATTCTACGGTGCAGAGAATATAGAACATACAGTCTATGTTATTCGTTAATTCTATACGTGACTTTTCAAAATCGGATAAGTATTTTTCAGTTTTTCGTAATAGACAAAATGTATAATGTATGTAAATATTTTTAATTAAACCGCACGTTTTTAATCTGAACAATTGCTACTGCTTATAAGACACCAGAATAACAAAGACCGTATTCGAGCATGTCATGGCAATAAATTTTGTATATAGACAAAATGTATAATGTATGTAAATATTTTTAATTAAACATTTTTAATCTAAATAGTAACAAAGACCGTATTCGAGCATGTCATGGCAATAAATTTTGTATATAGAAGTATTCATATAAATAGTGCACAGTATCTAAAGGTATGATCACAGCATTATTATTAGGAACTTCTTTTTTTAAAAGTTTCCAGTTTTAACAAAATCTTTTAAATTGTGAACATGCAACAACTATTGGATAGATTCAATATTTATACTGCAATACTTAGCATATTTAGTAAATAATTTTGGAAATTACACAAAACGACAGTTATTTGCAACTTTGACCTGTGGAAGAATTTAGTTCTCAGTTTCTAAACTGTTAGAGAATTTTATTTAATTGCTATGCTTACACACGTGTGAAATTGTAGTGCATAATTTATATATATTTATACCCATGTCTAGGCTTCGATCCACGTAAATAACCGAGTCTTTCTAAGCGACTTCATATATTAGAGGGATCAAGTTCATTGACAAATTTTAAAACAGTACGCCATTGGGTTCATTGAATTATTCATTACATATTTTCTACAAATTTCATTAGGAATAACAACGAATTACTGATTTACAAAAAAATTGTAACAAGAATAGTAATTAATTTAAACTTATTTAACCTTTCAATTTTAGCGAATCAAAATTTAATGTAAATCATTCTTGATTCTAATAAGATTTAAAGAGCAAAATCATTTACTAAATATGCAATACGGCTGTCTGTACAAATACGTTCCAATCGCAATGCTACGAAACTTGCAGCCGAAAATCTTTTACGTTCAAAATAATTCTCGTTTTTACTTTCGCGTGATCAGTGTCTGGGTGCAATTGGGAAAGAATAATACTTACCATGCTTATTTCTGTCTTGAAGCAGGAATTCTGGATTATTATAGTCAAGATAATCAGACAGTGCTACTTCTGATATGCAAAATTCACAATAACTGTGGTGTGCCATGCATGGTCTGGACCGTACAGAATATTGCGTGATCAATCCTAAATTACATCGCACACAGAAGTACTCGTAATTGCATATACACAAACACAAAGGTGACGAGCTTGGTAATTCAGTTTTCTATAAATTATTTGTTCCAAATAATGAAGTATGATCAAACCATAAGACACATTCCTAGCACGTACCTGACAGTAAGGGAATTTAATTTGAACTGGCAGACCGATATGATAAAGAATAATGTATTGTCGTATTTAGAAGTATCACACTAGTTACCCTTTACCCTTAGTTTTCTTGATATGGTACAAATAATGCGAGTCGAACCTTTATAGTAGAACTTGAAAATTTATACTTAATTATGTTCTGGTCGCGAAATACAAAATATTTAGTTACAAGTATGTAACTAAGTTGGTTTAGCTATATTCATTAAAGCATTTATATAAACCATTCTATTAAGCTTTTCATTTAGACGGTTCTGTTGGAATGATTTGATTGAATTTTTTTAATTTCGCAACTAGCACTACTTAATATTATGGGTCACGGAGAAAATTACTGACTAAATCTAGATAGCATATTTTTGGATAAGTTACTGTGCGATTTCAAATAATTAAGCATTGTTTTATTTTATCAACATACATGTCACTTAAAGACCTTCATGGACACATAAACTATGTCTAATTGTTAAGCCTATAATAATTATTTATTGATTCATATTAGGCCTAAATGTATATTATTATTTACATACACGTCTGGACAGTTCTCTATTTTAATTTTTTACCGTTTGGAGTGAGAAAGCTACACAATATTATTATTGGAATTCTTGAAATCGAAACTAGTTAAGATAAGAACTCATGTTTTCATTTTATAAATAAAAATGCAGTTACCATATATATATAAATGAGCACCTAGAGAAGATATATTTTCTCCTATGGCAACAATTATTGTGATTATTGTAAGGCTTTATATTTTTTACTTCGGATCTCCCGTCATGAATGACGAAGGTCCACATCTGGAGCGCCGGTAGATTCCAACAGCCCTGTTGTGAGTGTGCGTCCTTAGATGAATCCGCAGAAGGTGCGCCAGTACTGTCATCACCTCATGCTTCAGTCTTTGAACAGATTCAGGTCAGTATTGAACGAAAGATTTGTATTGAATGTATTCAGCATTTATTTGCAAGAAATACTTTACAGGTGATAGACACTTTTGAACCGTTATGTTATACATTTTAGACTTACCAAAATTGAAATTGCAACGTAAACTATAGCTTTAACTGGATGCCATAGAATACAGAAAGGCACAACTGGCATAGATACCTGTAAAAATTAAATATATTAATAAAAAATCAAGCACAAATCTGATTAAATTATACTTACGTTTTGGTTTAGGAGGTATTAGTTTTATAGAACCAGGTTTCGATTCAATTGTTTCGACAGTCTTAGGCTTCTTTTCTGGTGGATTTTCATTATGTACAGGTGATGGTCTTTTAGGTATTTGTATTGTGGGTGGTAGAACAGGTGTGACCTTTTTATTTAATAGGGCTGCGCGTGATGGAGGAGGTTTAACCTCTTCTTCCAATCCATGTCTCCTAAATTTGGAATGAAAAGTTTTTACTGTTTTAGGTTTAGGGTCATCTGGTTTTCTAACTTCAATTGATATTGATGGTTTTTCCTTTTTTACATCACTCAATTTTGGTATTTTTCCTAATTTTTGTATAGATGGAGATAAAGGTTTGTCTTCAGTCTTTTCCGTAGATAATTTTGGTACCTCTTTTTCCTTTTCAAGTTTCACCTTGTTTATATCGCTATTGAGTACTATTTTACCGTTCTTGTCATCTTTAGACTTAACAGAAGAACTAGATTTATCATTAGTTTTCTTACCAATACTATCACTTTTAGATTTCGAACTATGAGAGGAATTTTTATGTTTGTCTTTTTCCTTGTCCTTCGATCTATCTTTACTACTATGCCTGCTTGAACTACTGCTTTTATGATTACTACTACTCTTATGTTTATCACTCGACGATGAACGCGATTTACTAGAATGTTTTGATGAATTAGATTTAGAACTACTGCTGCTGCTTCTGCTAGAAGATCTTTCTTTACTTCTAGTTTTACTTTTGTCTTTTGATTTTTCTGTATCGGAGGATCCATCAGATAGTCTACTCCCAGCATCATCCACCTGTGATATAACTTGCTTGCCTTCTTTTAAAGAAATCTTTAAAACGGGTAAATTTTGATCTTCCGCTTCTTCGTCTTTATTTTTAATATCTTTCTCTCTTTTAATTGCATTAGTATTCGTGGTTACATCAGATTTGGCAGCTATAAGTATTTCATTATCTGCTGGAAGTACGGTATTTTCAGCGTCGGATATAGCTTTAATCTTAATTTCGGAATTATCCTCATTTTTTATAGAAACAGAGTTATTTGCAAATTCCGATTCAGATATAATTTTAGCAATGTCGGACAGTAAAATAGGTTCTACTTGTTCTCCCTTCACAGTTTTGAGCCACTGTTCAACCAATTTAGAAGCGAGGGCTCTAATAGCTAAAACGGAAATAATTATTCAAATTATATAGTATTATGAAAAACCAAGACGTGGGCGAAACTAATTTGAATGATATATTTTGTAGCAAATAATATATAACATATTAATAGACAAAAGTATGTTGAGCTATTAGTAAAATACATGGTATGGAGGCCTGACACTTTAAGTCATACTGATGACGATGTCGTTGATGCTGCATATTGTATAGATATAGGCGGCGGTTACCACCTATCATCACGTGGGCCAATGCCAATAGCCTATTCAACATTCCAGTCAAATATAAATAAATATTATTGAGATAAAACAGCTAAAGCTAGAAATATATCAAAACAGTCGTAACAAATTAAAGTTAACATAACGACTTCTATAATAATGTTTTCCTCTTCTGTTTGTTCTTATATTCAAAGAAAATTTAATTTGGTATTAACATTGTATTGTGTACATTGTAATAAAACATATATATAATTGAAACATAACTTACCAAAATGATTACCATCCTTTGACAACTCCTTTACTAGTTTTGGGCAATTATTAGTTTTCAACCGCTCTATGTCTACTGGGCATAATAATAACAGTTCCAGTAATTCTCTAACAAGTGGCCAATTTTTAGCTACTATGCCTTCGGTTAACCACATGTGTACTAACAGCCAACCACCAGAGCCCATGAACATACGTAGTATTTCAATATCAGTACATTTTAAAATTTGTATGTATATACATTTTGATACCAACTTCTTAGAGAATTTGGTCATCAAGCTGTAAAAAAAAATACATAAAATATAAGTAATTTTTGAAAACAAGTTACCTTTCCAGTACGGCGAATGTCCGCTGCATTGTAGTAAAATGTTCTAGCCTCTACAATGCAGTGGATGTTCGTTTAGTAGTAATACAAAACATTTAAATAGTAGTTATATATTGCGGAAAATGTTATAATAATATATGATGAGTATTATCCAAAGTGGGGGTAGTTACAGGCAATTTAACTGTCGACGTATGGTAAATCTAACACTTGGTATATCCACATTTCACTTTCACTATATATATTCGAATTTAACGTGAAGGAGTGAGTCTACCGCTTTTCTCTCCAATTGATTTGGTTTGTTATCGGTGTTTAAATCAGGCATTTCGATCATAAAACAGTTATTTGGTGTTAGTTGAATTGCGCAAATGCGCAAACTTCATTCTATATTGCCCATACCCTCTTCTTATTTGCATACCACTGAATACTCTATTATTCACTTCAAGATGTTGATGTAATGTCATTGAAAAATAGTCACAACAATACCTAATTAGAAATTAAGAGAATGAATATAAAATAATTTAAACAATTAACATTATTATGGTTACATTGAAATCTTACTTTGCTAGTCTCTCAACTTCACCTCTGCTTTTGATTCCACCAGTGGGTGAAAGAAGTATACTGAGGCATTCCAGCAATTTAATTGGATCAATGCGTGGCTGAAACAAAAAAAAAAGGAAAGTTAATGTTTTGTAATTATATATTTATTTATATATGATGAGATCACAAACATCACCATCATTGAACATTTTAATACTAACTTTCAGCTGCAATCTCACTACTTTTGAGTCTATAAATTTTAAAATAAACCGTCGACCTGCGGCACTTTTATTATTATGACAAACAGATTTAAATGAATGAATATTTTTAATTGTGATGTAAATATAGTAACTTTATTCATAATATTACCAATCGATAGGTAAAAGGTTAGTTTATATGGGGGTCTATATAATATAAAATTATTTTTTTATTATTTATATTTCTAACAGAACAAATAATTTGGTCTGTTAGGAATATCTTAATAATATTATAAAACTAACTAGCTGTTTCGGCAAACGTTGTTTTGCCATATAAATTTAAGTACTAAAATCGCTATTAAAAAATAGGGACTGGTGGTAGGATGAAAATTTAGGGTTGTATGTATTATTAAATACCACTTTATAAAAAAATGTTAGGGTCAACCCTTATCACTTAAGGGTATGAAAAATAGATTGTTGCCGATTCTCAGACCTACTGAATATGTATATAAAATTTTATAAATATCGCTCAAGTCGTTATCTCGTTTCGTTTCGGAGGAGTATGGTAACTAACATTGTGACACGATATACATATAAGATATTATAAACGCGAAAGTTTGTAGGTATGGATATTTGATACTCTTTCACGCAAACACTTCAGAACGGATTTTGATGAAACTTTACAGTAATATAGCTTTTATTAAAATTTAATGAAAGTGAAACCGCGAGCACAGCTACGAAATAATAATTAAATGTGAGTAAAATTGATATTTTTTCTTTTGAACCGATGTTGCTGTACTGACACTCCTGTTGTTAATGCCAATGTACCAGTATGTTTTCTTTCTCCGTTCCCCGCTATTGGTAGTCACAACATAATACATACACATATAATAGATAAATAAATAATAACTTTACTAAATAATAATACCTTTCATTTACACTGAGTGGTACAAAATTTATGATAATTCCTTACATAGTCTCTAACAAATAAGTAAATAGGTTATTATTTTTTATTACATATATATTATTTATATAAATTGATAAATATTCAAGAAATAAACTCGACACATTAATGGTATTAGGACTTTTTGGTTTAAGTAATTGAATGTAGTCTATTTGTGTAGGATATCTAAGTGTCTTTAATTTTTTCTGTAAATTCATGTATGTTTTTATCAATAAAAATAAAAAAATATACTAGTATATATAAACGCCTTCTATATATATTAACCCACTTCAACTGATAGGACCGGACCGTTTAAATTATTATTAAATATGGCCTTGTAATAGACGAACGGAATGTAAAATCTCTGTTTGCCCTATGGTTGACTGAGAGAAAATGGCTTATGTACTGATACACAAGCCATTTTCTCTAAGGTTTCTACATTGAGGATACAATATCGGAGAAAATTTAATATATTTTATAACGAAAATTTAAATCAGGCAATCAATAAATGGAGAATAATTTGTTTTATTCTATTAAGGTAGTATTAGTAATTGTTAATTAAATAAGCGCCGCGACGGTTTTGTATTATCTGTACTAATTTTTAGTAATATTACAAATGCGAAAGATGCTCTGTGTGTCCGTCTTCCTTTCACGCCAAAACTGCTGGACCAATTTAAATGAAATTTGATACATAAAGTCTAGACAACGAGAAAGTACATACAGACTACTTTTTAATGCGATAAAACTGTTGTAAGGGGTTAAAATAAAATAGAGATTTAAAGTTTGTATAGAAAATAGTCGTATATGCTATGAAAACTTTGTTTTTTTTTTTATTAAATTGTTAAATATTTTTCATTAATTGGTCAAAGTTACTATAACACAAAGGCGCGGGCACTGCTTAGTTACATATTTTACAGACAGTGCATAATTTTTTAATGAATTTACGATGCACTCCAACTGACGGGGCATGGTCGTATTTCTAAACGCCGTCGAGAGGTTCTTATTTTTCTACTGGTGAAACTGGGGCCAACAACAATATAATAATTCATAAAGGGATAAAATACTGTTTTTCCTATTGTAGTTTGCTACCCCGATTTGATTTTATGGATTTCAATTTAAAAATAAATCAAATTTATAACGTATCTTATTCCTTCAGAGGTGGAATTTCAACACATTTATCCTGGTTTCCAAATGATGTACAATTTAAGGAAGTAAAGATCTAAATGTCGTTATTTCATAAATACCTTGGGTGTAGAATTATAAAATTTCGTTGTTTATTATCGAAAAGTGAAATTAAATCATAATATTCTAAGAAAATAACAAATTAATTTCTTAATTTATAAAACACGAAATATTTCTTTATATATTTTGATAATAGTCCAATTTTTTAAGTATAGATCTAAGGCCTTTGCTGGCTTAGGATTGAAAATTTCAAAAATATTTTCTATATGGTAATCTAATTATGAAAAAAAAAATATGATAATTGACTTCTAATTTTTGACCTTACTTACCATTGTTTGGGGTATTGAATGATCATATAGTCCAGTCCTTAAATTTTAGTAGAGGAACGCATCTTTAATACGACTTTAAGAGTACTAGCAGACACGGCAAACTTTAGTTTGTCAAATTAACTAATATGGCTATTAAAATAGGGGTTTAAGGTAGAAGAGTGAAAATTTAGGTTTGTATGTATTTTTAATGCCGAATAAAAATAATATTTCTAAAAGTTATGATTTTTCTGGTAGGTGGCCCATACCAAATAAATCAATTATTATATTATATATATTTTTTTTTTGTTATAATCATAACCTTGGATAATTTTCTATTCTCTGAGCTACCGAGTATACGTATAAAATTTCAGTAAAATCGGTTCAGTTGTATCGTAAACAAATAACGTGACACGAAATATTTATATTAAAATGGATTAACTTCAACCAGGAAAACAGGTTCACACTATGAAATTATTATATAATAATCGTCATCCAATTATTGTGAAACGATATATTAATAAAAACAGAAAAACGTTGTAGTGACGTAGCGAGCGTGAACTCTTTACGTGACTTTCGAACGAGATTTTGGTAGTGTTATGTAGTACAACGAAAATAAACGACCTAAAAAGAAGGTAAAGACAATTTGTCTTTGCGTGGTGAACTCTTCAAATAATCAAACGTGGTTAAACCGAACGATTCATAAAAGAAATGTTAGTTCTGAAGATTAGCCTTCACATACATACAGTCAAAATTCATAAACTTTATAATATTTAACTACAATTAAAGTTTAAAATTATTATAAGATTAATATGTAAGTTCAAACTAATTATTTCTGTCCATTCAGTTTCAATTTGAGGCCCTTGGTGGTCTAGCGGTTCCACACTGCTCGACTTCCTACGTACTTTACGTTCGTAGGTTCGAGTAGTCGCAAGATGCAAACATTTGTATTGAGAAGTATGATTGTTTATATCCATCTGGGTGTTTTCTATGTACATTATAAAAAAATCTAGTCAAGAATTTTGATTCATTGTATAGTTAGCTGTCCAATCTAGACAGTAGTTATTTTGATAAAAAAAATTATGACGTGCTTGAGACCGAAAGCTATTAATGAATGTATTTTATTTTATCTGCGTACGCGTAAGAAAATCTGCTTAGCTTGGGACTAGAAGGCGATTTTTAAATTGTCCTGGTTTATTGTTATTAATAGTAATTTCATTGGAACTTGCTCGTGCCCGCGACTTTCAACAAATAGTATTTAAAGGTCATATGTTTTAAAACATTTTGGAATATGTTACGGGAACTTTGGTGAAACACTTCAGTGAAAACAGTGAAAGCATTCAAATCCGTTTAGCCGTTGATTAGATTAGGAGTCCTCCACAAATTAAGTCACACCAATTTCAGTCATTTTTAACCCCTGTCACATAATAAAAGAAAAAAAATCGTGTTTTATATCTAAAATTAAAATGTGATGTAAGTAAAAATAAATTACTCACAAGTCTAACAGCATAGGAAGGTGGAAAGGGTCACACGTACTTTGTCACTCCTCCTACACCTACAATGTCACACTTTGTCCCCCCTTAACGTGTGATGTAATATATCAATAGATAAGGAACCATTGATATATTACATCGCGCAAGCAAAAAATAATTTTCAGACCTCGATTACATTACAAGATGTAATTACTTACATATTGCAACAGGATACAAGATCGTATGATTATATAGTATCAAAGAGTATTTGGTTTAATATTTTATTGTATTGTATGATGAAAAATTATTGCCAAAACTATTAGTATGTATATTATTGCAATTTTAAAATTACAACGAAATACACTATGAATTTTTAAAGTCCAGAATCCTAAAAATAAAAGAAAAAATGATAAACTGTTACTTTTCTTGGATTTTTTGTACGCCCGAGTGGCCGATCAATTATATACCAAGCATTCACGGCCTAAAAAAACACGCATAATGAAACAAATAACACCACGAGGTGACCTCATAGAGTAAAGCAGTCATCCCTACCCCTCCCCCTCCCGCCACTATGGGCGAATATTTTAAGTAAAATATTTTGTTAAAAAGAATATATTTTCATACAGAAAATAAATCCCTAGCAATATATAAAAACTTAATAAGGAATTAATGATAAAATGTCTATAGATTTACATAGATATTTTATCATTAATTCATATACATTTAGAAATGGTATGGTGACCGATTGATGAGTGACAAGAATTTTTTTTGTATGACACGGATTAACACTGTACGTCATGTGTTCGCTCTATAAAATGGCGGCGAGTACAAAGTCCATGTCTATTACATCCGCTAGTTCGATGTGTCATATGTATCTATTTTATGATCGTGGTAGAAGTTTTAATTTCCGTGTTTCTTTTTCGTTTTAATGTTTTATATATTCCCTCCAAGGATTCGTACACGATATGATAGGAATACTATGCGAAATAATTTCCTAATGTATTATACATACAACATAAAAATTAAATCATTACAATAATCAATACTGAAAAACTTACCATTTTTATTCATAAAGTTGCGACATATGACACGATAGAAAACTGCACAAAGAAACGCCACACCCTATTGCGACGCAACATGGCGGTACATAATGCGTCGTACTTGGTTACAAGCACGTCTACAATCACTATTAGTTATAAGTTATATCAGTTCAGATAGATTACTTTACACAATATAAAAAAATATAATCGTCTTATATCACGATTAAAACTAAATGTGTATATATACTACATATATGGGTAATATATATACACTTAATAATAAGTGTTAATTCAATTTGGAAATTGTTTACTTTTACTATAATAGTGTAATTCTGACAGAGACGTGGATTTTAGACTTAGGTTTTGCGATGTATATTTCAATAATTATTACACTTAGCAAATCAATGAGTTGGCAGAATTCCAGGCCAGGGACAGCTACGCCGTTCAATTCAAGAACACAGCCGTACAACGAAGAATGTGGCTGCAGAATGAAAGGAAACGAATGAAACGAATGATAGTGATATTCTAGAAAAAATTTACATTTCAAAGTTGCCAGCTTTAGAAAGTTTTTCCCCTAAATTATTTCAATATTTTTGTCCACGTATATTACAAAAGACATCATGCCCATTACACCACAAATGCCTCTCCTACTAAATTAGACTGGACCACCAAAATAACCAATAGACCCAAAGGAAGCAATAAATAATCAGTTTCGATTACGTAATAATAATTACAATGACATCGAATTCTATTCACAAAAATCGAATTGAATTACAATAAATTTAGTAAAAATAAATTTTACCGTAATTGTAATTGTGCAAATTAAAACAGTGACGAGTAGTTATTTGTAAAATGCAAAAGTAAAATAAACTTTTATAGTCTATTAGAACTTCAGTAATAAAACTGTGATCAAAGTACAAGGTTTGATTTTGTTTTATTATCTAAATGGATGGTAATTTTGTAATATATACTACATAGTATAAATACTTCCCCAACATCGTACAACGCACCCTCAATCACGTCGTCGTCACCAATTTAGCGGCCCCAACATAGCCGCTAAACATGTCAACCCCGCACGCCGTTATATCGAACCTAATTATAACAGATCTTAAAATTATTTTTATCAGCTCCCACAAACAGCGCAATCTCAAAAGAAGAGGCATACACTGAATAATACCCACAAGGTTTAGTTGAAGTTCAGAGTTAGGGAAGTATTTTTTAAATGTCCACATAGTTTGTGTTCTTAATACTAAAAATAATAATTACTTAATAACATGCAGCAATTAGTAATTATAGTAACTAGTATTTACAATAATGTAATTATAATAACACATTTCTTATTTATAAATATGTACATGAAAATTCAGTTCCTCCTATTAAAAATAGGTAAATTTTTCTCCAAATTATAGGAGAATCTTGCAGTTGATGGGGTAAATTGAACGAATGAGATGATTTCGTCAGGACGGAAAAGGAAATGATTTCATCTGAGCATAGAGAATTTGAAATCATTCATAGCGTTGCATTACATTTATTTTGGCCCAAAGTACCGGTAGACTCAATTAGTTCCTTTCTAAACTTTTCTTTAATATTGGTTAGGGTCTAATACTTTTTTGCGATTAATTGAACTTGCACGCTCTATTATATGCCCTAGTTGTGGGCATAGATTAATTACAAGTCCGGTTTTTATATAATTCTTTCAAAAAACACTGAAGGTGTGACATCAAATGGATACGTAAATGTAATAAAATAACAACATAGAATCTATTAATAAAGAAAAAAAAAATAAGTTAAATAGGTCTTTTCGTTGCATTGAATCAAGTGTTTAATTTCTGTTTTTAGTGTAAATTGGTGTTTATTTTTATTTTTAGAGCTTCGAGGAAAGGTTTATCTTCGATCCAATATTTATTCTCTATTTAGTTTGTCTTCAATGATGATACCTAAAATTAATGTTAATTATCGTTTCTTATAAAAGTTTTATTACACTGATTGAATGTGTATAATCTGTAGGTATTTTATTAAAGCGCGTAAAAGAAAATTGATATGATATAAATATTAAATTTAGGGTCATCACTACAACTGTAAGTTATACCTGTTTTCTATGAAAGAAATGGCGTTTTTTAGAATAATTGAAATGCTAAGTGATACATTCCGAGAACGCTATGAAACTAACTATCAAAAATTAAAAGTTACGATTCAACATATCGGTACTGAACTACACCATTACAGACATTGCAGCTGGTAACATTAATTGAAAACTTGACATTTACTCTTCGTGTTAAAAAAAAGAATATCTATCAACTCCAATGAAATCAACCTCCTTAATTTGATTTTATTCAGAGTACGAGAAGTGTACTTACTTTATTAAGTAATTGTAATTTTTATATGAGGATTTCGTTTGAGAATTTTAATTTATAAAACAAAATTAATAATGTGGAGTGATTCTTTATTAATCGTTTTTATATCTATTTGCACGGCATTTTTAGGAGAAGGTAATTGTTTATAAAATATATTTATAGACGGTAACGCTATTTACAGACATAATTCGAGTAACTGTGGTTTATGATCAGATAAATTGTTTTTGATTGAAAAGAAATTGGGCATGGCTCTTATATTTATCATAATTGCAACTATAAAACTCTGCATAACTAATGGATTTTACTTGTTTGATTTTTTTTTTATTCCTTGTATATTTGCTATCAGCCAATTAACATTTATCATATTTGATGGATTTAATTAAAATAATTATTGTGTTACAGGTCTCACTTGGATACTAGTTTATAGAACAGAAAAATTTCAAAAACTAAAAGTTGAAGTAGAGAGACAGAGTAAGAAATGTATGTTCTGATATTATTTTGTTTATTTTTGGTTTTGATCAGTATAATAATAATAGTATAACGGGATATTTCACACAGCACTATCTAGTCCTAAACTAATCAAGAGCTTGTGTTATGGGTACTAGACAATTGACAATTTATTTCTACTTCATAAATGGATTACTTATAGTTTTTGATTAATTACTACATTGGAACTTACTTTGTGTTATCTGTAATCTTCAATCATGGTCAGACCTGTTCAATCTTGGGAACTGAAAGTGTGGATACTAAAAAGGTGTATTATATGTACAGAAAGCAGTTAAATATTTAAATACAAGATTTGATATAAATTGAAGTTACAGTCAGTTGCATTTGCATTTGTAAATACATAATAAAGAGAAATGATGCAACTATTACCATAATATGATTGTAATAGTTGCAACCATAGGGAGTATAGCGGTGTACTAAACACACACAGTAGCTGCAAAATGTTTGTCTTTCAAATTATTTTCAGTGGAGAAACGAAAAGAAGCTCATGGTGATTCTTTGGACAAACAACATAAGAAGAAAATTGAAAGAGAGGAGGAAAGATTAAAGAATAATAATAGGGATCTGTCCTTGGTCAAGATGAAATCAATGTTTGCTATTGGTTTTGCCTTTACAGCTTTACTTAGCATGTTCAATAGTATGTAAGTAAGACACTCTTCTCAATTAACTTAATATTATGTATAAAAACTGCCACACTATATACCCACAAATAGAGGCGCCTATACTTTCCCAAATTAGTCAGACCTTACCTAAATTGGGATGAAAATCATTAATTAAATTATTGTTAGTACTTAATATTTCCATACAAATAGTAATTTAAGGTATTTATACTTAGGATTATTAATAATTAAATATGTAATAACATGTTTAAAATACTATTTAAATGAACACACTAACACTTACAATGTTTAATTATAAAAGTTATTTTTCAGATTTGATGGTAGAGTTGTAGCTAAGCTTCCATTCTATCCAATTTCTTGGATTCAGGGTTTAAGCCACAGGAACTTATCAGGAGATGACTATACAGATTGTTCCTTCATATTCTTATACATTCTGTGCACAATGAGTATAAGGTAAGAATTATGTTAACCTGTTAACCGAGCGGGATGTCTAAATATGTGAAACATCATACTTTTGTGTACATGTAGGACATATGTATACCTAGATTTTTAAAATTTCTGCAACACCCTGAAACCTGGAGAGGGTGGAATATTCCATACAAAAAATATATACATTAAATTATATTGTGCTGACATACTAACACATATTAGTAAGGGGCAATGCCCGTTATATGCTGCGTAATTAAAAAAGAAATTCCCGGTTAACAGGTTGTGTTCTCTCAATAAATTGTTTCATAGTGTTACAATACAAATGCCTTGAATATTTACTAGTGAACTGTAAGTGATGAGAAGCTTAGTCTACTCTATGATGCATATCAATATATCAGTGGTATAATGAATGTCACATGATTGTGATGTTCATGATGCTGTTTATGTATATATTTAGGCGACAGTTACTGCTGACCATCAGGTTGGCTATTAGCTAGTTTGCTAATATAATTACATAAACAGTTTTTTTTTATTATATAGATATAAATGTCCCAAATACGGTGTTTATCACATCTACATTGTGCTGACATGATCTTTCATAATTAATTTTAAAATTAATTCCCGTGCATCATCCTAGTCATAATAGGACACTTAGACATACATTTATTTTTGCCTTGGGCCAACTTAAGAAATCAGCTTTGGTTTGTTTATTAGGCTTTAATATTAGTTTTCGAAAATTAAAAAAGGTTGTTTGTTAAATACTGATACCCCATTTTATCTTTTTACTTTTCCACATCTCAAGGATATCCATTTTATCTTTTTAGTTTGGAATCCTAAAAGTTAAAGAAATGTACTCATCTCCACTATAAGTTATTATATGCTACCCTGTAGATGTATGTAGATCATTGAAGAAATTGTACCTAGTGAGGAATTTCACATAAAGATAAAAAATATTATCTTTTGTTATTGTAACTATATTTTGTTTCTAACATGTATTTTTTCTTGCAGACAAAACATTCAAAAGCTTTTAGGATTTGCGCCTTCTCGTGCCGCATCTAAACAAGGAGGTGCACTGTTTGTACCGCCACCAGCACAGTTCAAGTAATAATTGCATAATGTAAATTATAGAATAATTTATTTCAAATAATTAAATATTGTAATTTAACCATTGTATTATTTACATTCACTAGTACTGGTTTATTGAATAACCAAATTTATAATATTATCCCTAATTTTAAAAAAAAGTTAACTTAAAGGATCATAATTTAAATTATATTCCTTTAAGTTAACATTTTTCAGCATTACATGGAATTGTATTTTTTTCCTGAGTTGTTGTTACACATCAAATTCTTTAAAACAACCCATACTTTGTATACAAAACATGTATCTTAGTTACCTAAATTAATATATATTAAATTCTACTAATGGCTCATTAATAAGTAGCCTATCAAATCCCAATCTTGTTAGATCTATTGTAGAATAGTGACTATCAATTATTAATTCTGAAATAGCTCTACCGATTCCTGGAGCATGGTGTAAACCTGAAAGAAAGATTATTGTAAATAAATTATTTAATCTTAGTCCATGAAAACAAGCATTACTGAAATACCAAGGTCTACTTTGTACAAAGTTGAAATCTATTTATGGTATGAGTTCAAACGAGTTATTACGTCAATGTTTTAAAGAATCAAATATCGTGTGTGTTTCGAAAGCCTTAAGAGGTCTAAATTTATCATAATATATATCTCAGTTCTTGGAATAGCAAAAATAGCAGTATTATACCAATTACATAAAATTATATTCAAAAGGAAATCCTCAAATCAGTTAGCATGAGTTTTGTTTTATTACTGTGTGTACGCGCAATTACGCATCCAGCTGGATTACATATACTTACCATACTTGCCAAATCCTGCTGCTATGTACAAATTGTTGTGATATGGATGAGGGCCCAAAATACCAGTATCATCGTATGTGTTGCAGTCTTGTAATTCACTAGAAATTTTTAGTACCTATAATAATTCGAATTGAATTAAACAAAAACGACTTTGCTACAATACTCAATGAAAGTTTCATTAATTCAAGTCGGTTAAGCCGTAACTTATATTAGCGTGTACAAACGCATAGGCAAACAAAAATTATAAAAGCGTAAATTATTTTTTTCGACGTTGGGTATAAACAAAGAAATTCATTGTGTGCAAATTAATTAATAATTAAATATCCCCTGATATATCATTACTGGTATTCATATTTATGAATGGCCAAGTGTACCTGGGCTCCAGTCGTGTTTGGGAATCTGTTGATCAATGTTGGCTCTATAATATTTTTGTAATAATCTTCTTTAGATAATGTTTTGCTGTCGTCTCTAATTAACGGAACTAATCCACACAACAAGTTGTCTTCCAAACAATTTCTCCTTAACCACAAACCACTAGTATCCATTACAATGGGAGTATTAAGTCCAGTTTTCTTAGCTTCATTTTCTATAGAATATATCTCATATTGTCTATAAAAAATAAAAATAATATATTATTAAGCAGCTTATAATAATAATAATCGACCCGACATGGTACATGATGGCTCAACTTCACAACGTCAGAAACTATTGGGGTTAATTCACGATGCTACGATGGGTTCTCTAACCTCATGTTCGTCGTAGCCATCTCCTCTGCTGTCCCTCTGGGAGTGAACAATTATATTGTTTACTTTTTTACATATAGTATTTAAATATTGATCAAGTTTTACTTATAATATGAACTAATACTTTAACTACGATTATTTGTGATGATCTGTAATATGACGGTATACAATAACTTGCGATTTGCACCCTTTTCTATGAAACTGGCATACTGTCTGCCATTGGCGGGAAGCCTAATTTAACAACTGTCGCTTATATACATATCACCTTGTCATGTGATGCCCATGGCCTTCATGTATTGCCATTCATGAGGACTAAGGTATGTGATCCATACACATAACACATGACATCTGTTGTTCATTGCCATATCACATGCTTCAAATCAAACCTACAAAGCAAGCTACTTGGTATCCTGAAAACATTTATAAAGTCTATGAAGAGACAAATCGATAAGTACTCTAGTATAGCATAATGCTTATACAAAAATACACACAAACAAAATTTAAATGAATATATATGAATTTGAGGTGATGTGCACGGAGAAAGCCCATTCAGTTGTATATATTGCACACATAAAATAAAATAGCCTATCTACTAAATTTTAATATTACATGACAATACAAAAACTATGAGATAGAGTAATATGATTCATCACTTGGTTTTATTAAGACCAAGTACTAATAAAATTTAATGATGATAAATGTTAATAAATTCATTTTCGAGGATGCTTAATTCAAGAATTTTAGTAGTGTAATGGTCATGTTACAATATTGCACCTTGATTCTATGGGTAAAGGTATAGAAAGAAGTCCTTCACTTTGTCCCACTTTGGCCAATTTTGCTATTTCTCCTGACTCATGCCCAGCTGCCAATATACAAGCAGCAAACTTGATAGCATATTCTTCATTATCAGGTGTTCTATATACAACTTTGTTTATTTTTTCATATGTACCAGGAGACACACCTTCCATCAAAACATCACGTTGTTTTTCCATTTCAAATCCCACTACTTCAGCATTTACATAAATAGTTCCAAGTTGTTGTGCTTTTTGTACAAGGCCTTTCAATAATGCCCAAGAATTAACTACACCTTCTGATTCTAATCCTATACACCCTGAAACAAAATAGTTCATGTTTTTAAATGTACACAAACAATGTAAAATAAACTCTTAAGACTACATATTTTATTGGATAATCAAATGATAGTGATCCATTGTTCACATGACCAAGCTGTTTATCACACATCACACAACCTTAAGCGCAGTCCATTAATCATGGGATGTTTATTAGCATTTTTAATGCTCCACCTTAGTTTATCTATGTACCATGTCAGGTTCACTTCCACATGGTTCCCCTGTAAACCATGGTGGCTAATTCCAGGTGAATTTGTCATGGTGGGCTAATTGACCTAACCTCATATGGTAGGTTGAACATTTTATCATCCTCCACTGGTGCCCTGCCATAGTATACCACTAGAGCAGATGTGTGCACCATTTCATTATTTTAGATTGTCACACTATACATGATGTATTAAATATATAGAAAAAATGTATGTATTTACATATTTCTATCAGTTGTCTAATGCAGCTCTGTTAAACTTACCTAAATGGTGGTGTGAATTGCCTAGATTATTATTATAGATACATATAATTTTTAGTACTGCAGAAAAATTATTTCAAAATTGTACTAAAGCATCATTAAGTAGATTTGTAAATGCAATCCCTTAACGCACATGAAACAATAGTAAAGGGCATTTGACATGTTTTTCACAAAAATGGCAAAACATTAGAGAGGCAATTAATATTACCACAGTAATTCTGAAATTTCCACTGTAATGTTTTGTCCATTAAGTTCTGTTTGTTTCTTTTCTTTTTTACTAGAAAAACATATAATTAACCATCTTACCAAGTTGTACATCTTTGGTGTTAATCCATGGGTATCTTGAATTAATTTCATCTGGTGTCAGTAATTCATTTTTAAGACCATATTCTTTTTGTATAGTCACAGTTGTTTCTAACTTATCAGCATATTTTTCACTAGCTAACACCAAATATCCACTTGGATTATATTGAACATCCACATCATCACCTAAATTTTCTTTAGCTTTCCTTATAAATTCTGTACCATACTGAGATAAAAAAACATTTTCAGGCAAAGAAAAATGTTGAGTAAGTGTTCCAAGTGAAATATTGTTTTGTATATTTTTATACTGAAATAAAAGGCATATGTTGAAAAATTATGCAAATGTCAGACTTACTGATGATAGGTCAAAGAAATTAATGAAAAATTCAACATGTAGAATAAATAAGTTTCAAGTGGACACTCATGTCTAATCAATTAAAACTTAAATAATTATACTTTAAAGCACATGGGCTAACTGATCAGAGCTCATGCTCATCTTATCGTCCCTCACCCCCCACCGTGTAAACCGTTTTTTTTTTGGATGCACCATTCCATTATCATAAAAAAAAATATCCATCGAGGTGATTGCATCATTGCATTAAAAAAAAACTAGATATCGTAATTTGACCACGGACTAATATACTTACAGTAATATCTTTTTCTAATACAACTATAGATAATCCATCTGCGGCTCTTCTTTTTAACCAATACGCTGTTGCCGACCCAATGAAACCACCTCCAATAATAACAATGTCTACATGTTCAGGATAAACAGGCTTTTTTTTATTAATACCCAGAAACTCAGGCGCATCCTTCGCAATTACTTTCCATGTTTTGACAAAAGGATTATCTTTTCTGTAGTGCCGGAGGTTAGATATATTTTTATTTACAATATGACTGAAAAGTTTCATAAATATCATGACGAAATTTCTTAATTTCGCTAACTCTTTGTATAGGTAGTTTTTATAATATTTTAGTGCAGAATAAGTCTTTAATAAGGAGTATTTACAAAACAGATAACAATATATTGATTTTGTATTTTAAGCACATTTCATGATAATTGAATAATAGAAACAGACTCAACTCAAACTCATATATACAGTAGTAGTAGTGGTATATTTTATCCACAAGTGGATAGGCAAAGGTACGAGACCATACAGCCTAATCTTCAGTAGTATTTCCATGAAATTCAAAAATTCTTCAAGGCGATATCGCCAAATCTTTTCATTAATGCATCATACATTCGTCTTTTCTCTGTCAGTTGTCAATATGGCACATTGACAGTCTGGGATGACCTCTGTCATGTTGTTCGTGCCCAAGAAGGAGACCTATATTAGAATGAAGAATCCAAATTCAAATAGCAGCTATTTCAGCAATATTGTGATTATGAAGTTACTAATATGTCAAAAAAGATCGAGTAAATGTATTCGAAGATTGTCACTTAGGAACAGTTTTGTTAGATCGTCATCACTTTTTACAGTAAGATTCTTAATATTTCTATTCATAGATAAATATTATAACAGAATTTATTCAGTATGCAAGTCCATTATGTACCCAAAATTATACTTCGTTCGAAACAAATTATTCCCACACATTTAAATCTCATATGATAGTCTTTGTAGAACGTCCCAAAGACGAAAGAATTCTCGTACAAGTAATTTTGTTGGTTGGTTGCACTGTATCACATTATAACGCGTCTATAAATAAAAACTAATACAAGTACCTAAAAACAACAACATACCTAATTAGTATAAACTTTCGAAATTACGAACTATCTCTAAGTATTTATACATAAATTCTAACTTCTCATAAGTGTCATAATCATATTGCGTTTGTTGCTGTCGCATTGCGATTTCTATTGCTTCTGTTATTGTTCTGCGACGGGACACAAACACAGAGTACTTTTATAAAAACTGTAAATACTGAAGTTAAAACCACAATAAAAATAATTATTTTTATTAACCTATTAATTATAGTGATTAGTCTATATTAATGTATAAATATATTTGCCATGGATTCTAAGTATACAACAATTATTGGAGGCGATAATGGACTCAAAAGGAAAGCTACTATTGTTGATAACCTATCAGTCAAAAAGTTGAAACTGTTTAGAGAAAATTCACATGTGGTTGAAAAGGGTAAAGTTAATGTGCAAATTGCAAAAACCTTACCAAAGACAATCCCTACCGAGAATTTACAAGAAGCAAGAAGAAACTTACCTGTTTATTCTGTCCGTGGCAGGTTAGTATTAAATAGAGAGTTCATTACATGCCTTTTTTGTAATAATGTTTTAATCCACGTTTTATATACTAATAACTACTTGTTGTTTCTTAAACTTTTCTTAGTAGATATAAATATTTGAGTACAAATCGCAATTTGGGGCTAATACACGTACACAGGCAAGGCACTAGCGAAGGAGGATAGGATGGGTATATATATATAATTCACCAGGAATTAACAATGATGGTTTTTAGAGATGACCATATGGAGCTCTTCCTAATATGGTTACATAATTAAGTCCTCATTACTACTCATAATTTGACTAACAATATTTTTAGAACATCTATATATACTAATGAGTGAAGACCTTGAACTATATTTAATAGATCCATTCTGAACAGACTGTATAGAAATTCTAAAAAATATGTTTTCCTCATCATCAATATACACATGTTTTTGGATTAAAACATATTTTTAATTTCTATAGAAATTATATATCATATAGCACTTTCTTTTTATTTTAAACAATTTTATGTTTTCACATAAAATTACAGATTAATAGAGGAGATAAAGAAACACCAAACAATGATTTTGATTGGTGAAACAGGTAGTGGTAAAACAACCCAGATTCCTCAATTGCTACATGAACACAGGCTTGAGGGTAATGGAATTATAGCAGTAACCCAACCACGAAGGGTAGCAGCTATCACAATAGCTCTTCGTGTTGCATCTGAGATGAACACTGAAATAGGTGCTATAGTTGGGTAAGTCTACTGTTTGTTTTAGATATTTAAAATGATGTATTTTATAATTATATGACCAAGGTAGGCATAATACAAAATAACCCTGTGTACCTTTGTTTCACCTATTTTTTATTGTTAAAGAGCTTGCTGAGTTTTAGTTTGAAGAGTGAGATAAATCAGTGAAAGTGCAGTATATGGAGGCATCACACCATAATTCTTATAAGTATAGGATTATAGTTCATTTCACAATCTTGCATCCATAGTATTGTATAATTTTATGTATGTAAAACTGCTGGCATAGTTTTACATATGAAATTTATAGCCTATTATGTGTTATTCTGATGCTCTCATTAAAATCCATTTAGAAGTTTGTTGCATGAAAATGTAACAACCATCCATCTATACTCATACACATACACATTTATAATATTAGTATAATAGTTAGATGCCAAGGTACCTGGGTCACAAAACGCACATTTAAGAATATTTTATTAAATAAATATTTTTTTCAGGTACTGTGTAAGGTTTGAGGATGTTACTAGTACAAAAACTAAGGTTAAGTACATGACAGATGGTATGTTGCTTAGAGAAGCCATACTAGATCCATTGTTACGAAGATATTCCATAGTGATACTTGATGAAGCTCATGAGCGTACTGTTAGTACAGATGTTCTATTTGGTATAGTTAAATTAGCACAAAAAGAAAGAAATGGGAATAAATCAAATCCACTAAAGGTATGTTTAAGTGACAAAACTAAATTTGGCATCAGTTCTTTATCTTGCCCTATGCCTACAATACAATGATTATCTACAATAAGATCTAAATTATTGATCTATTTTTAAGCAGTGTCTATATTTGCTTCATTGATATGTTGTATTGATATTTTAGTCTATGATTTAGATTTTATTTAAGAACTGTCAAAAATAATCATATTATGCTAAAATTGTAATAGGATTTTTCTACATTTGTATACTGTATATTGTTATTAAGTATATTTCCCTTATGTTAATATTGTAACTACAGCTTTTTAATTTAGAAGTTGTTATATTCAATGGTAAAGTTCTTCATTTTACTGAATTGGATTTGAGGGTGATATGCACTTTCAGACTAATTATATAAATATAGATCATGTCTTTGATACTATCACTGTAATTTATTTTTAGGTAATCATAATGTCAGCCACAATGGATGTAGATACATTCAGACAATACTATGATAATTGTCCAGTTATATATTTAGAAGGCAGGACATATCCTGTAACTATTTATCATTCAAAATTGAAACAAGAAGATTATCAATATGCTGCAGTTTGTACAATATTTCAACTCCATGCCACAACACCGCCTAAGTATGTGCAGTTATATAATTTACAGCATATTGTTACTTTCATTATAAGTTATTTAAATTATTAAAGGATCTTCTTATTATAGGTTCTTATATTCGACTCTGAATACTGGCTATAAACATTAATTTTACTGTTTCTGTAATAGTTACATATGCCTTTAAACTGTTTTATTATTATTATTATAGCTTTAAAATCCACATAATATTTTTCAAACATTATACTTATTATTGTTATTTATTTTTTGGTTTATTTACTATATTTTTTTCTTATTATGTAGACCCCTCGGGTAAAAGCCTCCTGCATCTTCTGCCATCTCTCTCTATCCATGGCAGTTTGCATCCAGTCTATTCCTGCTATGTTTTTTGTGTCATCTGCCCATCTTTTTTACTGCTGTCCTACTTTTCTTTTGCCTGTTGTACCCAACCATTTTGTCATTACATTAGTCCGTCTCCTGTCTTTGTATCGCACCAAGTTACATTTTTGTTTCAAACTGAACTGGAGAGCATCTGTCAATTTGGTCTTCTTTCGGATGTCTGTATTTCTGGTTTTTTGTGTTCTTTTAAGGTTCAAAATACATCTTTCCATCGCATGTTGACAAGACAAGAATTTGTTATTAACTTTTCTGTGTAGATCCATGTTTAAACTGAAAGGGAAAATAATTTACTTAATGAATTACTTACTTAATTTTTTTAACATATATATATATATACACATATTTCCAATCTTAAAGAACAGAAAAAATAATAAGCAATATTTTATTTCATTTACTATTGTGTTTAAAATATTCAAAATTTTAAATTAAGATAATGAATAGTTTTATAAATAATCATAATAATTGGTCAATTCTGTGCATGTTTATTTGCAATCTTTCTTTAGTTACTACATAACTAGAACTTCACTACTCTGTTATATGTAATACTTTACACTATTACTAGAGTGTCTGTCACTCCTTAGGAGCGCTGTGCTCGGAATTGAGTTCAAGTAATCAATGAAAATAGATACATGTTATTTATATCTATGATAATATATTTACTTTTTTTTAAGATTATAATAATGTTCCAGCCATGACTTCCTTGTATTTTTAACTGGCCAAGAAGAAATTGAGACTGTCATGTATAATATTAAGCAAATTGCTAAAGTAAGTAAATATTTTTTAATGACCTATTTTTATAAATATACCGCTACATGTTCGCTACCGTTACCGCTACATATATTTTATATTTTGAATTACAGGAAGCACCTGGGCCACCTATTAGGGTGTGTCCATTGTATGCTGGTCTTCCAGCCCAGAAACAGTTACAAGTATGGAAGGATACTCCACCGGGCATGCGGAAAATTGTCTTAGCGACTAACATAGCCGAGGCATCTGTCACCATTCCAACTATTAAGTGCGTCATTGATACGGGCGTTGTCAAAGAAAGGTATTCTTGATCTTTTGATATTATTAGAATACCATTGTTTACATTTATGTAGGTACTAGCTGACCCGTGCAACGTGAATGATTATCTAAACGAAACGCTTTTTAAGAATAATATTGTTCTTGAGGTGACTAATGATTGACAATCTCATTATGAAATGATTTAAAAAAAAATCGTGTATGTTTTTGTACGGTTAAGGTACCTAGTTACCAAAGTCTAAGAAATGTAGTTAATTGACAAAACTGTATTATTGTATTAGGAGTAATGGAGTACAGTACATTGTAAATTATTCGTTACAATGTATACTTTCAAATCCTTGCAATTTAATATATCCTTTCTGACTATACCTGTACTGAATATTTAATTACTGCTAAACAACGTGCTAAGCTGCATTTCGGTTGATGCTTGAGATTTTTCAGTCCTCGAGAATAGTAATATACTAAGGGCATCACCAGGTAACGTGATGTCTGCTGTGCTATTCATCTATATAGGCAACAGTTGCCACAGTACAAAGGTGATATGATTGACGGTCGTGGGGCGCTGGGCGCGATGTTGTGCGGTATTTGTGTGGAGGACGGACGTGCACACTAATACCGTACAACATTGAGTGGGAGTTACTTAATTCTGCTACTAAACAGCGTGCTATCTAATCTGTCGGTTGAAGCCTGAGATTTCTTAGTCGAAAATGATAATTACTTGTATCATCAGATAACGCGATGTTGCTGTGTTTAGGTATATAGGCGAGGGTTGCACAAAAAAGGAGAAAGATATGATGGAATTGTCAAGGTGCGGTGGTGGTACGCGAGGCGCGATGGTGTAGTGTGTCGGTGTGTCAGGACGTGGTGCGGGTGGTCGCAGGCGGGCGGGTGGCAGCGTGCGGGCCGCGCGGGCCGCACGGCCGCCTGCGAGCACGCGGCCATGCGCGAGTCTCGATGGTGTAGTGTGTCGGTGTGTCAGGACGTGGTGCGGGTGGTCGGGCGCGGAGCGGCTGCGCGTGGGCGCGTGCTCGCAGGCGGGCGGGTGGCAGCGTGCGGGCCGCGCGGGCCGCACGGCCGCCTGCGAGCACGCGGCCATGCGCGAGTCTCGATGGTGTAGTGTGTCGGTGTGTCAGGACGTGGTGCGGGTGGTCGGGCGCGGAGCGGCTGCGCGTGGGCGCGTGCTCGCAGGCGGGCGGGTGGCAGCGTGCGGGCCGCGCGGGCCGCACGGCCGCCTGCGAGCACGCGGCCATGCGCGAGTCTCGATGGTGTAGTGTGTCGGTGTGTCAGGACGTGGTGCGGGTGGTCGGGCGCGGAGCGGCTGCGCGTGGGCGCGTGCTCGCAGGCGGGCGGGTGGCAGCGTGCGGGCCGCGCGGGCCGCACGGCCGCCTGCGAGCACGCGGCCATGCGCGAGTCTCGATGGTGTAGTGTGTCGGTGTGTCAGGACGTGGTGCGGGTGGTCGGGCGCGGAGCGGCTGCGCGTGGGCGCGTGCTCGCAGGCGGGCGGGTGGCAGCGTGCGGGCCGCGCGGGCCGCACGGCCGCCTGCGAGCACGCGGCCATGCGCGAGTCTCGATGGTGTAGTGTGTCGGTGTGTCAGGACGTGGTGCGGGTGGTCGGGCGCGGAGCGGCTGCGCGTGGGCGCGTGCTCGCAGGCGGGCGGGTGGCAGCGTGCGGGCCGCGCGGGCCGCACGGCCGCCTGCGAGCACGCGGCCCTGCGCGAGTCGCGATGGTGTAGTGTGTCGGTGTGTCAGGACGTGGTGCGGGTGGTCGCAGGCGGGCGGGTGGCAGCGTGCGGGCCGCGCGGGCCGCACGGCCGCCTGCGAGCACGCGGCCATGCGCGAGTCTCGATGGTGTAGTGTGTCGGTGTGTCAGGACGTGGTGCGGGTGGTCGGGCGCGGAGCGGCTGCGCGTGGGCGCGTGCTCGCAGGCGGGCGGGTGGCAGCGTGCGGGCCGCGCGGGCCGCACGGCCGCCTGCGAGCACGCGGCCAGGCGCGAGTCTCGATGGTGTAGTGTGTCGGTGTGTCAGGACGTGGTGCGGGTGGTCGGGCGCGGAGCGGCTGCGCGTGGGCGCGTGCTCGCAGGCGGGCGGGTGGCAGCGTGCGGGCCGCGCGGGCCGCACGGCCGCCTGCGAGCACGCGGCCATGCGCGAGTCTCGATGGTGTAGTGTGTCGGTGTGTCAGGACGTGGTGCGGGTGGTCGGGCGCGGAGCGGCTGCGCGTGGGCGCGTGCTCGCAGGCGGGCGGGTGGCAGCGTGCGGGCCGCGCGGGCCGCACGGCCGCCGGCGCCGCCTACCGCCTCTACACCGCAGCTGACTTCGCCTCGCGCCCGCTGCACACGACGCCGGAGATCTCCAGGTCTATACTCAATTATTTTAGTTTCAAAACAGTTGAAATTTATTACAAGCAATTATTTTATGTAACTATAACAACACGTCACCAATAATATATGAATTTTAGACAATCGACCTGTAAAGAGAATAAACATTTCACGCTATTATTTTACAAATTAAAACGATTTTAAATCTATTAACCTATACAGCGAAAACGTGAAACAAACTTTTCAAGTGAAAGAAGGCGATGAGACCAATAGTTATTAATCTGGTTGAGGGTAAATCCTGGTAAAGAGGTCCTGGCAAATTACTAAGTATAAATAATTCATCACTCATAATTGTTTTAACCGGGGTTGATGGGAACACTATATACCTATCATAAACAAATATATGTATTTTAATTACATTATACAGTGCTTATAATCTATATTAATAATTCCGTCAAGGGGTACGGTAGACTCGAACGAAACCTTATGTCAATAACAAAACATAAAAAAAAATATTGATTTCGAGTCGACAACATATATCCGCAAAATTCGGATTATGGAGTATTTCGTTAAATTCTAATGACACTGACAAACAAACTGCAGTCGTCATCTTTTCACTAGCTAACAAACAATCAACACTACGCGTGCGTTCGTGCCAAAGATCCATCACAAAGAACTGTGACATACGACATGTGTCGTTGACGTTTCGCGAAAATATATTTTTTTACACTTTTTTATGATAAAAGAGTACACAGTTATGTGTGTTTTCTTTAAATTGGCCAATTGCGAGACAAATTTGACGATATTTTTTTTTATTAATTAGTTTCACGGCTCTGGATACAAGTCCTTTTTAGCCCAACTTAAAGTTTTACAATATAAATTACAAAAATTAAAGTCAATGTCCCATGTCAATTAATAATAAATGTAAAATGTTGTTTCGCTGTTCTGATGAACTTATAAAAAAAACTTAATAACAATCACAATTTCTTCACGTTTTATTATTACACACATAATGCCCAGGTATTTGCATTTTTTAAATAAGGTTGTGGCACTATTGGAAATTAATGTATTTACCCATTTTTATAGGTTAATGGAAATAATGCGTCGGTGTTTATTTAAAAAGCATTAACACAAAATTAATAAAGTATAAGTAGGTATTAATAAATATATGGTTGTTGTATCAAAATAGGTTTTGTTATTTTTCACTAAAATAATAAAAAAGGCAGTTAGTCTGCCTTTTTTATAAAACAAATTACCTTTTAATAGTGTCATATATTATTTAACTGATTGTTAGAAAAACAATGTTAGTTTGTAGATTAATATTGTAAAAATTACTATTTGTACGGAAACGACAAAAATATATTTTTATTCTGTATTCAAAGACAGTAGTGGAAAAATTAGTATATGTACGTAAATTATAAAATTCTGTTATGGAAACGTCATATTAAACTTTAAAACTAATTTGTTAGAATAAAAGTTTCCGATTAAACAAATTGGTATGGCTACCCCGCTACAGGTGGTAATTTTTTTTTGGTTCTGTTTATCCTTAATCGGAAAGGCAAAGGGAACTGCGCCCATACAGCCGAGGAGGTAACATTATTTGAAAATTTGACATTTAAACCTGTCAATTTAGTCTCCCGGATTAAAAAACAAACTATAACCAAGTATGGCACTTACAAATTAATTACTAAGCTAAGTACTTGGTGTCCCTGTGGCTCCGAGCCCCGCATGTTTATGGGGGCTTGACCCCAGAGTGGGAGCATAGCAAATGGCTAACGCGGGGCGAGAGGGAAGGTTGAATGGAAGAGGAAATGGATAGAAAAAAGAGGAAGAAGGGGAAAAGGACGGTGGTGGACCACGTCGTCGTACTGAAGGAGCGACAAAACTAGGAACTCGCCAAATCCCAGAGAATCGCGCGGATAAATAAAAAAAAGAATGAAAATGACGATCAACAATGGGAAGGATGTTTGGATGAAGCAATTGCTTTTAAATATCTGGCAAAGTAGTGAGGGCTTAAAACAAAGAGGTTAACAGAGAATAAACCTTAAAAGTTATATGTTTTGTTAATTTATTTTGAATGTTGATTTAAAATAAAAACTATTTGTATAAATACTTTTGCACTTATTATTTACTATAGCATTTATTAAAGACAATGAACGAAGATTTACGAATCTCCTTGGTTACCTTTAATATTCTTTGAGAGCCGATGACTACAGAAATATCTACCAGAGCGAAGCCGGGTTTTCATCTAGTATTGATATGATAACAACTAAGTACAATGCACCCAATGTCATCTACTACCAACAACAAGCGATCTTGTGTTATACAGTGACTCACAAAAGTTACTCACACAAATGCCCCAATGATGTGTATCTCGATACAAAAAGTGGTCATACTTAATGAATTCAATAGACGCACAGCTGATACATTAGTATGTAATAGTGCTCCCAATGTGCTATTAAACAATACAAGTTGCATGATTATTGCTAAACTAGTCATGACATTACAATGATTACAAGGTTAAAAACGCTTTGGGGCATTTTTACCGTTTGATCATATCTCACAAAGAAAAGTAGTGGAGGAGAGAGGGAGGAAGCAGATGAATTTCTAAGTAGCTATAAGAGTGTTTATATTTTCAGCCGGTAGGTAGATTAAACGGAACATCACACATGTCGCGAGATTGTTCAAAATGGTCAAAAATGCCCGAATAGTTTTCATGATTTGCAGTGGCATAGGTTCATAGCCAGCCAATAGTAATTGATCATTGGCGGCTTATTCGAAAGCCAAGAAGCAAGGCTAGCACATACTATTAGTTCAGGTTTATTGATTGTATCCTCATGTCATAACAGGTGATGGAATGCGAAATGGTCAAACATTGGGGCATTTTTATGAGTCACTGTAAGTACTAGACAACTCATAGAAATACTTATAAACATTTTTTTATTGTAATACCTATATAATATATATAGAAAACACCCAGATCAATACAAATAATTATAATACAAATGTTTGTACAGAGCGAGGAATTGAACCGAAAGAGCTGTGTCGCTACCGCAAACCGCTAGGACACCGAGGCCGTCAAATAAATGTACATGTTGTATTAAGTTTTTTCATAGACTGTATTTTACGCTTCAATGATAGTAACACTATATAGTTATAATAATATTTTTTTTGTCAATTACAGATGTCCTTTAGCACCAACCATACTATTATTGATAGCAGCTGGTTTAGAACCAAACAATTTTCCACTCATTGAGCCACCTCCACCGGATTCTGTCAAATCTTCTTTAATATTATTAAAAGAATTAGGTAAGGCAAAATTTCTAACTGCAACACAAAATATAGTTTTTTTAGCTGTCGCCCGCGTGTGTGACAGTGTCTACTTTTTTGTTGAGAGGGATATATATATATATCTTCAAATTAGTCTGGGCAAACTGTTTCATTTATTCTTTCTGTGAAGCTCGAAATATAGTACAATACAGAGAAATAACACATTCCTCTGGAATAGGAATGTCACGTGTTGTTTGGTGGTTTGCCATTCCGTTGACCTATAGTAATTAATTAATTTTATAGCACATGTTTATAATTTTAACGATACATTTCAGGCGCTATTGATAACGACGTAAATCCTAAATTGACGGCGCTTGGCAAAAAGATATCTTCGTTTCCTATAGATCCTAAGTATGCTAAAGTTTTGTTGACTGCACCTGAATACAATTGCTTAGAGGAGGTAAGAATTTATTAATTATAAATGCTACACATTTTATAGCCATACTTTACACGTAATAATGTAGTAAACAGTATAAACCAAAATCCTTGTTTCATCTGTCTTTTTCTCTGCTTAGTTCAACCACTTAAACCAACCAACAGAAATGGATACATTTTTAGAATTTCGTCCGAAAGCTTTAATATGTATAATATTTGCATGTAGTTTTAACATGTTCGTCATATGCACACGCTACTACACCCGTCAAAACCCGATTTACTCACATATCCCAGGAACAATTTCAGACTTATCAGAAATATCACTTGCTGTCAATGCATGTATGCAAGGAAAATTAATTTGAATTTCTATGACTTATGGTGTAAAGGTCAATAAAATTTTAATCCTGCTTCCATAAACAAAATGACTCATAAGAATAATAATGACACTCATAAGAATAACTATTTACTTACAATAATTACTTACTAGTTTTTATTGTATTCGACTTTGTTATCTATTGTCGATTAGTATATATGGTTACTTTAATTTTATTTAATAATATTTTACTGGAGATATAATATTATAGGTAATGGATAACTTTTCTTTTCAGGCCTTAAGTTTGGTAGCAGTATTGTCAAGCGAAAATGTATTTTACACGCCAATGCATAAAAGAGAAGAAGCATTTAAGGTCAAACAGAAATTTGTATCACCATTAGGAGACCATCTCACTCTTCTGAACGTATATAAAGCTTTTTGCAAAGCACCACTGAAAAAGGTTCTTATAATCATTATAAAATTGTTTGTCAATTCTTAACGTGAATTATTTAATGGGAGACACAGATTATATTTCACTCGGCGTCTAGGTTGAAGAAGCTATTAAGTTACTGCCATTAAAATCGCTGTTCACTATTAATTTACTCGCGATCACAGCTAGTGCAATGTACTATTAAATTATTTGTCTTCAGACCCAGATTTTATAAGTTAACTTAGTAGACAGTTATCAGCCACGAAATATTTATTTAAATCGAAATATTCATATTTGTAATTTTCTGTACTAAGTTAATCATATTTTGTGAAAATAAATATCTGTAATTAAAATAAATATACATAATTGTTGTGTGGAAATGTATTGACAAAAGTCATAACTAACGTATCCGATATTTATTTTAGCAATGGTGTAAAGAAAACTACCTAAACCATAAAAATCTCTCGTACGCGTGTGAAGTACGACAACAGCTACTTTCCGTTTGTCAACGGCTAAATTTATCTTTGTCCAGCTGTGGACCATCTACTGACCAGGTACGGTGATGTTATACAATATCCTATTTATAAAATGACAAAGACAACATTATAATAATTGACCTATATACCTACCTGACCTAATAATTGAATTACATATAATATGTTGTCAACATATTATATGTTATTACGTTGGCATCGCAAGGAATGCTCATCTTAACAAAGTCGTGAAAGGTCAGGTCAGTAGGCCGATCGTGATAAATTCATCAGGAACTTTTCACGATGGTTACCAAGGGAACCAAACGGAGGTTAACCTGACATAGGTATATTGGTAGCAATGCGCCCATCCCATTTCCCTCATTTATGTAGTAAGGACAAAGACATAAGTGAAACTTGTGAAAAAAAATAATTTTACTCTCAGGATTACCACATTACTCGTCGGTACAATGGATTAGGGATTACTTGTAATTTCAGGTGTTGAAATGCTTACTGAGCGGTTTGTTCACTAACTGCGCGTGGTCGCGGGGCGGTGCGGGGTCGCGGTACGTGACGGGCGCGGGCGGCGCGGCCGGCCTGCACCCGTCCAGCGTCCTGCACACGGTGCGGCCGTCGCCTCCCGCACTGCTCTACTCCGAGTTGCTACACACGCGTCGCACCTACCTCCTCACTGTCTCCGCTATACAGCCGCAGTGGTTGTATCAGGTCGCACCCGAGTATGCTCGCCGCTGTCGTGCCAATCGGTGACCTTAATTTAATCGAATATGTATAACAGTATACTATAAAATAGTATCGCATCTTATGTCGAACATCCTCATTGTCTGAATATTATGTGATATAGTTCTCTAAGCACATGTTTTACTTGTCTACCTCTGAATGGACAAATTTTTAATGGCATAATGTTGACGAATAGGTTCCGCCTAAAATTATTGCATATTTTTAATAGTTAAGATTTAGTAGACTAAATAATTATGCTGACTACTTTTTCAAACATACAAATAATTAAACAATGTAGTAAACTTTATCTTGTTCCTATTTGTAGGAATTCAATTGTTCCTTTTTGTTTTTGTTCTAAACACTTGTGGCATATAAATATACTCAAAACGTTTTTGTTGTTGTTATTATCAGAGCGTTACTATCTATGTATTGCAAAATATTTTGCTTAATAACAAATATTAGTAATGGTATAGTCATATTTTATATAGATTTTGGTGTTACAAAATATTTAAATAATAATATTTTGTATGTGTTAAACTCAAAATGATTTTTTGTATAAACAGCTGGCTGTTTTTATTTTTAAATAAAAGCAACCTGATAAATCCCTATATTTAGTGTTTACAGCTGATTGTAATATATTGCATAAAAGAGCACGTAAGATTTTTTTTATAAAAACAGAAAGCATTACTCAAAAACGTTATCGGATGAAATTTTAATTTCGTTCAAAATATGGTATAATTTATAGATAGGTAACTAGACAAATCGATTTTCAACAGAAAGTATTAATTATTATGAACGGTAAAAAAAGAATAGAAATAA
Source organism: Achroia grisella (assembly GCF_030625045.1). Lineage (NCBI taxonomy): Eukaryota > Metazoa > Arthropoda > Insecta > Lepidoptera > Pyralidae > Achroia > Achroia grisella. The sequence continues at coordinate 176,510 of NW_026713045.1, read as the reverse complement.
AAGCTGTACATGTTCCATATTACAGAATATTATGCTTCGAAACTCCACATATATAAATATAATATGTTAAAATTTTCATCTTTAAGAAAATCGGTAAATACTTTTCTCATTATCACTCTGGTGATGGAGCTCATTTATCCACGATCGCCTTATCGAGAGCCGGTAGGTACGTAGATTGCTTAATGCCCTTAATGGTTTATTACTTGTAGGGGAGGCACGCCCACAGTTGTTACCGACTTTATTGTTTTCCTTAAAGTGATTTCTTAGCAATTTTGTTAAAAAGTTAAAAGCATCTTAAATGTTATATATAGTACTATCTCTAATGGAGGAATGCTAACGTTGTAATTGTACTCTGTTCGTTTACATTCATCAGTGGCCCATTTATTATTCACGAGCTTTCAAGATGGTTATAAGCTTCACAAGCAAATGGAGGCGTGTTAAAAGTTTGCAGACTATGTTTGTTTGTATATTTGTCGAATTATACTATATATGTTTATTAAGAACCAGATACGTTATTTGTCGTCTGATACTTTGATTAATTAAGGTAAGTTTAAATAAGTAATTTAACCCTTTGGTTAGATAATTATCATTTAATCTATTTGTAATTGTTTTTTTAATATTACACCAGTAGTCTAACTTTGATCATAATGTCAAAATACAATATTTTGTTAACCTAATATAATAATATTATTAGATTAAGAAGTGAAATGTGTAAATTCTTTAAGTGTATCAATGTTGATAAATATATTTGTATATTTATGCTATTATTAGTTGTTACCTGCGATTTCATCCTCGTGGATTGTAACTTATTTTTAATAAATACGTATTTTAGAATTATTGTAATTCTAAAATATGTCTAAGCGACTCCTTATAACATTAGAAATATATCACTGCGAATGAAGTCCGGTCATTACCAGTCCAGCCGTTTCAAGGATTAGGAAGAACAAACAGACAGACCTATAACATTTTTAATAAAAAAAATTTTGTGGTAGTTTGTAAGTACTTTATATACTTTTATTTGTTTCATCTGTTTTTATTTCATGAATTAACATTCTTAATTATTGATCACATTGAAAGTGCTTTGTTAGCACTTATGGGTTGTCTTTATGATTAAAATAAAATATGAGGTTCATGGAATCCCAATTAGAGTCGCATTCAGGGCTAAGCTAATGTTTGCAATAGCAATATTTCCTTTAATATGTTTAGTATCATCTTTTCAATATCGGTCTGCTTTGCTTCAGGCCGCATTCTTGTTTGGATAAGTTTTAAATTTCCTTTAGGTAAACAGAATGTCTTTATACACGTTCGATAGTTTTACGATATTTCTACCTTCACAAGAGCCGTCTATTAAAAGTAATCCAAACAAGGAATTAAAGTCAGTTTTGTAACTTGTCTGAAGAGACTACCACGAAAGCTATCCATTAGTCAAATCGGAGAAGTTTTTGAGTTCTAGCGAAAATAACGTACAGAATTTATATTTATATATTGCTTTTAACCTTTAGCTGTTTAATACATAAACACCGCATTGCCGTGTTATGATGCCATATTTGATGCTTGTGACATCAAAAGTCGGTTAAAAAGATGATTATAAAGATTTTACGCCGAAATGTGATTAGGAGTTTATGACCAGCATCGAATCCTATTTGGATTACCAAGATATTAAACGGTAGACATTCTCGAAAGAGCTCGATTCAAAATAATATTACGGAATTGTTAATATACAAAACTAAAATAAAGGAATGATTGAATGAACTGTAGTAAATAAAAATTACATTAATACCTATATTTTTTTACAATACACTTAAATTTGATTTTAACAATATTATTTCATATTTTTACACATGTAGGTACTTATTAGGTATGATATACTCTTTATGTATAAATTTTTAATTTAATTACAAGTAAACATTGTAGAATTGTTGTTAAAATCCAATTTAAATAAAAAAAAAAAACGCTATTTTAATAATAATTAGCATTCAGTAATTGTACCATGGTGCTAACATTATTGTATAAATAGTTATAGGTATCTAATATAATTAAAGTTAATAATATACATGAAATAAGGTAATATAGTTGTGTTAATCTAACTTAAAGGTATTAAGTATTTTTACAGTTTATTGTTGATGAAATATATCTTGTGTACATTGCCAGTTAAAATTTGTGTTTTATTTAATTTAAATAACAATAAAATATTGTGTAGATGCGATTACAGTATGATTTGTTAAAATTATTTATAAGATGATATTTAACTTTTTGGAAATATATTTATTCACTGAATACCTCAGTATCCAGTGAATTAGTCAGTGAAAATTCATTCCATAAGATTTCTTACATTTTTATTATTTTCTGTTAGTTAATAAACAATAAAAATTGACAATAATAAAAACACGAATACAATGAACTCGTAATTAAAAAAATGTTACAACGTTGTTTACAATGCCAACAAGCAACTGATGCGAGATTGCAATGCATTGGTAGCTCTGATTACATTATGTTGCTACAAATGTAAAAATGTCTAAAATGAAATTACTATTTAATCCTAATCTACTGTATTTTTAGTAGTCAGACAGAAATTTCAATCACATTTAAGGAAACTGGCAGTAGTAATGGTAAAAATCTATGGTTTGATATTCTATCTATTAATGCAATCCATTTTAAGGATGACGAATGACATTTGAGGTTTAACCTGTATGGGTGGATAAGTAAGTAGGTAGGTACATACTTTTTTCATTATAGGATCACTATGCTCGAGGTTCTTGGTCAAAATTTCTACGTTACGTCTCATTCTCCAGTTTTCGTAAATTATGCAATGCGGCTGGCGTATAATGAAATTTAATTATAATTAAGTCTAATGATCATTCATAGTCTTTAAAAATGGGCTCCAAAGTGAGAGGCGATGACACTTCTCTCATTAAAGTGATTACTGCTGGAAGCTCGGAACAATGTTAATTCGATAATTATGCAAATTTTGCGAAATAATTCATTAGAATTTATGACATTCACATAGACCTTGAAATGATGTCGTTTACGTTTGGATCTTACGACATTCCCATGTTCAGATGTTTTTAAAAAGTGCGATTTTGAATACCTTGAGATAGATAAAAAACAAATCTACGTATATGTAATACATGAGTAGGTATAGATTTTTAGTTATTATGAATTACGCTCTTCATTTATTTATATTTTGTCGCCATCGATTTATGAAATATTCCGGTAATAGAATCATACCGAAATTTTTCACGTCTTTGAAACTTCTAAAGACTGAAAATAAATTTTAGGTTAATCTGTATGAGGATTGTACTTGAACTGCAGAAATATTAATATCATTCTAACTTAAAATGTCTTAGTTTTATAATATGTAGGTAGCTCTCATTAAGTAAATAAACTATACGACGGTAAAATATAAATCTATGAACGTGAAAGTTTTTTTTATTCTTATTAAGTAATAAGATTAAAATAAACTTTTTTACAGTGACATTGTTACTTTATTAATCTGATGTTTGACTATTTCATTATTTAAATAGTTTTTAGGATCAGTTTTTCTTTTAACAATAGACATGTGACATATACAAAAAACTATGATACTTTCTCGTATGTGCCATACTCACTTTATCCTAATTGGGTTAATAAAACAATTGTAGGTAAGTACCTATCGTGAAGCTGTAAAGGCCAGCTACGTAAATCAACATTAAAATAGTTAGATTTTTTTATAGTGCATCTTAGCCTTGATTATGATTGCAGTTTGACTACGCATAGTGTTTTTACTTGATGTAACGTATGTGCCTTATTTTTTTCTCATCAGACAAAGATAGTGAAGATAATAGAAGATATTAAGTATGTACCTAATTATATCCTATTGTTGGTACATTATATTCTCCTTGCTTTTGACAATCGGAGATACACACTACACATCGTAGGATGACATTTATTAAATGGTTCATAAATAGAAGTAAAACTTTATTTTTCCGATCTATTTAAAATAACCAATCGTTTTAACAGTGAGAACATGAAGAACCAAAGAAACTTGCAAAAGATACGTTTTCGTTCGTATCCTTCCTATATATGCACGTAACTGCGTAGACAGGTAAATTGTAATAAGTGGGCACTCCGTAAAGTTGGGGCGGATGTAGGTATCTACCTATTCGAAGCTGGCCGGCTTCGCTCGCTGCGGTTAATGGGACTTTGAAATGGATGACGCCGTCAATAACGTTCGCTCTCATCTGCTTTTTGTGTTTTTATCGCTAATTGCCCAACTTTCTTGATAATAAACTGCATGCTTTTGATACGTCATCAATTTACAGAATTCATAATGAGGCCGAGTTGTATTTATGTTCTATTTGAATATTTAGGAAATAGTTTATTTTATACATTCACGGCTTGTGTTCGGAGGTGTTAGTCTCTATATTATTAAGTTCTCTGAAGACGGGACATGTGTATGGACCACGTAGGTATTTGTATTGATATTGATACTCGTGCGTATAAGAAGAAAATATATATAAAAGGTTTCTAAGAGTAAATTGAGTACGAACGTATGGATATTTCCTGAGAGGCGATCTTTCGAAAGGGTCCGAAGTCCCGGGGGAAAGGCTGCCATTCGGCGAGGACCTCATTATGTGTATCGCATCAACATTATCCACGTTGCCTAACAATAAATAGTAGCAATAAACTGAAAGGATCGGCCTGTTTTTAATCACGATCAACAATGAGGAAATTGGTTTTGGTGTTAGGTATTTGTTATAACATAGGCTAAATAATAAGTACCTTTCTATATAATATCTAGTAATTGTCCCGTAATAATATAAATTGATTCTATATGAAGAATACAAAATTAAGTATATCGGATTTAGATTTCCATTTCACCATACATTACAGTTTAAATAGGCAGTTTATTAAAATATTTGGTGCGGAGGACTAACTACTCCGAAGCTTTTACATTGGACGCTTAGCTGAGATATATAAACTGCATCGAGTGACCTAATCAAGAGTTATAGAGTGAACTAAAGAAACTATCGCTGTGTTAGAATCTATGTAATATACATAAATATCTTTTTTAAACTAATACAAATTTAAAAATATATAACAGCAAAAATAAATGGCTACAGTTGATACAAATAATTCTTCGAATATTATACACTGTGTGTACCTACCCTTATTTATAACGTGCTTATAAGATAGGTACCTACTTCAAATCTTTCGTCGCGTGATGCGTCTCGTTCGGCTCAACGGACCTGCTCCGAATAGTATAGAAATTCGTTTACAAGCTAAAAGCTTTCCATTTCCCAGGTAAAATGCTGGCGTAGATGTGTAGTTAAATAGGTATGTCATATTAGTACTCATAGTACCTATACTCCAATTTAATTGTGAATACGTAACAAATTTTATTGCATTGCAATTGATGGATTCCACACATAAATACATATCTAAATAAATTACTTATCTGTTCTGTGGTCATATTCATATATTTGCTCAGCTTCAGCTATCACCTACTATGAGACTGATTACCGGATTTCAGACGTCAGGAGTTGGAGGTTTGACAGTTTGAGGCATTTGTCAAAGTTCATCAAAATAACACTTCAAATTGTCATGTATTAATGGCTGTATGAGCTGAGTCCTTTTGCCTTTCCCTAAAAAAAAGTCATACATTAATTAAGTTCATTATCCAATAACTCACACGTAGTGTAATCTCATCACAATTTCTTGTCGGAAGTGCGCTCGACGCGTAAAATAATGCAGACTAATCAAATCTCCAGAGTATTTGTATACGAGATCTTTGGGCAATGATGCGAGAAATGGGTCGCAGCTAGATGAAATGCTCGCAAAAAGCTTATTTGCTCCGAAATGACAACGATGGAAACTGTATGAATAAACTGTTAACATTAAGCACGAATAATTTTATATTCCATGGGGCTTTTAAAGAATTTAACATCTATGACATGATTACGACAATAAACTAAATTAATATGTGTAAACGAATGTATCGTTTGAATATAACGAACAATTTAAAGTGCTTATGGGCGATTTTAATACGTTTACTGAAAAACGACCACCGGGCCAACCGCCTTGTGTCTTGCTAATTCATGTAACCTTATTCTTCCTTCACAGATAAACTGCAATCCTTCTCTTTTAGATCTTATGTTTGTCTCCTCCCTTAATTGTAACTAGGCATGGTCATGTCCTGCAGATGCGAACAATCTCATTTATCTTTCCTACAAAATCCGACTTAACCTAAACACAAAGTTATAATGCGGCGTAGTTTTGGTATAAATTAGTTGCGTAACGATTTGTCGCGGATAATAATTAAAGTAATTAGTAATTTATTATTAATTATTAGTAATTTATTAATATTTATTTTGTTTATAAACTCTTTATAAGCATTTTACACAAGAATTATACAGAAAAGAGATATAGATGTACAAAAGGCTAAATGTGATATTGACTTATTAACGCAAGACAAGCACATCTTTCTTTTTAAACATATATCTTTAGGTAGAAGAAAAATACAATAAAATGATAATGTAGATGTGATTGTTCATGAATATCATAGAAGAATATATATCTTATATATAAACTTCCTCGAAAGATCATATAATTCAGTTTTTCGTCCCCATACTTCTCTAAAGTCCTAGAAAGGCTTGTCCATGAACAAATTTACAATTTCCTCACAAATAATCTTCTAATTTTGTGAGCGTATAGCACGACTACTGCTCTAATCAAGATCACCGATGACATTCGACTTGGTATGGATAAATCGCAGCTGACACTACTAACGCTATTGGATTTTAGTAATGCATTCAATACCGTAGATTTCGACATCTACTCAGTTTGCTACGTTCTCTTAACATATCTCCAACGGTGATTGAAAATTGGTTTCGAACTTACCTGTATGGGCGTCGGCAGCGTATTCGTATCGATGATATCCATCCTGGTGCACAACGACTGCGGGCGTTTTCATTTTTTTCTATTTCTTCGTTCATCCTACCACCTATATGCAGATGACCTACAAATTTACTCGCATGCTGCTTTTGCTTATAAATCTTGACCTCGCATATATCTATATATATGGCCTAAATCCAAAAAAAACACAGTGCATGATTATCGGGAAGTCCATATTATTTATCTAAATATATATATATATAGAATACTGTAGATAAAAAATATTGGGATTCATTTTGACGTTGTCCTGGTCGCATCAAATATCACAGCTGAGTCGGAAAATGTTTGGTGCTATCGGAAGCATTAACAGGTTACGGTACTTCCTGCCAGTTGACACCAAGACTGCGCTCGCACACACCCTATTACTTCCAATCCTAGATTATGCGGATTCCTGCTAATATGAAGAGCAAAAATGTTGAGCGATCCAAAATATGTGCATACGATTCATTTTTGGTCTCCGTAAGTATCCAATTTTCGCAGTCAAAGTGGCTTCCCAAGGAATTTTCATATCAATTCTTTTCCAACCCCTCCAAGTTCTATATTAAATTAGTACCAAAGCCTATGTTTGACGATCCGCCACTCCTCCACATATTATTCCAACTCCTTCACTGTCCAAGCCATTCGCCTCTGGAACTCTCTACCACTCTCCATTCGATCAGCTCAAACACATGCATCATTTAAAAATAGACTAAGTTCTCATTATCTCTCTTCATAGTACATTTTTTTTATTTTATTTTATTTTTCTCATTTCTTCCAATATGTAGTATATATGTATGTATATATGTAGGTTTATATATTTATCCCTAATGTAAGTATGTATATCTAGTAGTATAATAAATAGTGTCTTATGTGTGCCACCTACCCTATTCTATGTTCAAAAGTCCTCTCTTCTAGGTTGTCAGTAAGAGATTGCATTTAGCGATGACCGCCTTTTGTTATTTTTTACTATTTACTGTATTTTCTCATTATTTTATGTGTACACAATAAAGAGTTTTTATTATTATTATTATTATTATAATTTTATATTCCATGGGGCTTTTAAAGAATTTAACATCTATGACATGATTACGACAATAAACTAAATTAATATGTGTAAACGAATGTATCGTTTGAATATAACGAACAATTTAAAGTGCTCACGTTATTGGGTTAGATAGGTGTTACTTTATTTGAAATAGAATCTTCTTGACTTAACTAATCCACTATGAATAAATTAGTAAGTTTCCTGATAATAATTAAAGTAATTAGTAATTTATTATTAATTATTAGTAATTTATTAATATTTATTTTGTTTATAAACTCTTTATAAGCATTTTACACAAGAATTATACAGAAAAGAGATATAGATGTACAAAAGGCGGTCTTATCGCAAGCAAGCAATCTTCCTTTTTAAACAATCTTTAGGTAGAGAAAAAACAATAAAATGGTAGATGTGGCATGAATATCATAGAAGAATATATATCTTATATATAAAATAACAGTTTTCGTCCCGTATTTACTTAATACGCTCACAAAATCGGTCTGAGAATCGGCCACCATCTATTTTTCATCCCCCTAAATTTTAGGGGTAGTCCACCCCTAATTTTTTTTTATTTTAAGGCTAAACAACGTTTGCCGGGACAACTAGTATATATATATATAGGTAATAATAGAGGTAGAATTGAATTAAGTAAAGAGACCTGCAGTTTGAGCAATATCAAATGTAGATAAAATATTGTAGGTTTAATTCGATATCCCATAAAAGTTATTCAATTTAATCAGCTAATATTAAAATTGTGAATCCGCCGAGATTGGAAGCGTAAACAGTGTTCGCTCACGGGGATGACAAATGAAGCGGCTATCGAAGCTTGCCCTCGTCTATTTGATTGTAGGGTAGTGGATCCGACCCACCAAATTAATTTTCTACTTCATAGATTGGAAATATATTTCAAAGTAACCCTGTATCCACTATTTACATATCTGTGACTTAACTTATTCAATAAGCAAATATAACCCTTGTAGGCTACCAACCTCCTTGCATTATCTAGCCATATAACACAAACACATTTTAATAAAAAGTTTTTGTTTTAAAATAATTTAGGTTCTGAATTTATTTTGATTAGTCACTTCATTACTACATTAAATCTGGTGTTAAACCTTTAACTCTAATTAAAAGTACGCGTGTAACTGGGCATTAAAGAATACGCCCTTGAAAACGGTGTTTCAAAATAAATTCTTAAGTCAACATAGCAATAGCAGGTCGATCTATAGTATACCTATTTTAGTGCAGAATAAGTATAATTCGCAGCCTTTATGAGATGAGTGGAGAGGATGCATGGAGCGTTGAGAACCAAGACGGAAGAACATTAATGTGATAGATACTTAAGGTATTGTAACCACACTGGTAACCCTATTGAACATTTTTATTTGGAAAATTTAGAAGATAAAATATGTATGACAGAGAGCAGCACTACATCTACAGTACGAGACGGTATGTCATCTGAAAATTTTAAAGTAGCAATAAAAGCACTTTTGGCCCGAAGAGCCGGAAATATGGTTTGCTAAGGTGGAAGATAAATTCGCTATTTCAAAAATTACCAATGAATTAATCAAATTTAATTACGTAATAGGTCAACTCGACCAACAATTTTCTAAAGAGGTAATTATCAATCCGTCTGTAGAGGGAAAGTATGACAAGCTCAAATTAGAATTAGTTAAGCGTCTCACTGCATCAAAGGATAAAAAGGTGAAACAATTATTAATGCTGGGAGATCGTAAGCCCTCGCAGTTTCTAAGATATTTGCAAAGTTTACCTGGACCTTGGGTACTGGATGAGTTTCTTCAAACGATTTGGACCAGCCCTCTTCCTGCACGTATTCAGACCATCCTTATAGCACAACCTACGGCTGATTTACATGTATTAGCGGATCTAGCTGATAGAATCATGGATCTCGCTCCATGTTCACCCCAAGTTGCTGTCATGAGTTGTGATGATGCAGGCCCTAGTTCTAGTAATATGGCGAATGAAATAGCAGAGTTGCGTAAACAAGTGTAGTCACTCACTATGCAATTGGATCGTCGTCAGCGCTCTAGGTCTAGGAATTCACATTCACAACGTAGCCGATCGTCATCAAGGTCCCATACCGATTATAAAAAGTTTCCCGTATGTTGGTATTATCATAAATTTGGTAGCAAAGCGTACAAGTGCGTAAAACCATGCGACTATAGTCAGGAAAACTAACAAGGCAGTCGACAGTGGCGACAAGCGATTGCTTAATTTCCAGTAGTCGCTTTTTCGTTACGGATCGGAATACAAAGACTCAGTTTCTCGTTGATACCGGAAGCGATTTCTGTGTCTTTCCTCGATCACTGCTACGAGAACGTCGCGCCAAGACCAATTATCAACTGCGTGCCGCCAACGGAAGCGTCATCGATACCTACGGCTATGCACATTTGTATCTGGACTTCGGACTGTTAGATCTACAATGAGAGTCACTGGCAATTTTTGTATTCTTTTTATCCATATTCAAAATATGATGTTCTTTATATAATTTTTATTTTATACTACTTCTGTCACTGCGCTCTGCAAAAAAAGACGTCTGTTCAAACATCTACCAATTTTCATTAATTTTACTCGGCCTACGTAGGCAATTTCCATGGCGATTTGTAGTTGCTGATGTAAGTGTATTATAGGTGTAGATTTTTTATCATTTTATAATTTAATTGTTGATTCCTGATAGGTATTCGATTAGACACATTCATGATTTTACTCATTCAATCTCTGGCTGTAAAGTGTTTTCTACTATTACAAGACAGACAGATACCTGTCAATATCGAGAACATACCGAAGACAGCTATTACAACTCCTTTTGGTTTATACGAATTTCCGCATATGACCTTTGGATTGCGTAACGTAGGTAAATCTTTTCAAAGATTTGTTGAAGAGGTGACTAGGGGACTTGCATGAACAACATTTACGTACAATTTTTACTAAAATGAGAGAGTACAGTATAGTAATAAATACAGCTAAATCTATTTTCGGTGCATGAGAAGTAACGTTTTTAGGTTATCGAATTTCTGAGAAGGGTACAAAGCCACTTGACACTAAGGTGAAGGCTATTAAGGACTTTCCTCCACCAAAAGATGTCAGGCAGCTTAGACGGTTTTGGGCATGATAAACTTTTATAGGCGTTTCTTACATACTGCTCAAACTTAGGCACCCCTCAATTCTCTTTTAACAGGTTCAGTTAAAGGTTCTACTCCTATAAACTTAACTGGAGATTCTCTGAAAGCTTTTGAATCTTGTAAAGAAAGCCTTTCCAATGCTACACTTTTAGCCCATCCTGAGTGCGAAAGTAATCTCGCGTTAGTAACTGATGCTTCAGATACAGCTATAGGTGCAGTATTACAACAACTTAGAAATGGCGTTTGGGAGCCTTTAGCATTCTTCTCTCAAAAACTCAGTCCATCTCAACAAAAATACTCACCATATGATCGAGAGCTGTTAGCAATTTATGAAGCAATAAAATATTTTCATCATATGCTTGAGGCTAGACATTTTACAATTTATACTGACCATAAACCGATCAGTTTTGCTTTTCATGAACGGAAAGTTAACTGCTTGCTTAGGCAGTATAGACATTTTGATTATATTTCTCAGTTTACCACTGATATCCGTCATATATCGGACAAGAATAATGTGGTAGCTGATAAATTATCTCGTGTTGAAGAGCTACAATCACCCAGCAGTTTAGTGGCTGTAGCACAAGTACAGGATACCGATTCCGAATTATCTCATTTTTAGTTAATCCTAATTCTTTGTGTCTTGAAAAACGAGAGTTACTTGGAAGTTGGGTTTCCTTGTACTGTGACATCAGTACAGCAACTCCTAGGCCGTTCGTACTCAAGACCTTTCGAAGAGAAATCTTTAACAGTCTGCATTCCCTGAGCCATCCTGGTCCTAACGCGTCAGCTAAATTGATAGCTTAGCGTTTTCTTTGGCCTGGCATCAGAAAAGACTGCAGATTGTGGGCTACACGTCCGTAACCAGTGATATCTTATTTTAATGAGAGCGTCACACAAACTACTACATATTTAGTTACAAAAAGGAATCACAATTACCTACATTACATCTCCACCAATATTTAATACTACATACTAGACTTATATACTATAACATCTACATAAGTACACAACTTACATAATGACACTTACCAAAAAGATACATCATGTATTTATAGGTAATGCTTATAAATAACCTTTATATTTAATATTTACTTCAACAGACATAAACATAACTAATCGAATTCAATGCCATATCTGCGAGTCGGTGTACGGTTACGGTGCGGCCTGCGACTGGGTATCTCCGAAACGGAGGGGTCCGACGCCAGCGCCGGACCCGCCTGCGGCGAGGTCGCCGCGTCCGCGCCGCCGCCCGCCCGCGCCCCGAGCTCATGCCGCGGGCTCCGGTCGGAGCTAGTTACCTCGCCGTCAGCTGTCGCCACTATATCTCCCGGGTATATTAAGTATGATCGCTTCGCATCTCCTTTAGACGTACTACTAGTATCCGTTAAGGTAACCGACCGCGATCTTATCTGGTCGACGTGTCTATGAATAATTGAATTATCGGTGGTAATGATATTATAATCTGTTTGTCCCAATCTTTTATCTATTTTTCCCTTCAACCAAATAGCCGTTCCCTTCTTATAATTTCTATACCATATACACGATCCCGGTTCGAAGCTACGTATAGTGCCTCCCGCGGCACTTTCTTGCCTCAGTTGCTCGCGGCGTACGCGTTCACCCCGCTCCGGTTTCAACACATCGAGCCGTGTACGCAATGAACGCCCCTGGAGAAGTTTAGCTGGACTTTCCCCTGTTGTGCAATGTTCAGTATTACGGTAAATTAACAAGTATCTATTGAGTGCGGTAATGACGTCTAAGCGTTGTATGTTTGCCTTCTTAATAACCCTCTTACAAATTCGCACCGCATTCTCAGCCGCCCCATTCGATGCCGGATGGTAAGGTGATGAGAATACATGTTCTACGCCATTATACTTTAGAAATGAAGCAAATTCCGCACTCGAAAAAGGGGGCCCATTGTCGCTAACGATTTTTTTTGGAATCCCAAAACGTGCCCACATTGTTCTTAATATGCCTATAACACAGTTCGCTGAGGTAGAGGAAACTTTTGATATTTCTATCCACTTAGAGTAAGAATCGACCGTAACAAGGTAAGTAGCTCCCTCTAGCGGGCCTAAAAAATCCAAATGTAATCGAGTCCAAGGTCGCTCTGGCCAAGGCCAAGAGCGTGGTGTATGCCGCTCTGGCGCATCAGCCACGCTCGCGCACACCTCGCAGGCGCGGCATACCGCCTCCACGGCCTCGTCCACGCCGGGCCACCACACATAGCTGCGAGCTAACTGCTTACTTTTATTTATGCCCATATGAGCATCGTGCAATTCGTTTAAAACTCTTTCTGTACACGCTTTTGGAATCACAACCCTGTGGCCCCACATTATACAACCCAGTTCCTCATAAAGTTCGTGACGTCTATTAAAAAAGGGTTTCAATTCTTTTATTTCAACCTCAGACGGCCAGCCGTCTTTTAAGTAACTTAAGACTCTGCTCAGTGTCGAGTCTCTTGCCGTCTCAATTTTTAATTGATTATAATCAAGCAACAGTGCCTCAGATGCGAAATGTAGATAAGTTTGTTCTGGACACTCCTGCCCGTCTCCTGAGCCGATTTCCTTGTAGGTCATTATCATTCTAGACAAGGCATCAGCCACATTTTCACTAGAACGGACATATTCAATATCAAAATCATAAGCGGTTAGTATGAGCGCCCATCGTTGTAATCTGCTCGCAGTCATGCTGGGTATACCGTGCTGTGGTCCAAAAATAGTAACTAATGGCTTGTGATCGGTTCGCAATTTAAACGGGCGACCATACAGATATTGATGAAATTTCTTAACAGCGAACACTATGGCCAAGGCTTCTTTCTGAATCTGACTATAGTTTAGCTCGGCTGGCGTGAGCGCCCGCGACGCAAACATGACCGGCCGCTCGCCGTCGGCAGTGCGCTGCGCCAGTACCGCGCCCAGCCCACGCGCGCTCGCGTCGCAGGTCACTATGAGCGCGGCCTCCGGCTCGTAGTGACACAGCGCAGCCGTTTCGCTCAGTCTACGTTTTACTTTATCGAATGCGTACTGTTGCCGTTTACCCCACTCCCATAAAATATCTTTTTTTAACAAATAATAAAGTGGATGTAAGTCCATACTTAAATTCTTAATGAAACGGCTGTAAAAATTAACCATACCTATAAACGATCTCAATTCCGATATATCCCTCGGGATAGCCATATTTAATATAGGGGTCACCTCGTCCGGATCTGCATGTATACCGTCTTTATCAATTATATATCCCAAATATTTAACTTTGTTGACAAAAAATGAGCACTTTTCTTTTTTTAATTTTAATCCGTGCTCTTTTAACCTACTTAATACTTTATGCAATGTTAATAGGTGCCTTTCTATTGAGTCCTCTCGAGTAGCTATCAACACATCATCCAGGAAAGTTACGACACCCGGTATATCCTTGAATAGGTTTGCCATAATACGTTGAAATATTCCCGGGCTAGAGGAAAGGCCATAAACTAAATCTATCATAAACAAACAGCCCCCTATGTGTGTTTATTACCGTGTATTTTTTTGTATCATCTAACTCGATTTGAATATACGCTTGGGATAGGTCAATTTTGCTAAAATATTTGCTACCACCCAAATTTGAAAACAGATCATCTATTTTCGGTAACGGATACTTGTCGACAGATAAGACGCGATTCAGAGTTACCTTATAATCGGCACATATTCGTATGGCTCCGTCCGACTTATTGACAACAACTAACGGCGTGGCCCAGTCCGAGGAGTCGACCGGTTCGATGACGCCGCCGCGCCGCCGCGCAGCATGGCATCGAGCTCCGCGTCGACGCGCTCGCGCAACGCATACGGCAGGGGGCGCGCGCGGCAGAACACGGGCGCGGCGCCCTCGCGCACGTGCAGCCGCGCCGCGCCGCCAGTATAGCGGCCTACCGCACCGTCGAACAGCTCAGCGTAGCTGGAAAATAATTTATTTACAGCGGTCGGCGTATTCAAATAAAATAATTTTGGTACATGTACCGTATGGGAACTGAACTTTGGTATTTCTATATTTAACTCTGCCAACCACTGTCGGCCCACCAGAGTCGTAGTACCATTATTCATTACATATAAATCTAATATTTTTGAGCAACCTTTATATTTCACTTGTACCTCACAATACCCTAAAGGACAGACTTTAGTTCCGTCGTAAAATGTTAATATTACTTGACATTTTAGTAATGGTAGGTGACCAAAATTACAATTATATGTTTCTTTACTTATACACGAAAGTGCGGAACCCGTATCAATTTCCATAAATAAGTCCCTATTATCTGCAGTTAAATAAATGCTCACCGGTTTGTATTGCGATAACGACATCTGCATTACTGGCTCCTCCTCTAGGCTGTCTTCATCTGCTATCTCGTCGCTGTCGATTGATCCGGCATTTCCAATAAAATTCGTATTTCGCACGCCACCTGCGCCGATATTGTTATATCGTGAACCACGCCGATCTCTTGTAATTCCGCGTTGCTGACGTTGTCGGTGTTCCCTTCCGCCACTTCCAGACGTTAGCCTCTCCATGGGACAGACTCGACGCAAATGGCCTGTCGTACCGCACTTACTGCAGACATAACTGATAAATTTGCAGTTATTTGCTAAGTGATCTCGTCCTCCGCATGACCCGCAAATATCAATAATACGGGGCACCATGCCGCCCCCTGGCCTTGCGTTTGCTGTCGCCGGTCGTGTCCTATTACCGCCGCGCTGGCTTATGAATGATCCCATGGTATGCAGCCCGCTGGTCCCGTCGACTGCATTATTGGTTAATTCTGATGAGTATTTGCCTGAATCGACAAGGGACGCATCCCGTTCCGCCGCTTCTAACGAGCCTGCCAACGTCACCGCTTTTTCGTAGGTAATTAATTTTTCCTCTGCAAACAACCGTTGTCTGATGACGTCACTTCGAATACCACATACCAATTGGTCTCTTATATTATCCTCCAGTGTGCTGCCAAAATCACAATTTTTACACAACTTCTTTAAAACTGCTACATAATCACTGATGGATTCGTTGTCTGTTTGTCGCCGCTGTCTAAACTTGTACCGTTCTGCCAACGGTGATGGCTTCGGTTGGAGGTGATGACGCAATAGCTCCACTGCTTCGATATATGTTAATTCCGATGGTTTTTTTGGATTTGCAAGTGTCGATAACAATTCATATGCACTATCCCCCATTACAGATATTAATGTTGGTAATTTCACATTGTCTTTTATATTATTTGCTAGAAAATACATTTCTAACCGCTCCACGTAAGCCGTCCAGTTGCCCGTCTGAATGTCAAAATCTACAATTTTTCCGATCGACATTATGTGCACACAGTATTCCACGCGTGTTTCGTCACAAACTTCCAATTTAACTATATATTCTTCCGTTTTTTGCATTAAAAATCCTCGTCGCCAATGTAATAAATGAAACACGTCCGTAACCAGTGATATCTTATTTTAATGAGAGCGTCACACAAATATCTACCTACATATTTAGTTACAAAAAGGAATCACAATTACCTACATTACAGTCATGTATAGCTTACCAACGTGCTAAAGTAAGTCGTCATGTATCCACTCCATTAGGCACGTACGATTTACCTCGAGCATGATTTAAAATAGTGCACATTGACATTATTGGTCCTATGTCTTCAACTCAAGGTTATCGGTGCTGCCTCACTGCTGTTGACCGATTTACAAGATGGCCAAAAGCAATACCTATAATGGATATTACCGCAGAAACTGTCGTTAAGACGTTACTTTCTAGATGGATTTCTAGACGACCACGGCCTGTAACAATTTCTTCAGGACAACCAATGTCCTGAAGAAATTGTTATAGACCGTGGTCGTCAATTTGAGTCGGCAATGTTCGAACATTTGTCTAAGATGACCGGTTTTCACCACAAACGAACTACAGTCTACAATCCAGCTTGTAATGGTCTTGTTGAACGATTTCACAGGCAACTTAAAACTTCAATGATGTGCCATGCAAAAAGTTCTTGGACGGAATCACTTCCGTGGGTACTATTAGGTATTCGAAGTTCTTTTAAGGAAGACTTACAAGCTTCTCCAGCAGATCTTATTTATGGAGAGCCGATAAGACTGCCTGGTGAATTTTTCGATCGTTCTTCAGAAGGATCGACCGATGTAACAGATTTTCTTGCACGTTTATGTACATTTGCAGAGAAAATTAAACTCATTGCTGCTTCACGTCACAGAAGTGACAAAATATTTATTTTTAATGATTTAGCCACTACCAATTACGTTTTCCTCCGAGAAGACGCTTTGCGTAGTTCTCTTCAGCCAGCATATACAGGTCCATATCTTGTAACACATAGAGGTGATAAAATTTTTAAATTGCTTGTAAAGGGTAAAGAAGATACTGTGTCTATCGATAGGCTTTAACCCGCTTTTATTCTCAGTGACCAACATGAATGTAACAATCAGGAATCCAATATTACTACAAATCGTAGGACTCGTTTTGGACGTCGTGTACATTTTCCAGATTTTTATCACCCTTAACCAGGTCTCGAGGGGGGAGTAATGTAGGCTACCAACCTTCTTGCATTAACTAGTCATATAACACAAACACATTTTAATAAAAAGTATATTGTTAAAATGTCAAATTCATTCGCTTGCAAATTACTGATTTAAATAAGTTGTTAAATTAATTATTATTTCTTATTTTTAATTCTGATATTATGTACACCGTCATATATTCAATCTTTTATTAATATCACTCCTTCTGTATATCAACACGCCAACCTAACCACACCCAAAATAATAATCAAGAGTCTGCTTTGAATATCTATCATACTACTACAGCTCTATTACCAACAAAATTAAACTTTTTTCAGATTAGTAGTTTATTTTTTTATTTTTAGACTTTGAATTCATTTGGAGTCAACTTTATGAACTCTTTATTTTTGGTAATAAAAACTTCAGTCAGTTCACTCTCTAAGAAGTTATGTGAGGTTATTCATCTGAATGAACGGCGCTTGGATACATTGTCAATGGCTAAAAGCTTGACGAGATTCCATGATTTAAAATTAATCAGCGATGACGTGAAAAATTATATTTAAATTTAAAACTAAACACTGCATTCGAATAATTCACAGTTAATTATTTGCTCAGTGGATCTAAGTAAAAGTTTTACTAGATGACTTCGGTCACTGAAGAAGCTATAAACGGCATATAAACGAAGAGGAAATTGAGGCCGAGCCACGACGCACGCCAGGAAATGAAGCAGCCATAGGAGCTTTCTCGCAGAACACGCAACCCCAGCTTGTATTATCACATTGCTGCCATCGCCAGTCACTTACAAATGTTTGCGTGAACGGAGGTAAGGGGAGAGCCGGGACGATACTGATGTTAATACTGCATAAGGTTAAAAACAACAATAGCGAAATATAAAATGTTATAGATATTTTCAATGAATTAATAAATGTAAGTTATGTTAATAATAAAATTTATGAAGACAATTATTATTTTATTCAATATTTTAAGGACCTTCCTTAAAATATAAAAAAATAAATTTACTTTTTCTTATTGAGTTTAACAACGTAAACTATTTTAATGTTTTATATATAATATAATCGCATTTATTATTACTCATATTCTATAATATAAATACAGTTTATTAAATACAAGTTTCTACATTAGAAGATGTAGGCAAGAAATTATAGGAAAATAACTGATATATGAGTTGGCATAGGGACGGGTCGGAATGACAGTCTCACTACGTCACCCTCCTCTCATTACGTACCTGTCTTGTACACGCTTACGGCTCTTGTCACAGTCACGTCTACCCTTGCGTCTATCTTCAAATGAAACTGCTTTACTACCTACAAAATAATTCTAAAACTGCTTTAAGAGGTAAATACTTAAAAGTTTGAATATTAGTCTGTTTAAAAAACATTCAACGTATGTAAAATTTATTTCAGAGGCTTTCTTTATTTCCCTCGTAATTTGATCAGAGAGGTTTCGGGGTGCTTACTTGGGAGTGGTTCAGTTTATATTCGACGCCAGTATCCGTACGGCACATTTGCTTCCAATTCAATTCTCTACTCGGCTCGTTGCAGCAGTGAATGAGCCATCGCAGAGATTGTCTCCTCGCCTCGCCCATGCTTCCCCACCCTCCGGTTTGCTCCTATCGGCACTATAAATACCCTCACCTACAATCAAATCATATTAAGGGTTACTTATAAAATACTATCTTAAATTTTCTGTAATAAATATAGACCAATGTAACCAGTGGAAATCTATTAGACTCTGTTATTATTGACGTGTATGATAAT
Organism: Achroia grisella; assembly: GCF_030625045.1. Taxonomy (NCBI): domain Eukaryota; kingdom Metazoa; phylum Arthropoda; class Insecta; order Lepidoptera; family Pyralidae; genus Achroia; species Achroia grisella. The sequence goes on along the minus strand of NW_026713045.1, from coordinate 157,117 downwards.
TTATTGCAATTTTTTAGCATATGTTTTAAAACAAAAGACAGCCTACACTCATGTTGCTTTTAGATCATTAACTCTACACTGCTTAATATAAGGCAGGCATCGTATCGTGCCTTTATACGAGTAGGACTACGGAAGCTGTTGTGTGAATTGCGCTTTCGTGCCTCCAAACAATAAATATTAACCTGCAGAGCAGTGTTCTCAAGACTTTTTGTTCTTATCTGAGGCGTGGAAACTACTCTCGTAACAAACAATAGCTTTATAGTTATATTCGCAGCAGATATAGTATTTTCTTTACCGACAGTTTTATTGATAATTTGTTAGTCATTCAGTACGTAACAGATAGTTATGTTAAAATAGTGACCTTAACCAAATAATAAAATATATGTATTAATAATCTAACCCAATAAAAAAGTTTCATCGTTCTATAAAAATGAAAATTTCACATATGGCTGAGTCCTGTGAAGGTAGGTACTAATGATGTCAAGTATACGTTAATTATATTTAATCAATACGATTCTTATTCAAATATTGAAATTTATTGATGATTTATTTATCTATATTGTTTATTCGGAAGATAATATAATAGATTTAATTATTACAGACCAACTGACAAAAAAGCGAATTTTCACGTTCTTGTATGGTATAAAAACTATATTATTTTACTTTTTTTATAAAATTTATATTTGAGCTAAAAATAGTATTTTCAGCAAAATAATAAAAATTATAATGTCAAAATTATGTAAATACTGTTATATTATTGTATAGATGGAACGGATATATTTATTTAAATTTTATATGTGATTAGATTTCCAGAGCAGGGTTGTTATAGTCTACCAGGATTATATTTATGTATTATATAATATTGCAGAGCAAACGATTATACATTTAAATTCATAAGAGACCATCATTCTTTGCGCAACTTCTATCTATATGTTTATTTATGTCGCATATCTAGTACAATATTGAATTAAAAATTTTTAATACCGCATGGTGTGTGTATTAAACCGCATAATGTATTTCTATTATCTAAAAAGTAGCCTATGTCTTTATTTGCTGGTTCAGTAGTTTTGGCGTGAAAGCGAGACAGACAGACAGACAGACAGACAGACAGACAAAGTTACATTTATAATAAGTAATTATTTAATAATACTTAATCAAGTATAAGATATACTTGATTAAGTATACGCCATCGATTCTTATTCAAATATTGAAATTTATTGATGATTTATTTATCTATATTGTTTATTCGGAAGATAATATAATAGATTTAATTATTACAGACCTACTCCTTTTTTACGTTCTTGTGGTATAATATTATACTTTATAAAAATATTTGAGCTTAGTATTTTCAGCAAAATAATAAAATTATAATGTCAAAATTATGTAAATACTGTTATATTATTGTATAGGATATATTTATTTAAATTTTATACCTAGATTTTTGTGTCTATGATTATATTTTACTATTATTCTTTGATAGTATAAAGAAAATTGGTGTTGATCCCGTAAATGTACTATTAATTATAAAGTAGATAAATAAAATTAAATTATTACATATATTTCTCTTGAAATATATGTTCTAATTATATCTACTTATAATTATGTTACGAGCTAATTATACTATCATAATTATAACATATATTTCAACAGAAGAAAGAATTTTAAGTCTTAAGACTTAGTAAAGTATGTAAGTTATGTACCTAAGTTGTATATAATTCCTAGTGGTTTAGGTACTTAAACCTTATGGCGTAACAAAGTACAGATAGTTTTAATTGCCAGTCTCGGCGGCTAATCGCTTGCTGTTAGAAATAATTACGTAAATGATAAGGCATGAAGCTGAGATGGTGCGCTCTGATAGTGTTACGTATAGGGGTAGTTAGGATCAATGACCCGTTTAATCTATAGTTATATAGCAAATTTCTGATTAAAGAAATATTGCGAATGCAGAAAATGCTTCTATAATAAGTCTGCTACTATTTAGTTGGGTAAATATTAATTTAAATAAATATTTCATTTCAGTAATAGTCATAGTTATTATATATTTTTTAATAAACAATAAATTGTGTAAAAAAAGTATATATTATATGTTTCTTGAAATTCATTGGGTTGAGAACTAGCACTTTATACCTAACACTAGAAATAATATTGAAAATAGCTTGATTAAATGAAGTGTGTATAGCAATTGAATTTTAGATATGGTAAAACTATTGAATAGAATACGCATATCCATGCAAATACCCACATCATAATACTAGATTTGCATATCACGCCAACTTAACTATATTATATAAATACTTAGGTATAATCATATTAAATTCAAGTATTTTTCACAATTGGTTATATATCTTACATTAATTTATTGGAATAGGATTCTAAACATATATTACACAAATTAATTTTAAGTAAATCAATAAATCGAATGACGTGACGAATTGACGTACAACAAGCGTATCACGGGAATGCCATGAGCGACTCCTGTACAAAATCAAGAATAATATGTCACACACTTATTACCTCCTACTAAGATTCTCTATTGTGCGTAATGTATACAGCGGATCTTCCGACTTGTTCCTGAATGTAAGTTAGGCAGCTTTGCGGATGACACTGCTCTGGTGGCGAGTATTAAAGTGGCTGTAAGGTCTTACAACCATTAACGAAATTTAATAAAAGTAGTTCTAGATAAATAATTTGATAAGATGCTGAAAGAAATATTTTTTAATAAAATATATTTCAATGAATGAATATCTATTTATTGTTCCTCTCACAGAAAGAAAATAATAATTACATAAATTAAGACGCATGAATACAAAATACAAAAAGAAAACGAAAATGAATATATTAATCAAGATGTATAGTTATATTGGGTTTAATAGAGACCTTGGTATTGTAATTATTGACTTTGAATGAGATGGTATTGTTTTGTAATTTAAGAATAAAAATATCAATAAGAATAAAATTTATAAATAAATATTTTTTCTGCTATAAACTAAATTATAATCTATCGTATTATGTACAGATATAAAAGAATGCCGGACATATTTTATAGATACCAAAATTATTATAGCACACCTCTTTGGAGATATTAATTGGTAATATCACAGTGGGTAGTCTGCATTAGGAGAAAAACAGATTGGTAGGAAAATTGTTAAATTGTATTAATTTTATTTAAATACACTAGTGTGGGAAATGTAATACTCGATTTATGCATAATTCGGTTAGAATATTTGATTTCATTATAGTAAGATAAATACGAATTTATTATATGGAATAGGTATTAAGGTTTCATAATCTACCTATTAACTTGAGCGTATGTAGACTATAAATTTAAATCAATGTGATACGGTTAACATAATAAAGAAATAAGCACCAACTATTGCAAATGTAAAATTATAAGGAAAGCCATATAGCTATTAGTAACTCGTACTGATACAGTGAAATATGAAACATGTAGGAGAACTGGCGGCAAGCCAGCTGCTTGCATCACACTATAACAAAGGGTTTCATATCAGGAAATTGTTCCTAGAACAATGCGAGAAAATACATGCCTCCTCGTGTAACTAGCTCGAGATGTTCCGTCAATCGAAAGTGTATTAAAAGCATTATGATGCTTATAGTTAATAGGTGTGGGTATTTATTATACTTACATTAATATATTTTTGATAGTAAATCGAAATTACAGTTTTAATTGTATGAATTTGTAATTCTCTCGTATACAATGATAAAAGCTCTAAAAGTGTTTCACTGAAATTTTCTCTGAAATAAAAATAACAGAACAACAGTAACTGTAAGCTGCAAAATAAAGCGTTACACAAACCTTGTGCGATAAAGAATTTAAAAATTTATTAATTAAGAAAAATTTTAAAGTAGTAATATTATATAGATTTTGAATACTTAAGTAACTCTGTCTGTCTGTCTGTCTGTTTTCTGTCTTTCTAGGATTTTTTTTTCCAAAACTACAACCGATTTAAATGAAATTTAGACGCAAATAGTTTTTTATCATTTATTAACACATATTTTAAGTATAAATATAAAATTTCAGCTGAAAATGGAAATACAAGGTTATCTTTATGCGGTTTAATACACACATAGTAAAAAAAGAGCTCCCACCTCCAAAATTCCGAAATTTTGATCTACTTTATAACTGTGGTATTAAGTCTAAAAAAATTTTTAATTTCTGAATTACACCAATATTGTATAATCATATGAATAAATAAAAATAAATATGTCATTTTTGTATAAGACATTTGAAATAAAAGTTGCGCGAGCAACTGATTATTTTTTTTTTTGTTTCTCCTTATGAAAAAATGTATAATCGTTTTGCAATATTATTTTATAAATACATAAATATAATCCTGCGTTTACATATATTGATGACCCTGTAAATTTGGACAAGATCGTAATCACATATTATTAATATTTTTGAAGATTAAAAACAACATATAATATTAAGAATGAAAGTTGTCATCCATTAAAAACTATTAAGAATATCAACATCTACTTCCATCTGGCGATTCAGGTCCAATACGCGTTTCTCCCTTCTGGCCAGTGAAACTCAAAGTATTGTTCAGCGCAAGTGAGGGATGTTTGCAATTTAGAATATCACACGCGCCGCTTATTTTGATTTAACAAATTTTTATTATGTTATTCAACAACGCTGGACGACCAATTAGGGCATCCAAAATAAGTTAAAGAAATTTTTAGAACTATCATTAAATATAAATAAATATGACATTTAAATTTGTAAAAATGTCAACATTCAAGGAAAATAGCAGATAATAGTTTTTATGGAAATTCGTCATATTTGAAAGAACGAAAACTTTTTTCATTGTTTTTTGTCAGTTGGTCAGTTTAATAAATACCTTACTAATATTACGATAGTGAAAGTAACTCTGTCTGTCTGTCTCACTTAAATGCCAAAATTACTGTACTGATTTAAATGATGTTTAAAATCTAGATCCTGAGAAAGGACATAGGTTACTTTTTATTCCGAAAAAGGGTTATAAGAGATTGAAAGAGGAGGTTATATAGAAGTATCGTCATTTTTAAAGGTTGAAGCTTGAATCTTATTTTTTGCGTATTGATTAAATATAATTAACGAAAATGGGTTGTAATTTCAAAAGGTGAAATATGGTATCAAGTATTGACATTTTTAAAGCTAGAACTTGATAAACTTATATATTTAAAAGGCTGTTGAGAAAGTATTAGTACCTACCTTCTACAGGACTCAGCCATATGTGAAATTTTCATTTTTTAGAACGATGAAACTTTTTTATTGGGTTAGATTATTAATACATATATTTTATTATTTGGTTAAGGTCACTATTTTACGAAAAAAAAAAAATCGCGGGTTTTATTATATAGATTTTGAATACTTAATTATTATTTAATTTTATTTTCGTTGTCTATCTGCGATCAGCTTTTATCAGATTTGTTTGCTTTCGTTATCTGTCGCTTTCAGTTTACACACAGCCAGTGAGGTCTTCCTCCTTACGTATACATATACTTTTTTAAGTGTTTGCATGGAAGCCTTACTGAATCATTTTTTTTCCCGTGTAGTGTTAGGATTTCTACATAATCATGTACCTGCATGTTTTTAATGAACTCAGTTGTATTGGTTATAGCTAGCACGTTATGTTGGTAGCGTTGTATTATTTCAGTATTGAAATAACTTGCCGAAGCTCTATATCATATGTTACGGCGTTAAATATAATGGATGGATGGATTTGAATACAAAAATTCTATTTTCCAAGCTAGAGCTAGAGCTCAATTTCTGCCTATTAGTTAGTGTACGTCTCGTAGTTTTTTATTTGTTTGCTCTTCTTATGCCTTAAAGCGATCGCTCCAGAAAAGTTGTGTATCAATATCCATACCCAAGTATTTAACTATGTTGGTATGACGCAGAGTATAACCGTTAGGTGTAAATGGTGGGCTGTGTCCGGATTTTATAATAAAAGTACATAATGTGATACTTAAACTCTATTTCCCTATTTTTTCAGCCATAACCGTACTTAGTTTAGGTGTTCTAGCATCTTGCTAAAGCCAATTCCAGTTCTTTGTGGGTAGTAGGCAAATATAGCTATGTCAATTGCATATATTGCAGTCAGCACATTTACCAAGGTAGGTGGATCTGCAGTATGTATGGTTTATAAAATAGTACCTAACATGGAACCCTGAGGAACACACTCGTATTGAACTTGAAATATCCTGTTCTAGATAGGACCTCATAAGCATTAACGAAGAGTTGTTGCCGGCCCTTGTGCCAAACTCGGTCGAAAGATTGCTGTACATCAAGAAAAGAAGCTGAACTATATTTTTACTTACCCATTGCTTGCTGGATGGTGTGTGCCCCTCTGTTTATTTGTATTTTAGACGAATTCCAAATTGGTGATCTGGTTGAACACTTTGATCTTTTATATTTGATACCTAGTAACATAATAAAAACTGAAAAATATACATTATAATATTTTTAGTCATTTTTTATGACGTTCAAGTGCTAGAGAGCAAAGTGTGTTCATGCCTCCATTGAATTGAGTTGAGAGCATTGTACGTAATTCGGCCGAATGCAACCGCTATCGCCAGTTGGCGCGTGGCCATCAGGGATTGTTGCCTTGCATTTGATACTCTGCATTTTTGTACTGCTACAATAAAATACTTGCATATAGGCATAATATTACTGAATATCTTCGCTTGAGTGAATCACATATTCTTAATGTTCATAACATTCTTATTAAAATAAGAATTTATTAAATATATTAAGCTAAAATAATATTCTAATATCATATTGTGTTCACTTATATAGTTTCCTAACTTAAAAGGAAAAGTTTGATTTTACGTAACTAAATTATATATTGTTATAATTGTATTACGTGTACATTTATTTTTGTTTTGGTAATATTTCTATTGTAGATAGAAGAGCTTAGTTGGAATAAAAATATCAATAAATCATACCATACATCTTGGATCACGTTATCATTACAATTTTCGATTTATTTTGCAACACTTAATGAAATAAAATCCTAAATTAAGTATATAATTAGATAAGAAAATTTAGTGACCATTAGATATTTACACATTGACACACTAGATTGGTTTTGTATTAATACATGTAGATAAAGCTACGGAGTACACACATCTAGTATAGATAACCAAAAATTCTTACTTAAACTTCCGGATATTCAGAGGAGGAAGTGTAAGATGGAATAATATAAGAAATATGACACGGACCCAACCGAACGCCGTTTAGATTATTTAAGGACTTTGTCTCTTTCCGGACGAGATGAATCTTTCCATAAAATAATTAAAAGTGAATTCAGTGAAGGGGAACAGATGGTATTTTTAATTTATAGCCGAGAAATGGACGTCTTTCGCATCTTGGACTAGGTACAGAACATTTTAATCCTTTCCGTTGTCCATTAGTTAGTTTGATTAATGAAAAATAGTTTCAATCTATGTCTAATTGTGTTTGAATGCTATTTTTGTGTATAATTGAAATAATTATAAATCTATGAGGATATGTAGTTATTATGCCTTAGTTATAGGTTAGATGTACGTTTCAAAGTTGTCTCGTTGGGTGCCACCTGGGGAACATCAAGAGTTTTGTCTCATAAGAAGATAAACACCTATGTGCTGACTGCCTTCAGTGTCTGTGTGTTGAATAATGAGTCTTACCTTCATAGTCCAAGGAATTTAAATCGATTCAGTCATCCCTTACAGCAGAAAAAGGAAAACAGCATATCCTAGAATTCCTAAACTACCAATAATAATATTATTAATGATATTCTTATTTTCTTTGAAATGAAAAAAACCTAATGTATACGTATCTACATATCAATGCAATCTAATAGCTATTCAATGTTACCTGTATTATTAAAAAATCAATAAAAAATAGTATTTTTTTATAATTAGTACGTACTTTCTATTTTGATGGTTTCAAAAATAGAAAATATAATAACATAAAGGCGTGTGATTGCACAGAGACTAATTAATTTTATTATACTGTTTCTTGTTTTCGGGTTTTTTGTTTATTTTTTAGGGTTCATAATATCATTTTTTTTTGTTGTATGTTAACATTTTGTGTACTTCTCGGCGGAGTGGAAATCAATTTCTCCAAGTTTATGACTAATGCATATCTTGGGATTTGTGTCGGTGGCTGCGTATACTTATAGAGTTGGTTATTCAGTCAGAATTCTTATCTTGATGAGCACTGGTCTCGCGGGTGTCGATTTGTTGAATGACATTACCATTGATAATGAAGCGCCAGACCGTAATCGTTCCCTTGCCAGATATCTTATGATACCATTATATTAAGTCGTCAACGCAAGCGGTGTTGCCGGTAATTAATGTGAATACTTAGACAGCAAGTAGTTTACGTCTACGTATACCAGATAGTTGGATTCTACTATATGCAATACAAATTATATTCTTAAATATCCAGTAAGTTTGAATTTTGGTATTTCATATATTGTAATTTGGTACTTAGTTAATAATATAATATATTCTACATATATATTTTTTATTAAATTGTCACTCTTTATTCCGCACATAAAAGAAAACTTTACATAAACGTGCTAAACAAAAAGCTTGGGAGATCGAAGCTTGGAGTAAAGAAAAGGTAGGTGGCACACTACAGAAACGGCAGTAGAATTTATACGAATACAGAGGGTAAAGGAATTGTTAGTAATGTGCACTGATGACCACATTGCTAGCAATGTACTATGTCAGGTTGACCTCCACGCGGTTCCCCTGGAAGGCACCGTGATAAATTCCTGGTGAATTTATCACGATGGGCTAATTAACCTGACCTTATCTACTATCAACCACTGCTGCCCCGCCAGCGTAAACCGGTAGCGCAGGCGGGTGAACCATACCATTACCATCCATTTAAAAAATATACGAATACAAAATACATACACACATTCACATACTAAAGGTACACATATATACTAAAATAAAAAATAACTAACTAAATAAATAAAGTAACATAAAAAATATATATTTATAGTTTATTTCTACAATAATCTTTGAATGACTCGTGTGATTTATTTTAGTTGTCAGATATAGGTATATATGTAAATATTAGCGGCCCTAGCAGACGTCGTACTGCCCAGTAAAGTAACACAACCAACATACACTTAGTCCAATTGTTTTTTCAAACCATCCAGGAATCCATTGAAATATACACACTATGTTTCTATCAAATGGGTCCAGGCGTTTGGGAGAGGTTACGTGAAAAACGCAGGTATAGAAGAATTATTTATATTAAGATAGATATACGAATTGGTTAAACACATAATAAGTAGGTGACATCACGTATATATATTTTACTAACTACAATAAAAATAGTATTTTAATAATTATATACAATACCTACAGATTATATATCTTATATATATAATATTCTCGTGTCACAATGTTATGTAGTTACCACACTCCTCGTAAACGTCTTAACAGTTTTTTATTGAATTTTATATACATATTTAGTAGGTCCGAGAATCGGCTATTATCTATTTTTCATACCCCTAAATGATAAGCGTTGTTCACCTAACATTGTTATTTTTTTTATTATAAAGATATTTTATTTTTTTGTAATGTGGCATTAAAAATACAAATACAACCCCAAATTTTTCATTCTTCTATCACTAACCCTTATTTTTTAATAGCGATTTTATTGTATATAGCACAACAATGTTGCGGGGTCAGCTAGTACAGTTATAATTAAATACGTCTTGTACTGCTATTTAGTTACTTGTTTAATTACAGAAGTTAAATATAGAGGGCCAATTTACAATTAGTAAATAAATTTATTATAAATGTATCGTATATGTATTATTACGAATTAAGTAATTTAATACATAGATGTAATCATGGATTTGAATGTATTTTTCTAAACATCTAAAATTTACTTGTAAAGGGTCAATAAGACATTACTAGATGTAGTTTAACGTTTGAATTTTTTTCCATCTAAGACTACCAAGTTTATTGTTTACGACAATTTTTACGAGGAAGTTTGTGATGAAATATCTTGTTTTTATGTTATTAATATTTTCAAATCGAGGCCAAACATTTATGTCTTATCTTTACGACTTTTATACCTATAATACATACATATAATCAAGTATAAAAAGCGATATATATTTCTTACGTCGGCTACTATTACTTGTCTAAATTGGCTATTGTGATTTTATTTCAACCTACTTTTTATATGGTAGTAACTCTCAAATACTTACTTATTATTTTACAGTTCATTAAACTAAATTGATTCATTGTATATTATTATTAAATTTACAATATTAATTTAACTAATAATGACTAAAAAATTATGTAAACAGTATGCTGTTTTTTAAGGTAAAAAAATTACAGATGTGTTAAAAGAATAGTATCTAAACAACTAAATGGATATATGCATGTAGATACAGATAGCTGATAGGGTCTCTCGGCAAAATGGAAACGAAAGACAAAAAGGGACTTTAGATAGTAATTCGATCTGCCTGCTTGAGGTTAAAATAAACCGAAACTGTATCTTCACCAACAGTCAGTAAGCGAGTATATTAGAAGTAGTATTTAATAGAACATAATCATATGTTTTACGTACCTATTAGAATAATACCAATGGAATTTTAATGTCCCTACTGTAACTTGACAAAAGTTAATATAGCTGGACTCCCGTAGGCGTTAGTACATTCAAATTACCTATATTAAAAATAGTATTGTTACATAAATGAATCATGAATATAGCCTAGTTATAAGTTTTAAATTCAACGTGAAGATACTGCCTATAACCTACAGGGTAGGTTTACATAATTATACTACTTTCAAACTTTTAGCTTGTATTAAACATCTTCTCAAAATTTCCTATCAAGCAGCGCTCGAGCAATTATGGAGTTAAGAAGTACGTTAAAATATTGCAAAACCATTAAAAAGTATGAGAAACCTACAGTTACCAGTGAATTAAAATAACATAAACTTTCGAAATTTATAAAAATACAGAATACATGTAAAACCTAATTTGTTAATTTATAATGACCTGCAAAATCCTGGCTTAACTGATCACTAGAGCCGCGGACAAAGTATTATATTTCATTAGTAGTGCGTAGTACCTGATTTGAATAAATAAATAATATATCCAGTAATAAAAATGCGAATTAATAATTATTGGCTGACCTGACTACATCACTTCAGAGAATTCAGATTCAGATTCGGATGTCAGGGTCAAAAAATGCAATTCCCGGAAACCGTCGTCGTTTAAAAAGAGTATTGAAAAGAGAAAGGTGCTTAATGATATTTCCATATATATTTTTGTTAATATACATTTAAATTTGTAATTATACTGTAGTTCTTTATTGATAGGATATTTTTTAAATCTGGCTGTTTAGCTATTTGAAAAACTTCAGTTTATATTCTAGTTATTGCTGGGATGTTAATAAAAGTCAAAAGTTATGTTTATTCAAAATATGTATGAGTACCTACTATTCGACTGTTCGGTAGTTGGGTCTGTTCCGTAAGTGCAAAATATTTCACTAACTAAAATCAGGCGTCAAAAAAAGCTTACCAATTTAATGTTTTCCGTTAAATTTTCGTTTAAATAAACTTTATATTTATATCTCTATATTAGTGGAAACGGGGCAGTAGGTAACAGTAGTCGATTCTGCATAATCTTGGTAAATATATATGTATTAAAGGAGTAGTAGCAAATATATCTATTTACATTTTATATTTTTCGTAACATTGACATCACCGAATGGGTATCACTTCAATATTTACAAATTATTTTGGATCGAAACTACTAAATTGTTCAACTAAATTATGATTATATTTAATATAACTTGGCTTTATACGACGAATAATGTGTTTGTTATGGTGATTGACCTCTTTGTGATGAAGATTTGTATATACTTATTGATATATATTTGAGAAACATCAATATCTATCCTTAAATAAACCGAAAGTAAAAATCTGGTATTTCATTGTCTATTAATAATAGGTATCTATACTAATTAGATATCGGCACTTCGGAAACTATAATGGTTCTGTATTATCTCCCTATTCGAATCTATGTATCAATGTGTAGTTCCGTAGCAGACATTCCCGTAATAAATGGTGACGTAAAGATTTAGCACTCTCCCGATACTCTTTTATGTAGTGGAAAGATATTGGATCGAATGTTATCCTGAAGCTGGTGTTCTGAAACTCCATAGGAACATAACATTACTATTTGCCGGCAGCGGACCCGAGGGTGGTGTACTTATATCTATTTTTTTATTCAATACAGCTACGAATTATGTTCTTTTTCTCTTGGATATTAGGATATTACGATGATTTGTAGTGCCTGTTATTAGTATACCTTATTCATAGTTGGCGAATAGTTAAGCACATATTTTTCGCTGCGATTTACGAGTAGAAGTAGTACTGAATGTTTTTTATATTTTTTATATCATTATATATTTATCAATGAGGTAATATTATTACTTTTTCAAATCATCATCATCACCTATAGAATAACAATATACATATTATTTGCATTCATTTATTACTTATTTACTACTGAAAATATGTATTTCTGTATAATAATAATACAGTTTATAAGCATCTATATGCTACTGCTACTGACAAAATACGCTTTGTGCGTAAATAATATCGTAGTACCGTGCTATGGTTATTAGAAATAAAAATATTTTAAAGTTAACGATTGTTATTATTTGAAGTTTCTTTAATAAAATTTAATTTCATTGCAGCTTATGTAATCAAAATGAAATTAAAATTACGGTAGCGAACATGTTAAATGGATTAAAAATAGTGCTTGAATACTGTAATAGATTTGTATGCTAAATATATTATCAAAAAATATGTTAGATTAGAAGAAGGTTAAATCCGAGCAATGGAACTATACCTAATGGGTTGTTATGACGACATTGGGCTGTGACGATGAGCTGTGTTGATTATCGTTATATCATTCTATACTCTTGATACTGTTAGAAAATTAAATAACTGCTATATATTATATTATATACAAAAATTGAGTTATAAAGGTTTCCCATGAATTCCGTCATTAGGCATTGACTTTGATCTTAACGAAAACGGCCTTTTTTGTTGATTTTTTTTTAATCGGTCCCCTGATGCCCGAGGCTTGGGAAAAATTACAAAATTACGAATTGAAAAACATCTCTCGTTTTTGTTCACGATTAAAGAATAATTGCTATTCAATGGTATACATAAATAAGGATAAAAAAATCGTTGATATCAGTGCGATATATTCCTCTGGTGTTAAGTTGAATTGCTCAAACTTGGTTTATAAATGTACAAAATCAAGGTTTGCAAATGTGCTATGGAGTGAACTCATACAAATTTCCGTAGCTTATATTCAATTCTTAAAACAGAATATCTGATATTTTGGTGTAAATTACCTACACCTCTTTTAAGAAAGTCAAGTTTGTTTAATGAGACTATTAGCTACAGATATAATAAGTAAAAAGGTCTAAGAAAAATCATGTCTTTTCAGTTTTAGTTACTTGTCGTTGCGTCGTCAATTCTACTTTCCCGCATCAAGGTGCGGTTAATATTAGAGAGCAGTAATTTACTAGACCATTTGAACCGAGGCACAATGACATCCAAGACGACGTCTCTGCCTGCGTGCCTACTTTTATGACCACATAAAAGTTTATAGATACTTACTTTCGGTTTATTATGTGTTAAATATATTTATATACTCAATTCACTTTCTATTCCATTTGTTTAATAAATCAAGATAGACTGTTCTAACGTGGTTAATAACAATGTTAAGTACTATATATTTTTCAGAAAACCAAAGTATGAAAATCGATATGGTTTTGTTATTTTGGTGAATATATTGGATATTCAACAATCACTTTGATACGCGTCTCCCGGACGAATAGCTCTATAAAGTTAGTCTTAGATCACTGTAGTCGTTTTTTTTATCTCCGACACTAATTTGATGTTACCAATGTTTTCAGCTTTTTGCGATTATCAAATAGCGTTCTGGCATTATCGGAAATTGACGGGAATTATCGATTTATATAGGTTCCTTAGAAATAAAGAGTGAGTTTTTTTTTAAACGCATCAACACAAAATTAATAAAATTTAGGCATTAATAAATACAGTGTAATTTTTACTAAATTGATTTTTTAAATATAATATTGTTCGTTTTTAATACCCTAATCATTACTATTTGTACGGAAACCAATTGATATATGTTTATATTATTTAATTCAAAGACAGAATATAAAATATTGGGTACGAATGTAAAAAAAATACGTAAATGTCAAATTTTCTCTCCGAGTCTCCGAGATTAAAAAACAGAGTACCTACTAATTTTTTTAGATATTATGTCTAGTATTACAAATTATAGAAGTCAAAATTATGTGTTGAATATCGTATTATATATATAATTAAGTCTAAATTTTACATGTTTCGTAGAAAGTAGTGTTATTATAACATTTACAACAAGATTGTATCACAACAAGATCGAGTAGTTCCTTTAGTAGATAACATGACACCGCACCGCGTCCAGCGAATACGAGTGGAAATGCGAAGATAATGTTGACGTCATTATGCACATCCCTAGGAATGTGATATCCCTATGAGCATAAAAATATCAATTATTAATCGATCTTTTTGTTTGCATGACAATCGATTGATTAAATAATCCTCGTGGTCTGTGAGAAATCTTGTCTTTAAGGTTATTAATGGTTATTGATATGATATAACCTGGTTATTATGATATATTATAACCTGGTTATTGGATGAAAAAATAAAAGAAATAAATGATTGTGTGTAAAAATTTCGAATAATTAATTATTTTTACACCCCTTAATTCCCCCCTTTATTAATTCCCCCCAGTTTCATCTCGATGTATTTAATTTGCAATAAACCAATGACACTAATAATATATGTATTTTTCTGCTAGCATTCACTTTTAAAAGGAAATTCTACTGAAGCGAATAAAAATTGTGATTAATAGGGTTTCTCGGGAAATAAATATATACTATGAAAATGTTGTATACGACATAATAAATCTATCAAAATGTATTTGCTGCTTTAAATACAAAACTTTATAAACTGATTTAAAAAAATATTTCTCGCATATTATTTATTTTACCGATATCGTTTATTCTAATTTACTGAGAGATGGGTATATAGTGTGGCGTCACTAACTTCCTCTTACTTTGTGGTAATTGGTTTATTTGGTTTTTCGTTGTATTTTGGTTAGAAGAATAATAATATAATACTGAATAATACGGAATTATTTACAAATAGAGATTTTCTAATTGCATTAGATAAACATATACCATGTATTCTTTGGGATTTGTAAAGGATGTTGTACATCCAACCACATCTGGGTTTGATATTGCCGATGTCGCCAAAACAAACCGAGATTACCCTTGGGTACGGTTAGCAGACAACGTTTTATTCTTTGGCATCATATGCTGAGATAGCTTCTTACCAAATACGTATTGTTTACCAGGGTAACGAAAGTAGTGCATATATACACTACTATATGTGTAGTTGAAACTCTTCTGTAGACAGTATTTGTGCATAGCTTGCATTTTGTAATTATTTTATTTCAATCGTCAAAGCGACTTTTCATCTGAACATAGACATATTTAATGTCTATTTTCAGATAAATTCGTTCGCTTTAAGATTAATAATAATAATAATATTAAACTCTATGCAAAATAATATCTAGAGACCCCAATAACTGTTGGAATTATTTACCTTTTTGTACAAATTTAGATGTTTTAATGAATAATATACTTGAAAACACCCAGACTAATACAAACAATAATACTTATCAATACAAATATTTTAGTTATTATTTTTACAATTTTAGGTTCTTAGTTTTACAATAAATTAAGTTATGTAAATAAGTAATAAAGTAATTATTAAATAGTTATAAACTATATACATGTTTGATATAATTGCTAATTGGATTATAAAATTATTTGACACAACTTATTTGACACAAAAAATACTTGTATTGTACGAAATCGAAATCACAATCATTGCAAATAAGGTGGCACGACGTGCTAAAAGAGTAAAACTATCTTTATAATTACGGTATCGCTAATTGTTTTTTGAAAGAACATTATTTGTAAATATGATTGGCAGTAATTGAAAGTTAATAAATCTTCTAATTCTTTTATGATAAATTAATAGAAAAGACATTATAAAATATATATTTGTATGTAAGTGTGATCTGAAAATATTAAAACTAAGATATCGTATTCCTCTTGAATAATGAATGTTCTTTTTTAACAGACAGTCGGTACTCGCAAGAGTCGATATGAGATGATATATGCATTTTCATGAATAAGTGATGAGGTGATGGAAACTGGGAAAATGTGAGTATATTGATGGACTCGTAAGAACAGAGAGGCGAAGAAACCTTTTAGCCTATGAAATGTAAAATTAACTAACATAAAAATCATAAAGTTCCTTGCCGTAATATGTAAATTTCTATACAACGGAGGAAATAAGTATTTAATGTAGACTTTTTGATTTTGATTTTTATGTGTAAATAGAAATATAGCTTCATTAGTCTATTTTGGTATGGTAACTTACACAGAATACGTAATATATTTACAACAGTGTTAGGTACAATCTAATAAGAATCTAGGAATTATTTTCCAATCTATTGGTAGAAAATTGTACTAAAGTGCAATTGTTGTCTTGTATAAAACTTAGTAAATTTATCGCTACTCGATATCGTTAACTTTAGATAGAGTAACAATTATCCTACATTTGATAAATTTTAAACTCGTATAGAATACACATATATATATATATATATATATATATATATATATATATATATATAATGAACTATTATAAAGTTATAGTCGGACAACACAAGCGAAGTTCGTTAAATTTTTCAATTATTACTATTTTCTTGTACTAACTGTATTACGGTACATTTTCCTCTAAATAAGTTTGGATGGGTTCTCTCTTCAGATTTCTGGAATAGGTTTCTTCCGGTATTTCAAATATTTGCAAAGAACGGAAAACAGAGGGCGTGTTGAGTGTTCTCGTGTTTGAATAAAGCTTTGAAAAAGTCGATGAACCAATAGATTATCACTTCAAAGTAAAATATATTATGACGAAATATTGACAACTTAGATAAATTTTATATCTAGGCAATAGAAATATTTGTTTTTGCTAGAACTCGCAAAATCGCAGAACATATTAGTGATTTCGACATAAATATCCTTTGTTCAGTAGTGGATGTTTTCCGGGCTGATATATTGCAGATGATGTTATTATCAATGAAATGTGAATAGTCAAGAAAAATACAATACAAATACTATAGTAATAAAATTGTAAAATTGTAATATTTTTAAGGATCACATTAGCTAAAATAGGACTGTATTCAAGTACGGAAATAGAATGTCGCGTATACGAGTTGTGGTGTACCACAACATCGATACTTGACTATACATCTGGGTATCTTATCTGGGATAACAGTCGTGATGGTATAAAGAATGGATTAGATGTAAAAATCTTTCGAAAGAAATTCTCAAAATGACAGAGAAAACAGCGACTATAATGTAATATGAAAAAAGGGGAATATTTTTGTACAGATGAACGTATTCTATAAAAAAGTATATTGTAGGTACAATATTTCATGAATAAGGAACGTTCCGGATCGTATGTGGAATGATTATTTCTGTCGCGACTACTGGACATGGCAGGGAGACTAATGCAAAGGAGAGGAATGACAAAAATGTTTCCGCAGCTGTCGGACCTATGTCACTGGCGATTCTCCCCACACCTTTAATTTCGGCACGACTTGCAGATATTTGCAAATCATCCCGGGAATTGCAGTATTACACATATACATAAAATAGTTATTTTTAATTTCGCAATCATATTGAAATTTCGAAACAGTTTTGACTAACGGTAATAAATGAGAATCTTTAATCGTTTGTTAGAATTCTCTATATATATATATACATATATGACATGATTAAATCACTAGAGAACCATTAAAAATTAATCAATATCCTTATCTAATTACATTATAAATTACAGTCAGAAAAAAGATAGAACGGATAAAGGAAATGTTTTCTGATTTCAAGAAGAGAAGATGGTCTATTAGTTTTATTTAGATCTGAACTGTAGTTTTTAAGAATTTTGAACATGTGTACAATTATTTTAATGAAGGGAAGGTATTGATGTACATCGATTGATATAGTGACCTCAACTGTAAATTATCAAACAAGATTTTTCTAATTCTAAATGCTCTTCATTTCCTGTAACCTTTGTAACACTTGACACATAATATATCGAACATATTTCTTGGTGATCATAAAAAAAACTTTAATAAAATTGATAAGTTGTAGCAAAATCATTAGAGGTAAATAAATTCATTGTGAATAAAAAAAAAATAATGTAAGTAGTATAACTAACAGTATTTGTCTTTTGGAAAGTATAAAGCAACGAGTGTGGGAACGTTAACATGCAGATACGTCAGATCCTTTTCGCTTAGCACCCCACAAATCAGCCTCAGGCGCTCGCGAAATATCTTATCGATACTGCGATATGGAGAACCCTCCGCGTCCCGAATATTATGCTTACTAGATGTTGTACCCTCGAGTATGTACATTCTCGTTGATTTTGGTCTTTCGCAAATATCATTTAAAAAAAAAAAGTATCGCATTTTATGACCGCGAAAAAATAATGTTGTAGCGGTAATTCCACATGGAATAGTATTTACTTCTATTGGATGATAAAATTGAATCGTTCAACTACCTGGCTGGCGGATCACCAGTGAAGGATGATAAAATAAGTAGATATGATATCAGGGCAGATAGCCCATCGTGACAAATTAACTAGGAATTAACCGTGATGGTTTACAGAGGAACCACGTGGATCGTCGGCATTATCAATGTACCCTCCCTCCTCAGTAGGCATGCATTGTTAACTATTATGCTGGCATAGTCTATATGTTACGATAAATTATTACTACTATCACATTGTAAATTTCTCACCATAACTGTAAATAACAACGTGTCTAGGAAAAAACTGTACGGTTTTCCGTACAAATACGTTACAATTCATGGTTATAGTTGGATTGTAGCGTTTGTGGCTAACATTACTATTCTGGTGAATGTTACTCTCAATACTTTAAAAATTTGCCTATTATATTTCAACGAATGAAAATACCCGTAAATAATATTCTGGTGGGATATAATTATGTCTCTATGGAAAATATGTATGCCTACATATTGTGTAAATCTTTTTAGTTTGAATATTATTTAGTTTGCAACTTCTTAAATTTTAAACTAGTAGATGGCACGTACGTTGTGGTAAAAAATGTAATATTTTGAGCTCGCGTTCAATAGAAAATAAAGTGTCTGATATCAATATGTACCTAAAATGATAAATGTAAAATAAATGGTAAATATATTGTACTGATATTTTATAATATCATACTACTAAAGACGAAACCACGAAGTAGTGGTAAATTAGCATGAAACACAGACTGTAGCACGCTCTCAAACCCTTTATGTGGCATCCGACTACCTTTTCCGCCGGAATACTCATACTATTTGTGGTCGATTGCTTACCTATAAATCGTCGTAATTTATTTCTATACAAGACATCGCTGGTAGGTTTATACATATAATGCCTAAATTATAAATTTTCATAAATACTACAGGTATTGGTAGTAGTCCTAATATACATCTACATGAATATGCCCGTCGCGTCATCTTTGTGTCAATTTATATATGTATATACATTTCTGACTGCAACTTAGATTTGTTTTTTTTCGCTGTTTCCATTACCAGAAAGTTTTGGTATTAGAAATTAAGAAGAAAAACAAATTAGTCCAAAACACAGCGGCTTAGATCTCCTCCCTTGTTAGATTCAAATGTACTGTTTATTTGGGCAATATTCTATATGTTCACAAAAAATTTCACTTATTCCCAAAAACAGAAATATTTATAATATTAATAATACTAGATTTACAGATAAACTTGCTGCCCCCAAGTATCGTTTAGAAAAGTCAATAGGTCTTTTATGGGAAAAGGTATACCAAAGATACCAAAGGATACTGGAATTACCCTTAAATAAATTCAAAACATCTGTTAAATCATATTTACTGAGTGAAGCTGATTCTCACTAGACTCACTAAACGATTACTTGAATGACGAGCGTGCGTGGCAATAGTTGTTCATGCACGGGATTTTCATTTAATATTAGTCATAGACATATTAGACAAAAAAAAGTACCTATTCCATTAAGTTTTTTGCCAGTTCTTCTCAATTGGATGTATATATACTAAACTAGGAAGGTAGGAAAAAAAAACTTTGACGTTCATAAGCGGCTAAAAGGTCCTACATGAATAAATGATTTTTGAATTTGAAATTGGAAAAATAAAAAATTGGTTGAAGAAGGAGTTAATTAAAAGTAATATACTTCTATTCATAATTAGAACTTGTTTAATTATATGGTCAACAAGACTTAGGTGCTATCAGGTTCAGTCCAAATTTTGTGTTTAAGGTTTAGTTAGTCCAAATTTAAAAGTCCACGAGGCGATCAGCAACCCAATATTCTGGTCTTTTTAAATCTATCACATACCATTGTGAAATGTCACGTAGCCAAGAATACCAGATAGGGACAAACTGTAAGAATATCACATACACAATCTTATCCTAGCGTTTAAAAATACAAGTCAAGAATGTACGATTTAAGAAGGTGTTTTGAGAATTGATCAGTCTGAGCTTAAACTTAGTTTATGATTCCCATACCCCTGTCTAGTTCTACTTCTTAAGCCATCTGCATTTCTTACGAGTATTTAATGGCTTAATCAGTAACTAAATGTACACTGCATTAGATAGGTATTTATTGCCCACAAACACCCCGATAATAATTTCACATTTACAACGTTATGATCTCAATTGTTAGGCAATGTGGTAGCAGTAGAAATCGGATGCATTTGAATTTGGTAATTCGGTAAAACGGTTATGGGTCAATAGACTTATGTAACAATACATAAATTCAATATCAGTTAAGCTGTGAATATAACAGCAACTTAAAATTTATATATTTTACAATTTTGCAATAATAAAATATAAACCTGCGATATACCTACGACATAGCTGATTCTGGTTGAAAATCAAACTAGGATTACACAAAAAATGAAAAGTGTATTTAGTGATGTAATTAGTAAATTGATAGTATTAAAAAATAATTAAACAATACGTATGTTTATTCCTAGTTACCATTTGACTAAATGTACTATTTGACTAAATAGGTACTTACTATATTCTATATTATCATTAGTATTTGCTATTCACAGAATTGAAATTGAAACTTTACAAATTTTAATTTGTGAATATAAAATAAAAAAATAGAATCTGTTATACCACATGTATGAATATTTGAAATTTTTATGATCAAGATGTCTTATTAGAAACTCCGATAAGATTTAGAGATTACCTTGGTATCGAGAGATAACGAATTTCGCGTAGGCGAATCCTTAGATAATAACTTTGTACTTGAATAGCCTTCAATACAAAGGAATGAATTTCTTTGTGTTTTAAGTCATTTTTGTAATATGCTAATTTTACACCACCATTTTATTATATAAATTGTTATTTAAATAACAATTTATATAATAAAATGTTAGACTTTTGCGTGGCTGCGTAATCAATTTATGCCGCCACATAGCTCGCTTCGAAAACATCTTACGTTTCGGTTGTATGGATTAGGCAATAAAATTAACGGATAAGGACAGTAACATCTTACATCTCCAGAAAGGCAACTCATCGCAACGCAAAAGAAATTTTACAATTAAAGTTTAGGTTCTAAATGAAATTAATAACATTAAATTGTAATTTTATTGTCATTTTTATAACTCATAATTTTGTTTGTTTGGTTCAATTCCTACAATTGTTCATTTATATTATTTGTTAATAAAACATATTCGCGGCGTGTGCTAAGTGTAAGTGTAAATATTATACAAAAGTAATTAATTAAAAATTATAATGAAACCCAAATTTGCATATTTAGTTATTCTATTCTATTCAAAAAATTAATTATAATTACTATTTCGTAAAGTTACTTGTATTTAAAATACATGCTTTGCTTGTTATGGAATCCGACACTCTGATTATGTACGAGTAAATCATAACTAATTTTATCTAATTAAAAAGTATAACATTAATTTAAGTACTATACGGAGTAGTCAGGTATTATTCGTTAATATAACGGGAGAAGATAAACAGGAAACTAATGAACAATTCCATCTAGCCTTATCGGTAAATATCCTGAAATAGAAACAGTGATGTTCCATCGACGTACGGCACGTCTTCATTTGCGGTGGAACTACGGTGTCTCATATAGTCTCTACGTGATACGAATTGTTATAGGTAGTATCGCAAGCCAGTTTGTATGAATGTTCGCCATTGCCCGCAATTGTGTGTCCACAACGTACACCTAGTGCATTTGAAATAAAGTTCAAAATGTAACGATCACTCAGCAGATGTAGATATCGCAGCTTCATAGTAGGTATGTATCGCTACGCTAACGTTGATGATGAACTATCGGCTTTTAATTAGAAACGGAATAGGTCTAATTAAACTGGGTTTCTTTCATTGTCCGTATCATAGATGGGTACAGTGCTATTAGTTCTTAATTATTATTTTGTAAAGTTGTACATCGCAAATTTAGTTTAGGAAACTAAATCTTTATGTCCCTGTGGTAACGTAACAATCGCAAGCTTTTTAGGAAAACTTCCATTACAAAGCTGAAAAAAAGATAAGTTACAATAAATGTCTTGGTATAAAAGCCGGCTGCTTATAATGGTGACTATAGGTTTTCTACGAAAATTGAATTTGCGAACATTGGACGGTGAGACAACGTGTCTAACCACTAGATGTCTGTTGCCAGGCTAAAAGCTGTTAAGCCAAATTACAAATTATTTTTACACGTACTCGTAAATATCGTCATTTTAGAATAAGATCCTACTACTAATAGAATATATACCTAGGTAAGTACCTATAAGCTTCGATTTACTCAGTACCAATAACCCTTGGAATATGAAGAAGTGAAGAATTCGAATGTCATGTGAACGGTATTCAAGGACAAATAGCGTGGAATTTAGTCCTGTGCAAATATGTGCCCTTCGCAATTTCATAACGAATCAGCCGGGTGTGTCATGCGTACCGCCCCGCATCCGCGTATCCGGCTATAATCGGGCGGGCATCGCATCATTTGCGAGGCATAGACTTCATTTGCTCGTAATGACCGAGCCTGCTCCCGATGCTCCGCGCCTTTTGATCGCTTCTCGAATATTTTATCAAAATATTCCGCCCTTGGAACGACTGAGTCCGCAGCTGTTTCTTAGTTATTTATATAGAAATTACATACAGTTGTAAATAAATATTTAAAAGCTTAAGTATCATTTCATTATAATATTATTTTGTACCTGTTAAAAAAATGATATAACATGATGATATTAAACAATAAAATCGAGTAGGGCAATACTAGATATGCATGTATTGTATGTACAATTATCGATAGGCGGAGGAAAAAATAATAAATTAAATTGCATTTCTTTTTATTCTTTTCTCTTTGGTTTACAAAAATTGTGCAATCTGGCTAATATCTATTTAATCAGAGAGCCACATTTTACTTTTAAATTTGGTTTACTATAGATAACATACATATGTACTTAGTAACAATCAATGCATCAGATTAGATACATGAGGCTCACCGTAATTATGTCCTCCTAATCGTTAAAGGTCCATGCGGTATCTCAATGATTGATCAAATAATATTCTCATTTTATCATCTTCCGTCGCAGCCGATGGCAGCAAATGGGAAAATATCAGAATGGATTGATTCCGGGTTATGCGTCTTCCGTTCTTCACGTTATTTCATTGCCGCGAGGAAGTCGCTCATCCTGTTTTTTGTTGCCGACTCCATACACACATTTTCGGTTAAGGATTTATGAAATTACTATGTGATTATTTGTGGGTACACGCTACAACATTAGTCATATGACGCATTTACCTAACAGAAAGCCACGTTGACATCTAATGTGAGTAAGATAAATTGACGACAAGAAAAATATGGAGATTTATTTGAAAGTAATACACTACATATTTTAAAGCTACGTATCTTTTCTTGTATACATGTAACAGGTATGTATCATAGAGATCAAAATTATTTTTATATTGTCATAATTGCTATTTATTTTCATTGCTAAAGATTTTAGATACTTTTACTAGTACTATATACTTTTACAAATTTGGTTATAATTACACGTTACTGTTAAACTCGCCATAAAAAAAGACATATTGGATTGCCTAATTATTGGAAACTAATCATTGGCAATCCAATGAGTAATTCATGACAAAATTTGAAAAAATGCGTCGGACTTTAGACATTATTAATTTTTAGAACAACGAATACCTCTATATTTACTGTAATGTCGAGTTGAACGGAATGTAAATATTTACAGCAAAATTTCAATTGAAAATATTGCTATTGCGTTTAGGTGAAGGGAGATGCAAGGTGTCTGAATAGAGATAGAAGGAATATTGAAAAATACCTACATCTTAAATTACACAGTGCGAACACACTTACCTCAGTTGTGAGAAATCAAACTATTAACCACTTATTTTGTTCTCTAACTGCAACATTTGCGGTAGTAGTGTCTAAAGCGATGTTAAACTCCATTAATTTATAAAATATTAGGTAATAATGCGTTGTGCGGAATTTGTAGAATTCAAAAATATATATTAGCTTAAACATTTATCCATATTTTTGAAATAAATATAGGATTTGTCCTGACATCAACACTTAATTAAGTTTCTATCTAATTTTGCAAGGTAATTAAGTTACAAATATAAATTATATTTACCTTAGAACTTCAAAATGTCTT
The DNA here is from genome assembly GCF_030625045.1 of Achroia grisella. NCBI lineage: Eukaryota > Metazoa > Arthropoda > Insecta > Lepidoptera > Pyralidae > Achroia > Achroia grisella. Next base: position 132,210 of record NW_026713045.1, on the reverse strand, counting down.
TAGTGAGGGGAAGGGATTGTTAGTAATGTGGACTAATAACCCCATTGCTATCAATGTGCCATATCAGGTTGACCTCCACGTGGTTCCTCCTGGAAACGATCGTGATAAATTGGCACGATGGGTTAACTGACCTGATCTCATGTTCATCTTATCATCCTCCACTTGTGCACTGCCAGCGTAAACCGTTAGGGCAGGCGGGTGCAACATTCCATTATAATCCACAAGAAAAATATGTCTTTAGTAATTTGACTACGAAAAGTTAACCAGTAATAGGTATAATAAAGTTACTTCAAGATTATAATTAATATCTAATAAAAACAGTTATGACCGTCAACTTCTAATGATAAATAAAGATAATGTAAAATCGAAATTGAATTAAAAATATTAGTAATACATCTACAAATATCTATGCATCTTCTACCAGATATAATTTGATTCGCAATTAAGATCCCATTTACGTATTTTATGGATATTCGAACAATTCAGAGTTTGAAGAAGGTAAGTTCATAATGAAATTTAATAACCCGGAACAAAGGAAGTTATCTGTAAGATCTTTTCTATTCACTGTCGAGTGAACAAGATAACAACTCAATATAGTGTTCTCACGTCGAATATATTTATATGAAATGTTATAGATAAGACGGTAGAGTTTATTCGCGAAAAGTTCTTTACATCTGCATATATCCGCTTATAGACATCTGAGAGACATCAGTTTTATCTTGATGTTATTTCCATTAGCCCAACCTCTCTTGCGATCTAAAAGGGATGTATTGAAGCAAATAAAATTCCTGTAAACTACACTTGCGAGCAACCAAATCGACTTGTCTCGCGCCTATAGAGACGTATTTCTTTTTTGGCTTGTAATAATACAAGATACAAATAAGAAAATATAAATATACGAAATCGATTTTGAGTATATAATCATTTGGTTTATTGAAATAGAGTAAAAGGACATTTTCTCATATGAAAATACCTAATCTCTGTATTTAAGTTTATAGCCCAGTACTCAGTTAATTATTAGGTTAATCATCGTATTTATGGTTAATATATCATTCTAATTTATTAATAGTTAGTTAATTAGTTTAATAATATTTAGAAGTAGTAAAATTTGGTATTTTTGGATATTTATTCTTTATTTTAATTAGGTACGCTTTCGTAGTTGATTCAAATGTCAGACATCATTCTGGATTATTAGATAGGTATATAATTTGTTAAGGTAGGCTTTGAAGGATGTAATGGCGAAATAATAAATAACGTATGTTATGTACATACATTTATTTAGAATATCTCCCTGATGCGGTTTCGATTCCCAAATAATATAAATATTATATCCTACGAAATACTATTGTTTCTGTTCCTCTTAAAATATCTATATGTACATATGAACATTTGCATGTAATATTTTATATGTAAATGTTCTATAGTATTACTATAATTTATTTATATTATATATAGGTTTAGTTTCAGTGTAGATCGCTCAAGTTAATGTCAAGGCTTCCTATTATTATTGCCTTAGCTCCAACTTATAATAAATTTCTATAAAAAATCTTCGTATCATGTATATTTGTACATACTACACTAAAAAAAACTGCTAATTAATTGATGAGATCGATGGGCTACGAACATTTATTGTAAACAGTTAGTTAAAGTGTGGCCTCACGAAACGCTTTTGTAGGCATGTCGAACTACGAAACGGCCTAAGGCGAGGTTTACTCATTTAGAAAATTGAGGGATACTTCGTTCACTGCCGAGGCAATAGTGATGTCTGCGTGCATATTTGATACAAAAAAGGCAGTTCCGTAAAGAGTAGTGCTTTGTTGTATTATTTTTAACGGTCTCGGTGGTGTAGCGGATTCACACACAGCCTTAATTACGATGTTCGCTAGTTCGATTCCTCACAAGGTACAAACATTTATATTCATGGTAGAAAACACCCAGACTGATACAAACAATTATGTGTTTGTGTCAGTCTGGGTGTTTTCTATGTATTTAGATGGATGGAATTGTTCTGAGATATTATATTATATATATGCCATACTCACTGACGAAAATATAGTAAGTTCATTAAATGCCCGTACATAGCTATAAAATGATAATCATTGTATTTTCAAAGAGGGTTGGGCATAGGAACCAACGCTCCACTCTAACAGCGTTGTCAGCACGGTCCCTCTGGTCTTTACTATATAATGTGAACCTACTCTTACATAGACTATCATAAAAATAATGTACATATAGAAAAGACTTACAGTAATTATACTCGTAGCTAAAGTAGACGCTAGTAGGTAATACAGAAAATAATAAACATATAAAATGCGTTCATAAAACAGCCATACAACAGGTAGCAAAATGGCGTCCTACCCGGTAATATGATTATGCATTTAAATCGTCTAACATACCCTAGGGACACCTACAGCGTAACGTGATTATTGGAAATGTGATAATGTTCAGCTGTAGGGTGTTTGCAATCTCCAATTAATTGTCAACATGGCGCCAGTTCGCCTATAGCTTGTTACTTGTGGCTCATATTTCACAATATTTAATGCAATAACATGACGAAAGTGCTGCTGGATCTTTCATAAAATTAATATATATTTTTGAATAGGATTCAAGTTTAAATCGAAGGCGTATAGATGTAGGCACAGATTAACTTGTCAATTTAAGATTTTTTGTAATTTCAAGTGTATGAAATGTTGTTAAAAGAAGATTGTATTGTGTTCAGTATTATTATGGTGGCTTTAACTGTTTTAAGTTAAAAGCCTAATAATAGTTTATGCGGCGCTCGCCAATATAACTTTCCAATAAAAACAATCTCGACTTTCTTGATACTTATTATTTTATTTTATTGTAATTTACACAATATTTTTTTATAACTTATATAGCTTATGTGTTGTTCTGATGTATACATACGACCATAATTGTAGTTTCATTAAAATCCGTTGGGAGTTCAACTTTTTATGTGAAAGAGGAACAAATAGGATATATGATATTATATTGTGAATGTCATATAAGATATTTAAGATGTCATATAGGATTTAATATGTCGCAATTATTTGCGACATGTTCTTCTTTATCAGATTTAAACTTTTATCAATATTACTAGCTACTTGCCTCGATTTCGCACGGGTGTACATATATTATATATATAAACATTCCTCTTGAATCACTCTATCTAATAAGAAAACACACAAAAGTGGTTGAAAGATAGGTACAGACAACGACAACGATTTGTTTTATACTATACATAATGATGATGGACAGAATATTTATACACTTCTGTTCATATTAAAACATATGTATATATCTTTCATATGATCTGCTATCTTTATAAGAAAGAGGGGTGAATACCGGAAAGAAAGCTAACGACGCGTTCAGGAAAAATGTTGAATTATATGGTTGAAAAAAAGCATGTTTTATTATTTCACATATACAATTGTTTTATTATCAAAAGCGCATCAATCAAAATGAAATGGTGAATATGGCATTGATATATAATGTACTTCTTGACTTTCAATATTTGCACGAAATTGTTATATGTAATATATAAGCGAATTAAAAATGCATAGAAAAGTTCTTAGTATTTGATGGAAAAGATGAAAGGAGATCGCCGCGTTTCCTAAGCGTATTTATAGTACATAATCCATATTTTGCCCGTACATACGGTACTCAAACATGGTCTTTGATAGAATATAGTATGTCTCACCTATAACAGCTGTCGAGCAGCTTGCTTGGAAGATGTGTTTCAGTTTAGGGTGAGATAAGGTGTGATATTATAGTATAAGCGGCATGACATATTTAGTCCTCAGAAATGGAGGATGGTCTCAAGGATGAGGTCTTTAAGGATGGTATCTCGGAGGTAACATGATAACGTGATGTCTTTAATATTATTGTATTAGGCGACAGTTAATATTCAAGAATTGAATTTTAGAAGTTAGCTCGGAAGAATGTGTCTGCAAAATTGGAGCAAACTTGTCACCTATTACACACTAAGCAATAGGAAACGATGTCATAGTAGAGTCAGCGGGTTGGACCACTTTGCGGAAATATATGGACATACTTAATTAAGCTCAGGATAAAGAGGTTTAGAGGTGTAAGTGGAGGTGGAGGCCATTGACCAGCTAAAGAAAACAAATTCGACAATAAAAATAAAAAAATGTGCAATTAAGGACATAAAGTATAACGCGAATTTAAAAGTATGATTATTTTATTTTTTACTCCTTCACCTGAATATATTGACAGAAGATATTTAAAATATAATTATTTTATTTTGTACTCCTTCACCTGTATGTATTCAGAAGATCAGAAGATATTAAATTTGTGCTGGAGTGGGCTGCAAAGTGCTATTGATAATGAATAACTTTATATTTTCTTTGTATTTTAATAAGTCGCAAAGATTAAAAGTAGATGTAAATAAGATATTGATACAATACTTCTTTATTCGCAGACATTGATATCCCAAAGTATCATTAATTTAACTATAGGGAATACATATCTCTAACAAAAATGAAAGCTTCTATATGTATATATACGTATATCGTATTTTTGAAAGAACGTAATACAGTGGTATGTAGAGTTTGTGATAAGCTTCACAAAGCTACATAAATCCCACTCCCAAAGGTACCATCCAGATAAACTTTATTTATCGGACTGAATGATTTATTTGCTGCATAAACCCATGCGGTTTACGTACTTTAAAACACTGAATTTCAAGTTTGTCACAATTTTACAATATAATTTTATTTACTAATGTAAAAAGTAACCACTAAAAGTTTAAAACACTATAAATTTGCCAGAAAATAGGATTTTCAGTTTTACATACATCTCTACTTAAAAAACTTATATAAATACAATATACAAGCGAGTTTATAAGTAATAATGATTTCCTTTTAATGAACAGATTGTTTTTAACACTTTACAAGTTATCATTAAACCTTGCAAACGACGTCCAATTAATGTAAAACGAGATGAGATCTCAGATTACAACATAAATTTTGTCACTGCTTCACTTAATTAAATGTACGGATGCTTTGATTCGAATAGTAACTAAATCAATCAGTAACTTTACATTTAAATTCCAAATTAATTCAGTCATATAATTTATAATTATTATATTTGTAAAAGTACTGATTAAACGATAATGTAAATAATATCATAATTATCATCATAACCACTTCCATATACCAATTCCATATATTACGATCTACAACAGTGTAATTGTTGACATAATGGTAATATTCTATATTTTTTATATTGCCGATAAATTTGAAGTGAGTGAAATTCGCCGTCGGTGAAGAGCATTGGTGATTTAACTTCATATATTATACCGCTTTCTAAGTTTGGATACATAATACCTGAACGTTGATATGTCACAGCTGGAGGGGCAACAGTAGCGTCCATATCTGATGTAGATCTAAGAATTTCTATAGTCCATTGCCTATATACACGAAAAGGACTACTGACAACATGCTATCCTATGATGTTCGGATACCGTCATACGTTGTCATATTGGTGGACCAACAAGACTAAGATGTCATGTGTTTTGTCCTATATTCACTGCCTTATCTCACAGCTAATAAAGCAATCTGCTTGGTGGCAGAAATAGGTGTGACTGACCCAGGCACACGAGTTTTTAGTCTACCTTGGCTAAATAATTTTGACTTGACTTTTTTTAGTAGCTAATGGACAATGAATGCTTAGATCGAATTAGATAAAAATCCTGACAACAGTAGCTGGATTCGGAAGGTATATACGAGTATAACTTTCAGTGGGGTAATAGCATTTGTATATATATCAGTGGTAATGACCAACTCCATTACCGTTGCTGGCAGCGAAAGTATCCCCAATTTATATGCTGCAGATGACTATTATGTCTACACTATCGCAGTTCACATCTGTGTGTTCACATTGTGAAGATTTATAGCAACGAAGAAAGACTATAAAACTTATTTTATTATTTCATCACATGTAGGACTCTGGCTCACACGTTTGTAGTCCATATTCAGACTTAATATTCCTGTTATAACTTATTCATGGTAATAACACAAACTGTGTTAAAATATAAATAACACTTCCAGTATTAATATAGTTATTTTGTGGGCTTTGATTACCAAATAGAAATATTATAGTATTTGGTATTAAACCTCAGCACCTAGATTACTCGAGAATTTTAATAATTATTGTAAATAATTTAAGATATACATGGCTATGTCTTAAAAGAATATATCCTTTCGCTACAATCACGTTGTAAACTATGAAACTCTTATGTCATTACTGACTGCAATAGATTAAATGGAAAAGCGGTAAACTGTTAGTCCAACATGCAACGGAATGATCTCATTAACTTTTCTCTTGAATTCAGCGGTTCGTTTAGTTTGTATAAAACTCGATTAAAGTTGTGTAATTAATTACAAAGTAATATCTGCTAGCAGCTTCATTTTCTACTGAGTTCTACTTTCTAATGTATTACAAACGGTTAACTGTTATCTAATACCTATTATTCCTTATAATGACTGTTGGATCCGTATTGGTTGTGGTAGCCTTAATAAATATGTTACAATTTATCGATGCAGTTCGAGATGCAGATATACATAGTTTGATAGTAACGATTTATCGTAGTATTTGTGGCCGACATATTGCACAACTTGGACACATTCGTTGAGCATATCCAACGTAGCAAGGAAGGAGTTTACTAATATTTCTCGCACGCTTCTTTATACCTTTAGTATATATAAATATGTTAATATTAGCCAATATGAATTATTAATTACCGAGGTTTTTATACCGAAAGGCCACTTCATCCAGTCAGGAAGTTTAATATAATATGTAGTAATAACATCTTACTGATATTATGAAGATGAAAGTTTGTGAGTATGAATGGATGGATATTTGTTACTTTTAAACAAAAAGAAAAACTGAATGGCTTTAGTAAATAATATATTTAGTTTTATAAACCCTAATAATACAGGCCATAAGATACACATACATATTATGCAAATTGAGCCAAATATAATGGTAAATGTCAAGTAAGTGTAATGCAAATGAAGTTGCGCGGGTAAGCTGGTATTGAATATATATAAAATGCATGCATATATAATATGTATGAACATCGTAGGGTGATCAAACTTTCATACTACTACTGAATTCGCGAGCATAATCTCCATGATAAAATATTTTACGAAACTATATAAATATCCAGTCAAACAGTTTTATTGTTTATATTAATTAATCTGACATATACGAAGAGTTTGGACAGAGAGGATATAAACTTTTCAACCCAGTTTAAGTAAACGATATCACGGACAGAAGCTAGTTATTTATAAATTTATATCATAAAAGTAACGATATTTATGTAAATACTTGATGCATAGGATACGTGAATATAGACGAGCGAATTTCCTGTAAAATTAGATTTTAAAAGTTTCCGCTGGTCGTTCATTTATAACTAAATTTGTTTAAGTCTTTAATATTATATGCAAATGAAAAGGAATTAGACACAAAAAGTAAATCTTGCTTATAGATGTAATTATTGACATAAAATATGTATTAGTAGGCAAGAATAGTAAAAAGTAGTGTAGTAAATAGTAAATTGTACTAGGAATTCCTATAAAAATTACTGCAACAAATTACAAAAGATTACAATATAATTAGGCTAATGTTATTTCTGATAAATTAATATAAAAATGTACTAGTATATGTAAAGATAATACTATTTAATTATTGTGGGGTAGAATATATATTGAATAAATTACACTTTAACTGAGAAACTATATCTTCAGAAAAAGCTTAGGAAAAACGATACCAATCCGACGAATTTATTAAAAGCCTATCTGTTTACCTCATTCCTCATTAATTTTTACTTTAAATATATATGAGTACTTCATTTTTACAAAAATAGGTATATTTGGAATTGTTCTTGACATTCTCACTCTATGTTTTTTATGTTAATTTAATTTAGAAAATGGAATCACAAATGATATAAATATTAAACATAACAATATAAGAATGGGCGTGAAATAAAACTAGCTCAAAATTTACCGTTCATAAATCTGTGAAAGATAAACGAATCATCACAATGAATTAAATTGGTATAATTGAATTATTTGCCAGGGATTTTAAGCCTTAAAGCTGCAAATAATTGCGTTTACTTTCCGTATCTGCAGAGCTGCGGGCCGGCCGTAGCCCGTAACAGCGTAGCGTTCCGTAACGTAGCCCCTCGTAGACACTGTTGACGGTAAACATTTGCTACGACTCACCGCTACGCTGGCAATTCAGACTCTAGTTTACTTTGTACATTGCTAAACCATTGTACATTTCACTTTATCTTTAAACAGAAAAGCACAAAGTCGAAAATTGAAAGTGGCGAAAGACAGGTTGGTAATTTATACTAAGATTTAGAGTAGTAGTTTTAATAAATTAAACTTTGGTCGTTACAATAAGTATAAAAACTTATCTTATATTTAAGAATACTATTGTTATATCTCTCTTTACTTTATAGTTAAAATGACTATATGTACTGCAATAATTTATAGTAACCTATAGTTAGTACACTGGACTCTGGTCTATTATAATAAACTATAGTAATAAAAAGTCTGAACGTTTCCCAACAAATTAAGTTACTTGTATTAAAAAAAAAAAACCTTGTCTCACATTGCTTGTCCGGTGTGTTTAACAATTTTGTTAATATTTATGGTTGTGAAATAGTAAACTGTAATTATTATTGTAACATACATTATGTCAATGTAATTTTCTTAAATAGTTCTAAGTTAATACTGAAAAGTTTTGGAAAAGATAAGTTTGTTATATATTTTAAAATAGCGTACCAGTGTTCATATATAACAATCAATGTATGTTCTTCTATATAAGATTTCTTTACACATATAAATGTATATAGTATATGTATACATTAAGAATATGCGTATAAATCAAAGCATTACATAATTTAACAAAGCCTTTTAAAGTTAATCGTAGCAATTTGAACTCAAGTGTTAAACCTTTACATCACGGAAAAGCTTACGTAGATAGAATTTTGTTGCTGTAAACAAATTATTAGAATTTTTCACACGAAAGCGATGTACGTTTATAATGAGAATGAAGGAATAATTTATGGATTCTACTAACATTGAAGAATAAAGCAAATTTGAATCAGTCTGTCTCGCTTTCACGCCAAAACTACAAAACCAATCTAAATAAAATTTGGTACGCAGATAGTCTAGACTCCGAGAAAGGACATAGGGTACTTTTAAATGCGACATTTGAGTTGTAAGAGTTTGAAAGGGGAGATGAAAAGTTGTATGAAAGTAACGTCATTTTTTTATATTATAGCTAGAAACTTGAAATTTACTTCTTAGGCTGTTGATTAAATATATATAAATATGATACTCAAGGGTCAAGGTCACTATTCTACGTGGACATCGGATGCATGCGGATACAGCTAGTTAACAAATAAGACAAAGTCGGCGGAATGGCAACGTATGAGGGGTATTAAGCCGTCACACGATTACGCGATGTTCGTAGTTGCTACCACTTTCAAAGGCGACGGTTGCCACTTACCATTAGGTGAGCCTGTTAGGCACACCAATTACTAAACATTTGTAAATAGTATACCACTGTCTGACTCTCCTAAATAATAATAATAAGAATAGGTTTAATAAAAATATATTCATAAAAGGGTAATAAAAATGAGATTGTCTTACTGTGTTAAGCTCGCCAATTGGTTATCTAATTTTCTTGTTATTAACAAATTAAGTATAATAAAGTATAAATAAATAAGCTTAATAAAACGAATAAATACGAAATCATTATGAAAGAAAGATACATAATCATAGTTTTTAATTACTATTAGTTTACAGTTTATATTTTGGTAAATATAAGGATAATACGAGATGTATTTTATTTAATTGTAAGTAGCTATGACGTGGACTAGTGTCTTGAATAGTCATGCTCATTAAAATGTCCAGACTTGTGGCGGCGTGGTGGGCCGGGGCATAGGGCTCCCTAAAATATGGTCGAGCATAGTGATGGCTGGTTCATACGTCATACTCGTGAACGGGTGCTGCTTGTCTGCTCTAATCACTATGACTAATTTCCTCTTATTAATTGTTTAACGAGTTGGTTGTATATTTAATATTTTTTCTATTAGTGCTAATTGGTAGTTTGTATTTACACACTTGAACTAGAAAATGTAAAGTAAGAACAAAATAATTTAAAAGAGCAACAGGCAAGTTTCTTGCTCATTCTTCTTGTGATGAGACAGCTATCCGAATGAGTGGTAGATTAACAAAATGTGATGACTATTCAAAAGTGCTTCAATGTAAGTTTATTTGAATAAATGATGTCTATTCTATTCTATTCTAATATTTGAAGCCAAAAAAGGTAATCATTGTTAGTATCGTATATGTGTAATTTTGTTTGTTACTCTGTTACATAAGGTTCCAACTTGCAGTCATCAGAAAGTAAGATAGTGTGCTAAACCATCAAATAGAAGAAAAGAGATTTTAATTATTTCGGTATTCGAAATCTTAATTTCAGTATTATGTAAAAGTTCTATATAGATAGTTATATTAATACGCAATAAAAGCGTGAGTGCAAATCCTAGTTTATTAATATTCATGACTAAATTATTCCTTTCATTGTCTTTCAGGCGGATGAATTAGGAGCCAGAAGGAGAAATGATTATAGCGGTGTAGAAATACGTCTAAGAGTAACTTGCGTGCTTTCATTTATTCCATTAGTTATAATTTAATGGGTGTTATATGTAAATATAAAATATTTAAATAAATTATGTTTATTGGAATATGTTATTACTAATCCAAGTTAGATTAGATTCGGTATTCTGGTTGCTATGTGATCGATATCATTCTGAATTGTTTTCAAGTTGCCTGACGATACATACTTTTCGCGTTGAAGCTAAAATGTTTTAATGAAATTTCGTTGGTTTGTATTATTATTTACTAATAAAAAGAAATTTTAGAATTAACTATTTATGTTTTAGAATATAGATGTATATATTATATATCATATTTACCATATTTCTCGTAATGCACAATAAGAGACGACAAAAGTATACAGATTCATCAGTCTTATATATCTTTACATTTAGATAATATGGATAAAAAATATGCTTCTATAAAATGAATATAGGTGGAAGATAATGCTTCTTGGAGTTACAAACAATGATTGGCATTATTTTTTTGTCACTCTAATTGTTGATGTGTTTTGAAAATATTTATACGTGGTGTGGCACTCGTTCGTCCGGATGAACAGCATTCCATGGACCCTTTCGCGTCTAACTCGTTTACATATTTTCATATGTTGCTTACAAACATTGCCGTAGTGAAAACATTTTCTTTATTGTCCAAGTGAGCTGTTTTTTTACGGATGTATCACATTGTTTCTTTTAATGATTGACTCAGTTTAAAAGAATGCTTTTTGTATTCTTTTGTATCTTCTATAAACAGATTACATCATTATTTGAAAATATTTTTACAAGCTAGCTTTGTATTGCCTTTTTTATGACATGACTTCAGGTTCAGTCCGTAATTAATATTTGTAAGTCATCTAATCATCAAAACAATTCAAATTAGTACAACTTAGAGGGTACTGCGCTATTACATAGTACCGAACCTACATATATATATATATATATTGCAAAATTTCAGATAAACAGGATGACAACAATTAGTTGTTCAGTATATTGTAAATTATAGATAGAAAGATTTATGAATATGACAACAAATATTATGTTAAATGCATTGGTAAGTGTAATTAGATGATATAATACGAAAAATATTTTTTATATACATTTAACTATTGGCAATTTATAATTAAGTTGGTAAGCTATCCAATAAACCTTCCTAAACTTAATTAAAAACCTCGATAACTGAATTTATATACGTATACATATTCCAACTATCAAGAGATCAATAACGGTGCCGACCCTAACAAAATTAGTTTACATGTATATATAAATAATATAATCGTACATGCCAAAATTCGATTTTATGAACATGTAGTTTCACATTAATTAAATGTTAAAGAATTCCCGTAGCAACATCTGCATGAACCTGAACCTTATCTTCTTCTCTTGACTAAATATCTAAAGTTCTCATTTTAACCCTATTCTTTAACGGCCTCGGTAGTCTAGCGGTTTAGCACACCGCTTTACTCCAGTTGATCACGGGTTCGAATTCTCACACGATACAAACTTTTGTATTCATGAGTATAACTAAAACACATATATTTTTTGGTCATAGCAAAATACTATTGCTTATTATTACATACTTACATACACTAGATTGCAATACATAAACTGTGGAAAGTATCTCGTTAGAGAAAAAAACTTAAAATATCCTGGTCAAAAATTAATCGCCAATAATCTTGGATATATTTTTTTTAGGAGGATGTCGCTTCAATCCCGTAGTATTTGCGGGGCGTGTATTTGACCACAAATAGAGTTGCCCAAGGACGCGTCACATATCGCTCGAGGAGCACTTACCTGCGATACTACGGCTCAGCCTCTGTTTCCAATGTGGCTACTTTAATAACAATATTTGTACTGTTATAAGAAAAGGGTGGAATGATAAAGGTTTTGATGTGGTTACTTACAGTGACTTTTGATAATAAATATGACGTTGTAGAAGAAGGATGGACAATATTTATGAAGTTGATTTTGCAAGAATGTATGTGTTAAGAATATATAAATGAATTGGTAGATAAAAATACATATATTGATAATAAAAAAAATGTCATAAATAAGTATATTTTGCTAGAAATATAGTATTAATAATAGTAGTAATTCTCTACTAATGTATATCTTAGGGCTTCCATAGTTAATAAAAATAATAATAATCTCAGGACAATTCACACAGCGCCATCTAGTCCCAAGTTAAGCTTATGTTACGGGTACTGTACGGTACGGGTACTAGATAAGTGATACAAGTACACAGATAATTTTTTTTTCGTTAATACATACATATATTACATAGAAAACACCCAGACCGATACAAACAATTATACTCATGAATACAAATGTTTGTGCCATGTGAGGAATCGAACCCGCGAATAGCGGATGTAAAGCGGTGCGCTTGACCACCGAGGTCGTCAAATAGATGATGATATTGTAAATCTTACAATACGAATAAATTGATAGTTTTTATATTTTACATGTTTTAAGTTATAAATGTATTCTAAATAATGTCATAAGAGCTATAACTACGATAATTATAATAGATCTCAAAATTAGAACATTTTGGACATTTCTTTCACTACATATCTCTACTCGTAGTTGGCCGAACCAACATTATAATAGAAAGAACAAATTACATACATTACATTTTATTATTTTAGGTAGTAATAAGTAAGTAAGCGATAGTAGTCATTGTAAATTTGGTTTCAAAAAGTGTATTTAACCCAGGGAACCTAATTTACAAATAGCTTGCTTTGTAAACTATGTTTAGTTGGAAGGACAGTGAAATTAAAATTATTCATTATGTAGCTACGACACGTTAACTCTTACGAATCAGATATAAATTCGTATTATTTCTATCAATAGTTTCTTAAAAACTTTTTGGAACTCCAACAGAAAAAAATGCAGATTAGTTTATATTTAAGGTATAATGCCAATGTCTAAGAGGCAGAATGGGCATTACGTAGAAAATCAGCTTGTTTGCCATTCCAGTTAATAAAAAATATTTTTCAGTTATGAAATAAAGCTGCTGATGCGTATGAAACAGAGCCGCGCAGGAGCTGGCTGCTAATATCGAATGCTGTTTATTGATTTGCCGAGGCCTAATGCGGCTTTTGTCATCCATTAAGCCGTGAATCTATTGAATCTACTTTGTAGCAAGAGATCTTTGTTAAAAGTTTATTCAGACGTTGTCAAAAACGATCTAAAAGAAACTTCAAAATGAAAATGTTTTCGAACTAAACAAGTTACAAAGATTGCTTTAAATTTTTATTTACAGTGACTAATCACTAATCATATTATTATTAATGTTTTAAGATTTTTATTGTTATTTATAAAATTATTATTCTCTATCGGACAGTAGTCGTAGTATACAGTATAACATTCAATAAAAATATATAGGTAAATATTAAATTAATAACTGCGAAGTAAATAAAACGAGAAGTAGTCTTGAGATCATTCAAAATATTTGTAATCTTTTCTATATATTATTGGAAAATAAAGAATATAATTAATCATCAATATATTTTTTATGAGCCACTAAACATAGAACGCATACGTAACCAAATCATTTTAAGACCGAAGAAATAGAATAAGAAAGCAGTAAAAGGAAAACCAATAAAAGTTGTTTTATTGCCCGTTGGCCCAAACACCTGCCACATAATGAGTTTTTAGTTATTTCAGGGCCTCATTGATAAAATCGGGAAAACATTATAGAATAGCTCTACACAAAAAGTATGTTAAAACAATGTTACGATTTAACTTTTGGGAACTCTGGTAATTAAAAATCCAATAAAACTCGTACAAAAAATATAACTTTATAACCTTTAATTAAAAATTTGTTTGGAAAGTACGAAACGGCAATTTTTAATAACAACAATAATAATTATTCTTAAGTAAAACAATAGAGAATATAATGTTATACGCAATATTTTATTACGAATTTTGTAGGAAACGTACTTACTAATACATACTACCTCAAATAACATAATACTACGAACTAACATAATACGTATGTAAGATCTTAAATACGAGTAAGTTCAAGTATTTTATGGCAGTGGTTTTACTTTCAATGTTATTACCTAGTTTAGCAATTATATAGTGATTTATAAGCATCAGGCTAGTGTAATAAAGCCACTAATGCGGGCATAAGCAGGTATATTCATGAATATTGGATTAATATTAATAGAATAGGATGTTAAATAGAATTTGGTTACTAAACAATTTATTTTATATCGTGTAATAATTCAATCGTGTGTGTGTTTAAAATCAGTTGATAAATAAAGTATTTCTGCAGTCTGATATAAATTTTAATAATTTAGAAATATCCATATGTAATTGTAAAATCTTCTATAATTAATATCCCTTTCAATTTATATAGTAGAAATATTTCATTTTCATGAAAATGTAAACGGAAAAATTAACTTTATATCGATATTATTTATAAACATAAATACTTTGTACCTATTATGTGTTAAAATTTCATTAGAATATTTGAATGGGTTGAATTCTGATTCTCTTTTTTGTAATATAGAAATTGATTCTACATCAGCCGCCCTTCCCCACAATATAATACCATACGACATTATACTATGGAAGTAACTAAAATACACTAGTTTCGCTGTTGCAGTATCAGTTAACTGTCTAACTTTCTTGATAGCAAAAGCAGCCGAGCTAAGTCTATTGGCCAGTGTGAATATATGTGGTCCCTACTGCAATTTATTATCTATTAAAATACCAAGAAAAGAAGTCTCATCAACAAAGTCTAAAACATGATTATTCAAACTAACATTTGTCACTTACTTACTTACTTGTTTTACATTTGGTAAAGAGAATTTAACATATTTTCTTTTCATTGAATTAAGCGCTAGATTATTTGATGTAAACCAGTTAAGAACATCCTCAAGAGCATTACTTATAGCACTAAAATCCTTTGTATTTCTTTTCACTTTGAAAATAAGTGATGTGCAAACAATACTATGTCAAATATGTTTTGAAACTGGTATGGTAAGTCGTTTATGTAAACAAGAAAAAGAAATGGGCCAAGGACAGAAACCTGGGGTACACCCATTTTTATATATGACACCTTAGACTTGCTTCCTTTAATGTCTACTACTTGAATTCTATCGCGCAGATAAGATCCAATGAGTTCTGAGGACTTTTCCCTAATTCCGTAATGTTCTAGATTAAGTAATAAAAATAGACTCAAATTTTTCATAGTCTGAGTTAGGAGACCTATACACATATATAATTCTGTGTTTCTCTAGTTCTATACATGATAATTCATTCATTTGAAAGTGCTACAATATCTTTACGTTCTTTCCCTTTAATGTTATTTTTTAATAAAATAATTGAAACCCCTTTAATTGAAATTTGCCGTGTAAATGTACTCCATATTTCATAATTTGGTAACTGAAATAACATGTTGGACTGTTTTAAACAATGTTCTGTGAGGCATACAATGTCAATTCATTCAATAATTTTACATTATACAGAAATTATTTATTTTAACACAGTACTTATTTTTCGCTACAATAACCTTTTAATTATTTAAGCAAAACCCTGGTAATATTTGTTTACTTTAGTCGCATATCTTCACATGATTCAACACTTCACGAGTTATGCCTAAATTAAATGACAAGTGGTACTCTGTTCCTCACATTCCGAATTCAGCAGGTAACAGGTGCTGTGTTTATTCGTATGAAAAATTTCTCCCATGACACTCGTATTTCTTTTGTTCGTCATTATTTTTGCATTAATGTGAATTTCGATTAGCCTACAGGTGCCACGGATTTACTGAAAACAATACCAATTTGTCAGCACAGTTTATTTTTTTATTACAAATTCTATAAAAAATAATATTTTAAAGCATATACGGTAGACTGGTTTAAATTAATTAATTATCTATGTCGAAAAAAATACCGCATTTTTTAAGTTTTCGTATTAAAAAGTAATAATTATAGAGAGTAAAGTAGATTTCTTTTATAAGTTCATGCATGCATCAAAGTGCATGGAATATTTTTGACTCAACGGTTTTTGTGAGGAATAATAGTTTTCATTTCATCTACTTTTGATGTTATTACTGGATAAGTGGTAATCAAGTACTTATTAACTTATCTTATAATATATATATTTATCAATACCTATACCCGTTTAGTGGATAAAATTACATTTGACAGATTTATTTGTTTATTAAGTTTTCTATAACATACGTAACGACAGATCCTTAAAAATATATTGTTTAATATTAATTAAATTAGTATGAGAATATTTATTCATTGACTTTTTAAATTAATGGTTTAGGATCATGTTTTTTATATAAGTAACGATTACGATAATTTTTTTTTTTAAATCCGCAATGTATAAATAAATATACAAATAATAGGTATCGATTTAGTGTGTGATCTTTTTTAAAAAGATTAATTATTTTACATTTCTAATTTCAAGATGTACCTATATTATACAACGTTCTACTCAACAGCAGATGCGAAGTTACATAAATAAAACTGTTCGGAAACGTTCAATTCAGTTGTTGATATGTCCTTTTTAGACATGAGTTTCTAGTATACAACCTTTTTAATACAAAAACGAATTTTGAAACACGTTATTATGTTTAAATAGTAAATAATTTGTCCAATTAGGAGCTTGGAGGCTTGGAGGAGGATTTAGCATATTAGTTTCATACCTGTAGGACAAATTCTTTCAAATATTACATTTTTTTGTATTTCCATCACCTGTCTACAACTGCAGTAAATTCTATACTACAATGCGTAGCTAAATCAAAGCGGCTATACATATACCCGGTTCACAAGTCTTGGTAACTGCTCAGAGTTTCACTCTCTACGACACGATGGATTCTGCATCAGCATGGTTAATCCATGGAATGGGAAGAAGTTCGTTTCTAGAAAACAGTAGAATTCCAAACCTCATAAAAAGAAAAAGAAAAAAATTCTATTTATATTTCTAATTTGTCAATTGAAGACTTATTTGAATGAAAAGTAAATCTCGTCAAAGGATCTTGTCAAATAAAATACTTATAAATCTATTTGTTTTACTTGGAATTTAAAAACTTCTTTACCTAACCAGACTATGTGCAAAGTATTCCGTGGATACCTCTGAATTATGTATTTTGGCCGCCAATAAGCTTGCTTTATAAGATGTGTTTCGACTGAAGGGCACGGAATAACAGGGTACAGAGGAATGATATTTTAGCTCTACAGAATAACAGTACATTAGGGGTATCATAGATACTATGATGATATGATGTTCGTGGTGCTGTTCGTATACCATATATGGGACGATTACCACTTACCATCTGGAGAGCCGCCAGCTTGTTTGCTATTCCAACGAATAGAATAGAATAGAAAATCATTTATTCAAATAAACTTAATTTAAGCACTTATGAATAGTCAAAAAAAAAGTGCTTAAATTAAGTTTCGAAAAATTTTTTTTCTTAATGTCATTGTAACAATGCGACATTATTCGTTGTCGTCCCTTTACCGTGTCTTTATATTTAAATACATATATAGTTCATTAGAAAATACCTACATTTTGGCAGCATTTAGGTTCATTTATATCATTACTACATTTTAGTATCGACATGTTTGTGAATGAAACCCAGAAAATTGTAATATATTATAAATAGCCCAACTTCTCATGACGTCTAAAAGTATGTATGAATACAGCTTCAATAGAAATTTATTACCCAAACATTAATGATTCAATGTGTGCGGACCTTAATTATGCACATCGAACGTTCCCCCGATCGGTTTTTATTTTTCCAACTCGAGAAAACATAAAAAGAAACCACTGCTTGTGAATTGTAGCTGTACCCATGCATTTTTTAGTCTATATCTAAACCTTAGATGTGGGCAGTAGAAGAAACAGTTATCGGTCTTACCGAGCATCCCATAAATTTGGATTGCCTTTTGTGTAGAACTTTCTTCCTTCGACGACATGAATGGACCGTTGCCACCCCACTCGTTTTAATTTCTATTTGTACCTATTACTTCTTGTTTTCATTCAAATAAAAGTCGAGAGAAAGTCTCGTTATAATCGTAGCGTGATAAGAGATAATAACACAATCGTGATCTCCTGGGAGAGGCCTTTTGTATCCGATAATATTTATGCTAAACTGTATCCAAGAAAGTATTCGTACATAAATAGATAATATCGATATCTTATATATTTTTATATACATATGCCTTATACACTTAACTAACTTTTTTAGGAAAATACTGTACATCTACTGTACACGCTCTGAGTAATTTATCTTAAACGTGTGAACTGACATTGCAAAGAAAAGTCTCCGGGGATATTTTATTCAATTGCTTTTATAGTAAGTATTGAATCGTAATGCTTGGGATCGAAGTATATTGGGAATATTGGTATTTCTTAACATCAGAGGTACCTAAAATACATCTATTAACATTATTCCATAGAAGTGTTTATAGCGGCATGATTTGAAAGAAATGTCGCCACTGAGTCGCAGTTATCGTGCCGTACCAACTCATAGAGTTACTTCAAGATGCGCGCTTGTGGACATTATCTACTTCATACAGGTTATAACTAAGACGACTAATTTATTTTCTCACCATCTCTATATTGTGCGTAAACTAAATTAAAGAATTATAATATTCTCATATTTAGCTACTAAATAAAGATCGTGCCTGATCCAAACTGACCGCGAAGCAAGTTTAGTTTTCTTAGCGGCTCTTTTCAAAGGAAACTTAAAAATATTAAGGCTCGACAAGAACTAACAGAAGTTGGATGCGAGAGTATAATGATACTGTGCATATGTGTGCGTGTGTGGGCCAGCTGGTCCCCGATGGGCGCAATAGTGGTTTGGGCGGGGTGTATCGATCTCCTTGGGGCGCGTGCGTCGAAACGGCGGGCGCGGGCGGCGTCGGCAGGCCTCGCGGCCACACTCTGTAGCACCCGCGCAGTCCGCAGCCGGCCGCCTGGCGAGCGACTGCCGACGAAGTCCTTGCGTATCCAATTCGCACTGTTTGACATTGAACACACGACAACATTCGAAACCTCAAACCGCCCCCCTCACAGGAATTGCTTTAGAGTTGTTCACTTAAACTGTAAGAAAGTTATTTGATATATTTTTCCTAAAGCTTTGACATTAAATTTATATAGAGTGATAACTTTATTTGAATAGACATTGATAATAAATATAATTAAATATTTTTTGAAGATTTCAAAAATAAAAAGGTGAGGGTGTATTTATTTAAATGAAATATGTGTTGTGTTAATATTTCTAAAATACGTTTAAGTGTATGATTTTTTTCTAAAGTGATCGTGTTTGTGACTGAAAAAAGACACTCGGAGGCTCGGTCACGAGTTCACGGGTCGTTAATTCGACGAAGGAGAGAATCCGAAAAAGGTCTTCGTTTGCGTCCGCTCATTGGAGTGATAAAATTTATGACAAACGGTAAGGAATCTGTGGTGATAGGGGTGGAGCGTATACTTATTGTAGTCTGGGTATATTATAAGCTTGTCGAATGCACCGCCTGTATTATTAACACGCAATTCTCGGGACGTATTTCATCTACAAGAACTTGTTATCCCCAGCAACACATTCGGGAAGTTACTTACAGTGATTGTTTGAAATTAATGTAATTCAAAGCTTTTGTGACCATCATAAAAACTATATTTATGTCATTGTTTAATGTATTTACTATAATAAGTAGTGGTTTAATTTCAGGAAAAAGGAACTATACTGCATACGCCAGCTGTTATCCGCGATTCGTTTGCTTTTTTGTATATAAAAGATAGACTACTCAGTGATACAATTTATCATCATATTAAATTTAATTAAAAACCGTTCAGCCATTTAGCCGTGAAAGGGTACTGACACGGTACTAACTGAAGTATATGGATTATAAGAAAAACTACAAACAAACTAAGTAAACACTTTTTAATAAAAATATGCATTGCCTAAAAGTTGCCTACTTCTTAATATGTTGTATAGTTCCTTATAATAAATATAGATGAATACGGGTGTAACCACAACTTCCAGAACTGGTCTGCAAGCTGGTTCATTTTTAATGTGTAAAGGTCTGCTTTGCATTCCAAAAACATACTCGTTAGCCTAAAATATTCTAACATCGGGTTTTCTGAAACGTAAGGTCCAAACTTGCGTGAAAATTTATGAGGACGTCGTATGTCTTTGGCAAATGTCTGTGAAGGGGTCTCTTTGCGGGAGTCCCGATGGTAACGGTTACCGAGGATCTAGAGATTATGTGTGTGAGAGTGTCAACCCACGCGTGTCATGAGTCCAACCCTTTTTTTATGCATTCTGAGGCGTGATTATAATTTTATATTCCGAGATGTTGCCTTTAAGTTATATATGAGGTGTCAGGTGTTCCGCATAATATGAATCGGATTTATACATTAGTATTTTGCCCTTATCTATGACATTGTGCAATGTTGTACATTTTATAGCAATTTGTGTTACAAATATAAGAAATATTACATACCTATTTTTAAATGGGGATAATTTAATGAGTCTTTGAATTGTGAACGATGAATTTATATTTTTACACGGAAATGGGCGTCCTTAATATCAGTTTTTAATTATAAGGTTGTTACGATATACATAATTATTACACCGAACATTTAATTAAAATTGGTGTATTTCTTAGTATATGAGTCCACTTCATATACCAAGAAGCATATCAATTTTACTGTAAAAATTGTCTGCATGGGTACCTCAGTCTCACCTATTTTAGACACGAAAACCATTTCCACACTAAGATTATTAATGCGAAAATATCTCTTTACGATAGATATACGACAGAACGGTTCTTAATAAGTTTTGACTTGAAGATAAAGTGTGTAATGAAATAAGCTTATTTTTTATTTAAAAATAAAACAGACTAAGCCATTGGTTTAGGCTAGTAATCAAATGTGTTTAACAAGAACACCCCTTGTGATTTTCTATTTCTGCTAGTTTAAATAATCAGTTTTAACTGTATTGTAGGAATCGCTTTTAAAATATATTTTACAATGACAGTTAAGAATTTACCATCTTAAAATAAAAATGATTCTTAAATAGGTTATCGGATGTCACATGTGTTCATCTTTTGAACGATATGACGAATATTATATGATAATAATATTTATACAATTTTGTTTATATAGTACTATAATAATGATTTTGTTAATGAAACTTGAATGAAGTTTATGAACGTTTTGTGTTTGTGTTAGTACTGAATTCAGGATTTAATGTTTCGGCATAACTTCAAATATAATTGTTGATTTCTTCCTATCTCAGGTAATGGTAAAATGCGTGATACTATAAAAGTAATCACGACAAAGTGATAAAGGTTCCATCGGCCGACTTTGAAAAAGGGGTGTGAAGTCACAATTAGTTCTTCTTGTTTATATAATAAAATGATCAACTACATATGCTATTAAATAATATTGAATTGACTTAGGTGTAATGTATTGGGATCAGTCAAAACGAAGGTGAATGATATTATATTAATTAACATCCACTTTTCTTCCATTTATCTGACATAATAACAGTTGCAATACTGCCCGAATTTTGTGACCGTAATAATACGAATAAAACGCGATAAGGTCCGTATTTCATTAATTTTACTATTAGTAAATAATGACAAAAATATTTAGAATTAAGTGTTATAAAGATTGTGGATAAAGTATTTCTATCTTTTTTCACTCGTTATATAAAGATATTGCGAGAAATAAAATTTTGATAGATTTCTAAAGCATATGATACTTGTGTCACACTGCATTTATGCTGAATCTAAACTTAATGGCTAATCCACCATATCCATCGCTATTTTGATAAGGTAGGATTATTATTAAATTTACGAATTTCATGTTTTAGAAACAAATAAATGCATTTGACGGCATCGGTGGTCTAGTGCTTTAATGTACTGCCTTACTTCTTATAGTCTCAGGTTCCCAACAAGATTCTAACAATTGTATTCATGTGTTATTATTGTTTATACTGTTTTGAGTATCTTTGCATTGCCGTTCTAGTATATACATATTGGATACAAGTTATGAATGTATTTACAAAAAAGTATGTTTAAGTATTACTATTAGAGCCTTATAGTACAAGCTTTGTTTGGTTTGAGTTTAGATATCCCTGTGTGAATATTTGACATAACGAAAACATTATACCTTATGCCAATTACATCAAAATGCGAAGCATTTTTCCTATTACAATTTGAGTATTAACGTATTAGAATATTATTATTAAAGTTGTTAAAATGAACTTACTAGGTACAATTTTACAAGCATTATATGGAAGAAGTTGCATTTAAAACATAAAACAATATTACAGATACATTGTAATATTCGTATATGTGCAGATATTATTTTTATTCCGGACTCTTAAACACAAATTTCAATTTGAGAAGCCCGTCTTGGTTGGAAAACTTCGAACAATAGAAAGCAGTAGCTATAGACATAAAATACCTCATTACTTTTTATAACTTTGAGAAATAAAGGAGAAGACGCCCCGGGGAATATGAAGTTTTCATCAGTCGTGTTCGATATCAATATGGAAACCTTATCTCCGAAAGAAAACCCTAGCATGTCCACAAAATAAATAGGTCAGCGATGCGGGAGGTTCAATTTCCTGTAAAAATTACAAGCATGTTTCTTATAAATGTTCAGTGGGTAGATAGCAAGACGAGGGTTGCCGTGATTCGCGTCACGTCGCATCGCCGGTGACCGCAGGGCAGTTTAAAAATTCTCCTCCGGCCTTAGTTGACCAATTCTGAAAGCTACAGCGCCTAACCTTTTTCATATAGTAAGCCATGACTCGGGGATTTGTGGCGAAACTAATTACTGTAGTCTGTAGATTGAATTGCTTAAAGAAATTAATGAGTACTCCATACCTATTACTAAGATTTCTGCACATTTCATTAGTGACATGTTAAACTTTTACAAAGTAGGTATTCATATTCATCCTCTCGCATAAAGGAACGATCATGTAGTTATTCTATCATGTTTTAGAAATTAAACTATCAGCCTATTTACGTACTACTTATATTGCAAAGACATAGAGGAGAAAAATAGCATTCAATAGGGATAGATAAGTTCAAAACACGTGCGAACATTCTCTTAATGCGTTTTTGTAAATCGTTTAGTTGTAGTAAAATACCCGGGTCTAAAAGATATTTAAACAAATATATCTAGAATACTAACATTAAAAAATATCAATAATTACCAAAGTAATTAGAGTTTATTAAATAGAAGTAATGTATTATACAACACGTCTACTCTACACAAAGTTTCATACATACCAGCGAAGAAACGTAATAGTTAAAAAATAAATAACAATTTTTGTAGTCGAATGATCCATTGATGGTGCTTTATAATTTCTATAAATTTTCATTATTTACATTTAGCTGTTGTTATAATATGGTTTGATGAGATTTCAAATCTTTTTTCATAAGGTTTATCTGTTATTTTATTCAGGTCATGAAGCGAGCTGTAAGAAGGTGTTAAAGAGTGAATTGGTAAGGAGCGAATGAATGGAATATGCGAATAGGTCGGCTCGTTTGCTCCGATCGGCATTCGCAACTGAATAATGAATGGGTCAGGCAGGAGCGATAATACTCAGTGGTCCAACCACGGTTTCAGTCTTACGACACATCTTGGTAAAGCGACCAGCTACAAAATATTACGTACTTAGTGTATACGAGTATATATAAGTGTATATAAGTGTATATAAGTAACTATATATATATTATATACTTATATATAATATACTGGTGGAATTGTCGTGGTTAGGATTTACACCATAAGGCATTAATGTGTCGGTGTTAGGTTGAATGTCACACTCGAGATGCCAAAATTTTTCTTCTAATAATGCGTGCTTATATACTTTCTTAGTATTATTATACTACTAAAGGTAATATTTATTATAAAATGATGCTTGGTTAAAGTCATAAAGGAAAGGATATTTAAAGAAATTTATTAATGTTACTTAGGAGACAATTCTATTTGCAGTAAGTAACTGATTATAAAATTGAACTCATTCTACATTTTTTTCTTGCTAAGAATTGTAATTTGTAACTTGTTAAATCATATGTCAGAATATGTATATTTTCTAGTAACAATTTTTACATTATTGTGGCCCAAACAGAGGGGCCACCGTTTTGTATTGAATAAAATATAAGTAATTTTTTGAGCGTACAAAAACTTTGCGAGAGGCGAGTCTCGTACATCGTGAATATTATGTAGCTATTCATTCCAGTCACGCATTCCGCCGCTGTTTATTCACATTCGCTTTGGTGTATGCAAATAATGGGGTAACTTCTTGAATTCATCCAACCACTGTACCACCGGTACAACTCT
The DNA here is from genome assembly GCF_030625045.1 of Achroia grisella. NCBI lineage: Eukaryota > Metazoa > Arthropoda > Insecta > Lepidoptera > Pyralidae > Achroia > Achroia grisella. Next base: position 107,183 of record NW_026713045.1, on the reverse strand, counting down.
ATTTTGTTCAAATCATGTAGTTTATTTATTGTTTATTAGCTGTTACCTACGACTCGTCCGCTGTTATAAAATAAAATATATGAGAACGCACGCAGTTTTAGCAATACAATCTACTCGTATATTGACAAAATATTAAATAGACATACAGATATAATTTTGTATTTATAATATTAGCGTGCCTTGTATATATACATTTGTAGGATACAATCTATTATTTATACACGCTGTCTATGATATTATTAATAGAAGAGTACTTATAATAACAGATTGTTTCTCGAATATAACAAAATTAATATTCGTCATTTGAAATCCGGCAACAAGTATTAAGTACATTTGTTGAGAATTACCTATCTGTACATGAATATATATTATAAATAAGAAATTAACCAAAATATTTGTTAATATTATAATTCTAAAATGATTAATGAATCTCGAGCACACCACTTAGAATATTAATACAAGTTAGTGAGTGGAACTTATAATTTATGGATATTGTAATATTTCTTGTATCTATAGTAATTTTACTTGCATAGATTAATATTTTTCAACCATATGCAATAATAATTAGAGTCATAAGGATACATGTTAATATATTCTAATACCATAAACTGAAAAGTGTGTTGTTGTTTTATCTTTTCACGACTAAACCTTAATGAAATTAGACGTTTTGTTCAATATACTAATATTGTTATTTTGGTTATACGTTTTTTTTCTGTTCACAATACTGTCGTGCCTCGGATCAGTATACCTTAAAATTGGGTCCATAAAGACAAGAATTTTAGCGACTTCTCTTCGCAAGTGTTAAGGTTCTCTAGAAATTTATGATCACATTTCACGACTTCGCGAGAGTTTTTGTTGGTTTTTCCAAATAAAATTTTAATATCAAGTATCTTCCTTTCTGTAATGCTTTAAAGTTTAGAAGAAATTCAATATCCAACTTGGTTTTCCTAATAACGGGGCAAACTAAACATGCTTATTTGTTATATCTCTACCTGATTTCCAAGGAAAAGGAAAGAGCTGAAGAGTTTTCTTAGGTGCATTGATTTCTCTGGTTTTTCTATGTCCATTTTCGCGATTTATTCTTACACAAGCGATTACTTTTAAATTAATACGCCATAATGAAATTAAAGAACTTATTTGTGTATTTTGTATTTTATTAGTAATAATTTATAATATCATAGTAAATTATGCTACGAATTATTAAGAAGTATTTACAATATTTATTATCGGTATTATTATTAGTTTATTATACTTAAATGAATTGTAAACAACCCTAATTTTACTTATATCTCTCTAGTATTTCAATTTCCATGGGAGACTAAATGTTTACGCTTCTTTCTCCTGTAATTTTACTGCATTATCTCACCGGTCAACCGAATTACAGTTTATAAAGCAGGTTGCATGGTAGCTGAAACAAGTAAAACAGAGGTGGCCACGGTATTGACTTTGTACAAATCTACCTCGGAAAAAATATTTTACAAGAATTGTCGACTAGTGTGTACGAAATGAATTAAGACGAACAATTCACCAAAATTTATTATTGTTATCACCGTATCAGCCACACGTTGTTTTTAATAGCAGAGGTTAAATATTTCATACAACACAAATATTACCTTCTTTTCTTCAGCTGTTGCGTAATAAAGGTTTCATGTTATATCGTTATTTATTTAAGGCGTGAGAGTCTTGAAGTTACTTGACTACCTTGTACAGTTCACGATCTCAATATAAGAGTAAAAATCGCCTATATTCACATCATGTCGTTTGTGTTTCTCATGTATTTCTCTTCCACAACTCTCTTTTATGCATATCTTTTTGTATCCTACATTTCGGACTTAATCTTATTAATTTAATATACATACATATATTAGTTCTACATTGCAGGTTGTTTCGTCAATGAATAGCTTCCAACCAATGACTCCTAATATAATTGTTTTAAGAGCTTCATATAAAACATGAAGTAAAATATACGTCGTTTCGAATATGCAGTGAACACAGTATCTGCTACAGAAATACATTTATGCAGTGAATCTGCTACGGTTTGCTACAATGCTACGAAAAATTACAATATTCGTAGCAAAACTATTAACGATAACTACGATGACGTTTATTTAAAGCTATATGTAGTTTGAAGATCGATTATAGGTATATCTACTCATCATTGTAGATCAACTTTCATTTCGTAAAGTGTACCCACGGAATTATAATTTGCAGTTTTTCAACAAAAACATAACCGCTTGAGTTATTTCTACTATTTGTGAGTATGTATTACTTGGTTTCAACTCAACATACATCTATAGCATTCAGCGAGGCAATCTATATGTCAATGGTAATAATACTGTCCTTGTTTACTACAATGCTGGTCATCATGTTGTAGTCGATGTGGTCTTACTCGTTTTGACAATTCGTTAACAACGATCACGACTGTTAGTTCGTTGATCTGGCTGCATTCAATAAACTAGTATAATCATTTTTTAGAGTCAATATTGACCAATTTTTTTCACATATTTAAATTAGTATTTCGATGTGAACAGCATAATTATTATATTACGTAAAGTCAGCATGCGTATGATGTAGGCATTGTTTTTGACGTTGCGAATGCTAAGATACTCGTACGTAGTGAAGTTTTTGCTATAGTGTAAGAAACAGTAACTAAATGTAAGTATGGGTTATCAATGTAGGTATGGTGTTATCTAAGCAACAGGTGGGGCAGTGTAGGCGCATGAATTATGGACGTGCTTTGCTGGCTGCTAATTGATTTCTGAACTTTGCACTCGCCCTTCGTCGTTAACCTTGTTCAACGTTGGTAACTAATTCTCTTTTAATTTATATTTTATCTTGCATAGCATGTACAATGGAAAATACGGGCTCAGTAATACATATATTTAAAGTTAACTAAAATGTCTTGAAATGTATTAGAGTGTTAGACAAATAATATCACACCAATTTCAATAATTTTACTATAACAATTTGTGTTTTAAATACTAAAATCACAACGCGTCACCGTTATGATTTTAGTATTCAACCAGATCTAAGATGATTTGATGTGTATTAAATTTCACTATAGATTTTGACGAAATTTGAGACTTTTCCTATCCGTTGTTATATATATATATATATATATATATATATATAATGTGACACTCTGTCCACCGCCTCCCTTAATACGTGATGACCTCTAATGTATAAGTTACATGAAAGTTTTTATTCAATAACAAAATAATTCGTTTCTTAATTTCTTTTTTAAAATAATATATGCTTTATCTTATAACAGATTATTATTTATAGACTATTTGAACCAGTAAGTTATATGATTATGTATCGCCTTTGCGGCTTTCTAATGGAGGCGTACTGCGGTGTGGCGCGTTTTCCCTAATCCTATTAAAATATTTGCTACCCAGCATCAATACAGTTGCAAACTTCCCACTGTTCGTTATTAAATTACCAACTCAACTATGTCAATAAAAACTTTGTGTGTAAGCGTAACATTAAATTGGATCTCTTACTTCGACCTACAGAACAATACATACATACTAAGGTTATGTGTAGTATGTTGTTGAATGTTGTCTTCGTTATAGTTTCATTGAATTTAAGCGTCTGCTGACGACACAATTTAGGACACGATCTGTAGAGCCAATTTGTTGGGTAACACAAACTTTATCTCTTAACATTTAGTTCAGATTAAAGGGTAAATAATACCATTCAGTAATATTATTGGGTCACGCTCCTGCCTTGCCAATCTCAATAGATTGTTTGATAACTACATTTTTTAGCACTATAGACTTAACTCGTATTTTTTTATTAAATTCGTCAGATCCTGTTTATTGCGGATGGTCAATTGCTGACGTATAGTACGTCTGGAATTTAATAAAAAAATACGAGTTAAGTCTATAATGCTAAAAAAATGTAGTGATCAAACAAATGTCATGTACATTAGTTTGATCACTACATTTTTTTAGCACTATATGTATGAATGATTTTTAACAAAACTAGTTGGTTTTTGTACTATTAGGAGCTAGTGGTTTGATGCAACAAATTGTGTGCTAAATCATATCAAAAGTCGAGTCTTCGAAAACGAAGCATTTCGTAATTGAGTTTCATTTGTTATGACAGTCATTAGACGAAATCTTATTGAAACAAATTTTCAGTAAAGTTTGTTCGTTAGACGAGCCTATATGCGGGGTTTACCTAATTACCCAAGAAAGTTTGTAATACGCATCCTGTAACCTATGTAATTAATTCACGGACAAATTATTGTACTCATTAGGTAGAGTTGTTAAAGAAATGTTTTATTTTAATATTGAAGCAAAGGAAATAAAAAAAATTGAATAACATATGTAGTGGATTTTTTACGTTTTTATTTTAATTGTATCAACATTTTAATGAAAGTTTAGTTTATGTGCTAGTATCGAAATCTTAAAATGTTTGTAAATATTAACAAAAGGTACTTTAAAATAACACAAACAATCATCAAATCCTACCCATGAATACAAACTGTTTGTTATGTGCACGAATCAAACCCAGGACCATCGGAATATAGGCGGTGTACTAAATAGCTAGTTTACAGATTGAGTTATATCTATATTTACTATCTATACATGCAATCACTAAGATACTTAATTTTTTAACAGATGTTAGGGCGTTGTATAACTATTGACTATGTCTATCTCTTTCTTATCAAGTTCTGCTAGTCGCAAAGTAGCTTTTCTATAAGCTGTTCCATTTTAGAGTGAGTAGAGTAGTGAAATTAATTAGGATACGAAGGAAAAAAATATCTTCATCTATCTGAATGGCAATTAATTAGTCATTAATATACCTACATATCGGACGTAAAAATAATAAGGGCTAGTTGTTCAGAGTGTTATACCGTTATACATATAGTTCAGAAATAAAACATAAATTATGTACGTGTGGTTAGCGCATACTCGAAACGGTGCGCTTGTTTATGACCTCATAAAGTAAATTTTCGTTCTTGCCTTGTCCGTATACATTTTATAGGTCATTCTTGTTGATCGTGCCCATGTGATTTTTACTTTACCTGCTTTTCTACGATACGACTACAGATAAGCCAAGTATATGGCTTTATAAGCCGTGTAGGCTATGTTATGGCATTATAATTCTGTATACAGTAGGCATATTCTTAAACAGGCTTCTTTTATCGACAAGTAAAGTAAACACTTATGAGTCGACAGCGACATACGTTGGTAAGGGAAGGACCCTAATGTGGTTTACTTTTGCAGACGCACGTTCGGTTCTTGTTACCTATTTGACCCGGTTATTTCTATTTAGATATATTTTTAGATAGATGTTTTTTTTAAATGATAAAATCTATTCAGATAAATTTAAAGTGCCCAATTAAACTTAAATTTGTGACGTTAATGCATGCATTGTTTTAATATAAATATTATTATTGATCTACTAAGCTACTTAATGTATAATTAAATAACCTACTTAAAGCTATACACCCGGCTGATTTCTCATCGGCACGTTCTCTTAAACGAGTAGAGAATTTTAATAAATTATACATTAAACGATTTATCTTAATGGAATGGGTAAATATTTGTCTGTTCAGAGAATAAAACAGAATTAACTCAAAATATGAACGAGTATATTTCTGATACTATTGGGTATATATTTTATATCCAATAGCCAGTCTATAGACAGACCTTTATTAGCTATTTGGGTACAACATGAATAAATAGTATTCAGCATAGAACAGGCACGGCAGGAAATATATAAAGAAGGTTTTTGTTTGGTAGTGGGAGAGCATAGTTTAATAATAGAATACACATAGTTAGAAAATATTGTGTCACTCCAAATTATATAATTTAGGGTACAAATTATATAATTTAGGATAAGTGTCTTTCTATCTTATAAATCCTCTATCGTAAACATAGCCACAATTACAATTTTAATAAATATAAGGTTAGATCTCTGCGGTGATGAAAAAAATAAACCAACATAATTAATCTGCAAGTCTGCGGATAGCTTTTTTTTTTTAATATTAAGATTACTCTTTGAAGCGAGAGTCTATGCTTTAGCAAAGCGGCGTTGAACGGATTAACGGGTCACCGCCCACGGTTTGTGTCCGCCCGGAAGACTATAGACTGAATATAAATGGATTTACAATAACATTGAATTACAAAAGAGATATGAAACCATTTTAAGACAGTTCTTTTCTAGGTATTCTTACTTAGTTACTTCTATACTAATTTGTAAATAAATAATAAACACTGGGCGATTTCCACGAGCATTAAAATAAATCTAAAATAAATCATACTTTCCGGAGAATTGTTTAAAAAAGATTTTTGAGAAGAATTAAAAAAAGACAAAAATTGTACGTGGAAGGAAGATACGTACGTAGTATGTAATAAAATAAACATATTACTTACGCTTTACACCGGTTGACAAAACAGCTATACTTGCTTATCACGTCTTTGTTGCTTCCAGATTAACATATGGATTGATTTATTTTTCTCTTTATTTTGGCAACAAACAGTCGTTATATAAACATATAAATATACAAAAAAACTTAAAAAATAAAAACAAAACAATACAACTACAAAGAAAATGAATAAGAAAAAAGAAATAAGAATATTACAACACAAACATTATGATGACAAAAATAAAAATTAAAGGGGTTACTTTAGTATTTCGAATAGTTTCTTTCCGTATGTAACTAAGGTGCAAAAAAACGGATCCAAGTCAACTTAGTGTTATACATATTGACGGAACGAGGTACAAAGCAATTACTGGTTTAGTTGTTTTTAAATCGTGGTGGTACCAACATATTACTGGAACGTCGAGACAGGCGTCCAGGTCTGCGTATTTGTACTTTAAAATTTATGGATGACAGGAGAAGGGGAGAATCAATTTGACTATTCAACAATTTACATAAGAAAACCCTATTAAACTGTTTACTGCGATTTTCTAGACTCATAATCTTATTATCTGATAAAGAGGACTCATAGTTCTTATCAACGAGAGATATTTTATGGGATAAGCCTATAGAAATTAACAGGGCATTTGTCTCCGAAAAAAAAACACCTAGAAGCTATTTGGGTACCTAGAATTAGTTGTAAACCATTGTTTCAAGATATATTGGCTTTGCTTTGTTATATTTATGAAATATGGCAATTTATAAGACTACAACCTGAAATGTTCAAACGGAAAGTAATTAGGTATAAATACTAAACTATTTAAATAAGAAAATAAGTACTTTAAAATTGTATATGAATTATAAAACAAATAAATGAATGTAGTCATTAGAGAAAATAAAAAAGTATTGCCATGGAAAAAGTCTTCTGGTGTAAAAAGAATAATAAAATCGTCTTAAGTTTGACAAAAAAAGTCTTATAACATACAAAGGACTAAAAATAAAGCTGAAATAAGAACCTTTTGCTTTTTGAAGAGTATCAATTAATTTCATGAGGAAGTTAAAACAAAAAATATTCTCGCTTACATTAAGTTCATAAAAGCCACATGCTGCTACCATTTCTATCTAGATAATAACAATAGCTCTGCTAGTATTAAGGCGACGAAGAAGGTAATTAACTTTAATATAACTTAAAAGCATTTTCTCTGAAATTCACTCTCGTAAAACCTTTAGATGTTATTATAAGACCTTAATAAATCCTTAATTATTACATGAAACATTCTTTAACAATTTTTATGGTTCCCTACCGAAAAGGTTAATGTGAATACACTGGTGAGCCTTCAGTAATTCGTCATTCTATACATTTATTATAGCTTTATTTTAACAATTACTATGAATTTTGTAAAATTTCACCGAGGTATACTCTGTATAACGTCCTCTGCGCGGGTACTCATGTTTCATTTATTTCAGCCGTCAAGCAGCTTGCTTTGTAAATTTGGTTTCCTTTCTAGGATGAGATAAATTACAAGTTACGGAGGTATGACACTCTAGTCCTCTGGAGGGGCAATACATGAGCAACCATTTATTATTACAAACTATTTTGTTTATATAAATGATAGTTCTGTTAGCCAATAAGTATGATAAATAAAATAAGTAATGCTTAAATGACATTACGTGACATACGATACTAATAAGTACATATAATTCTGCGGATGTTTTAGAAACATCCGCACAAGTATTATGTTTAAATTTTTCATTTATATATACGACGATATAAGTAGAGAAACATCGAACAGAATTAAAATTAGCTCAATCTTATTCAGGAGATTAAGTTGACCAAATAAAATGATATGAAACTATAGAATGTAGTAATTTTATTACTGCAATAAACGTTAAGTAAATTCCAGCCAGACCCTCGTAAATTTTTATGTATAAGGGTTACGAGTGTGTGTCACCAGCTTTTGCCTATAAGCATTATCAAATATCCCATTATTTGAATATTATTAACTCTGGAAATGACGGGCGTTACCTTACAATTACAATGTTAACGTTTTAAATTATTTTCATTACTTTACTCGTCTTTGGTTGGAGTCCACAAAAGTTTTATTTTTATGTAAAAGGTCGCCGCCAAACAGACGACGGGACGGGCCTTATGATAAATAACGGTGGCTGTGAAATACTGTCAGTGTCTTCTTCCCATTCTGCTAACTTTATTTAAGTAAAATGTATGTGAAAAATGAGGCATAAGTGTCTTTTGCGTACTTAAGTAGACAAACTTGCATTTGTAATAATATAGGTATATATATAATATATGTAATAATATATATATATAATATATGTAATAATATATATAATATATATATATATATATATAATAATATATATAATAGGTATATATATATACCTATTTTTCATTATCAATGAAGTGAAATTGTTTTATTTTCAACGGACTTAAAGAAGGAGGGAAATCTCTATTCAACATAACAAATTAATATATACAAAAATGCTTACACCGATATGCATGGTCTTATGACTGATTATAAATACTCTATTTATATCTTGGTTATAGATTATTCTCATACGACGCTCTCATAGTACTGATTTTCAATTATAGTTATATGTAAAATTACTTTATTATATTCTATTGCTATATTGTGACATTTATAATAACTAATATATTTTATTGTATGATATTTATTATACGTACAGATTTCCGATAGACTGGAACTATAAAGAGAAAAGTAGGTAATCGTTATTTTGATGTATACGACATATTGGTTTTGAAATGACATCGTACAGGACAGTTTATTGTTATGTGTTTGTCAATATGCTTTATTTGATACCCATATCAAGAACAGGATTGTGACTTTAAAGAGAACTTGCTATTTGTCATGTTTTTAGATATTTTCCTACTGAATTAATCTACCTACTATCCTGAATTAATCTCCTACTAATTCATGTTTAAGATTGCATATACGTATATGATATTTGTCGCCATCAGCGTCTTCATCAGCTTGATTGAGATTAAAAAGGCATATATACCTACTGTTATGATCTAATTTGACGTCGTATTTATTTAAGATCGGTAAAGGTAATACGAGTGAACAGGCAGACTGTTTTATATGGGTTTAATAAAAATGCGTCACATTATATTTTAATTTTAATCTCTGTAGCCATTATATACAGAACAGAAAAATACAATTCTTATGTTGATAAACCTTTTATTAGTCCTTATAAATTAATTAAATTATCAGTTTTACAGTTAATGACAAAAAGTCTTTAGTCACAGTTAAACTATAACAGTTAGACAACAGTCAAAATATAATGAAACCCGGACCCTATAATGTTGAAGGTTTCTTAGAAAACCTAATCTAGTCTAACCTACGTATACTTAGTATATGTATAGGGACTGGATAAAAGACTCAGTGGCCATCAGCTTAATTCAGGCTGAAAAGGCCGTCATGATAAAAATAATGAATGGTCTTTTCATTGGAAAAAGCTTTAAAAGATAATGCACATCCAAAAATAATTTTATAGACTTTTCGCATCTTATTTCGATGAGCGGATATCAAATACGGATTATTACAATGGGCAAGTATGGGCAAGTACTAGTGATGATATTGAAATCAAATGACACAAACAAATAACACATCTATGAGATAATCTATTGTTTTTGATTTAGAGGACCTCGGTGGTTTAACTGTTTAGTACATCATTGCTTTACTTCCGATTCCTCGCACAGTGTAAACATTTATATTCAGGAGTATGATTACCCAGACCAATAGGTCTGGGTATTTTCTATGCACATTATGTATGTATTTACAAAAAAAGCTATTTAAGGATTTATCATAGTTATATAACACAATTATGGATACTAGTTCTGCCTTGCTTGGGAATAAGGACGGTGTGTGAATTGGCCGATTTTATTATTATTATTGATTCATAAACTTAAATAATAAAATGGTAGGTGTTAAAAATGGTATTCAATCTATTCACGAATTTTATTATTTTATCTTTTTGATCTTTTTCTTGGCATTTTATAGCCTATTTTAATTCTTATTTTGTGACTTGATTCGTCTATTTCAATCTATTTTTATAATTTGAAAGAAAATTAAAGGCATCGGAACTGTTTCTGAGGTAATAAGGTAAAATAAGAACACATATGGTTCGAGTATATTCCAAGGTATGTCGGTATGTCACAACTTATTTTAACTCTGTTTATGGATAATCTAACGCTAGGGATAAAAAAGGAATACATAATGAAATTTTATTATTACTTTTCAATATTTAACACACTATGTAGTTATGCGATTGCATTTTATTTCAACTTTTGGCCAATACGTGTTTTAAAACTTGTTATAAAAGTTATTGTATTTCGATAAATATTCATAAATCTCATCTTTCGATTTGCAAACGAACAATGTAATATAAAGTACTATCAATTTGCGGGATACGCGTCTGACAGCCCTTGTGTGCGCTGCTACATTTGTCACGATGATTAAACGTCCATAATCTGTAACCGGCAATATACCGGCATATTGTTATAATACAATAAATTATGCATATGTATAATGCATTTGTATGTTCAGCTTTATCTACAAATAAGAGTACGAATGTTAAATCACATAGTTTACTCAAATTCTACCTTATTGACAATAGTAATTTCTTCAGAAAGACAAGGAAGGAAGTAGTTTTAATCCAAAATATCAATACATCAAGGTTGTAATTCAAATAATAAGTGATTTGTGGTATTAAATCTTCCTTCTAATATATTCCCGAAAATAGGGATTTTATTTCTTTCGGGAACGTGTTATATTCCTAGATAATTTGTTGCATACATTATTATTTAGTTTTTATACATAGTTTTTAACTGAAAAATGTATTTGTCTTTATTTTAATTTAAAGAGTATCTTGGAATTATGTTTCAACAATGACTAAATAGCACCTGAAAGTAGTCTAATTAATTTAAATTTATTCAAAGATTTTGCAAGTCATTATTAATATTGTATTGCGCTCAATTATTTGAAACTTGCAAAAGTTATGTGGTAAAGTCGTGTGCAGCTGACCTGTTGATGGAGTGGGAGTATGGACATAGATAACAACGTAATCTCATGATAAGGACATTTGATTTATCTAGATAATTACTTGCCAAGCATTAATCTCATCAAGGAGTTATTAGTTATTGAATATGTATTTATAGTTAATCGCAGTAGTAAATAACTACTTCTTTTCTAATGTACGTAGATTAGCGTGCTGAGATTGGACGTATTATAAATTTCTGTTTGTACTGTATATCGCCTGACACCAACCTTCACTTGTTATTGAACCTTCCAAAACTAACCTACGGAATTGGTATGGGTGGGTAATTACAAACCACTCGAGGAATTTTAAGTAATTATTACTTTACATACATTTTGCTATTTAAGTGAAATCTGAAAATCGTTAGTACATCGATAAAGAGCGTATGAACTATGTTATTCTTGATAAAGGTAGAAACAAACAAACCAAAATAGTTTTCTTAAAGTGTTTTGTTTGTGTCTGTATATGTTGATACAGTGTGCCGATATTTTTAGAGACTATTCAGTATACACATTTTTATGGCGGTTGTGACACTATCAAAATATCGTGAACTCAATAATACGAATAAAAGTGGTAAAATTATTTCTTCAATATTGCTTGTAAACAAGAAGTAGTAGTTTTTTACTATTTTTATATGTCGAACTAAAAAATTGTTTACAAATTCTGAAATAGAAAACTGTCGAAGGCTACGACTTCTATTGTTATTACATTTTTTTCATTTATATTTAATATAGGATGAGGAATTCGTTTTAGGTCCTCCAATTGTAAATAGGTTATTTGATAATAATGATATCTTATAAACATGAATTTCTCAATTATGAATGTGGGAGTAGAATTATCAATAATGACCATTAGAAAGTAGTTAATTAAATTTACTATAACATAAATACTATTTCTATATATTAGATTTCGATAAAAGTGGGACCCAATCTATCAGAATAAGCAAACTAAATTAGCATGAGTTGAAAGAAAATCCGCAACTGAATGTTGATGGACACGAAGAACAATGCCGCTTAGAATTTCAATTAAGAAGTTAGTAGATCTATTAAAATTCAAGGCAACGTTGTGGGTACAGGAGCGCAGTTAAAATGCGATTTTACCGAAATAAACGTTAGCATTTCATTACGAAACTTAAACTTCTAAATCAGCCGCCAATACCAAGCATCCAAAATGAACTCACCCACGAATTGAACTAATAAATTACAGTAGAAATTTACTATTATATTAACTTTTCACACGATTAAACTTATTTGATGAAGATCGTAGTTGTAGCCTATATACACTGTTTAAATATTATATAGATAACTCGATCTGTTAGTGATCCTCGTTCGTAGGGATTTCAATACTTCTAGAACACTTTGTAAAGCAACGCACATTGCTGCAGCATTTCGTACACTATTTTTCTAAGGTACTTATATTTTGGCACGGTAGAACTATTGTTGGAAAACTGACAAAGCCTTTTAAAGACCTTTAAGCTACTAGCACTTTCCATCAGGACAAGCCGTTTGCTTGTCTCCCATAAAAAAATATCATAGACGATGTAACTATTGTCTGTACAATGGCTGGAAATAATGAAAAATTAATACATGATTCTGGATTAGTGGTGTACTTATTTTGTAATTTCATACAGAAACCTCGACATGACCATAAATTATAATATTTAATGTATATACACTATAATATATGTATAAATAGATGGCTATAACAAATACTCTATTAAGATTATATTCAAGCATTATGTAGCCATATTCAATAAAGAGATAAATGAGGCAGCATTAAGTATTATTGTGGCAAAAGAACTAAGATGTTTATTATTTATGAAGCAGAACAATATTAGTATTAAGAGTATAAACGGTGCGGGGTTCCCTTTCAAAGAAAGAAGCATGAAAAAATTCATTCATTACCAAGACAAATGGCAGAAAGTTATTTAACAAATTCCGTTTCTACTGAGGAAATTTTCATTTTCTGTTTCATTAGTAAAATTTAATCTTATTAGGCGAGAGGAAAGAGTAGCAATATCTTGAAGGAATCCTTGTAGGGAGCGCGGGAAACATATCTTTTTTATATCCCTGTAAATTTCATTAAGGGTTTCATTAATTCTGAATTTAAATTTATTAAACATATATCTTGAGTAGTATAGCTTACATACTATATTCATTGTAGTGAATGTAGATTAATTAAAAGATCATATTTGTTTATAAGTGATGAGTGGCCTTTGCCCAACTTATATATATTATATCTTCTGCCTGTCTGAAACCTAATGGGCTAAAATATTTTGAGTAAAACCTATTAAAAATTACTTATTAGTATATTAAGTATCTTAAAATATTACATGAGTTCAAAATTGTTTAATAAAACATTTTTGACAAATCTGAATTATCTCTTTAATGCACATTCGACACATTCGATATTCATATTTCAGATTATATTGTTGTTTTATTTCTGCTTACAGGTAAGACAATCACCAAAAAAGTTTGAAGTTATTTGTGATAAATATAGTAAGTATCCTATTTTATACATTGTTGAAATAGAGTAAATTATACTACAATGTTAGTAACTTCTATCATTATCTACGTCTATAATAATAATAATAATAATAATCAGCACCTTAACGGAATCTCTCCCTCATCAGTGTGTTTCAATTCTTTGTGTAGTATTCTTTCAACTTGTGCTTGATTGTTATAAATAACAAATGAGGGAAAATTAAAGTATAATTTAAAACCTTGAGTATATTTGAACCTATAATTTAAAAGCAGTTGAGGGCGTATATCTGCCCTAACTGCTATTCCATAATAACTTTTATATGTTAGATGATACGTAGATTTATAAACCGTAGCCAAGGTTTTAAATTATACTTTAATTTTCCCTCATTTGTTATTTATAACAACTAATAACGTATTCCCTACTATATGTAAGACATTAGTGTCCAACTATCAGGTACGGTAGGATGAGGTACTCATAAAAGTGGATGTAGTTAGATAGTGGATGGAGCCTGTTATTAGGGTAAATTTTTTTGTTATCGTTTTCCTATAATATAATTACGATTTCTTCTAGTTGCCTTTACCCTGAGAGAGACTACTGATCAGGTTACTGTATAAGAAGTAAGCAATCGGTCCATGGACATGAACACCACCACATGTGACGCTCGTATTACCTTTTATGCGTTGCTATTCACGATGATTAAGGTCATGGCAAAGGTTAAAGACAAACAAATACAATTTGTATTTGTTTATCTTTAATATTTTACGTAATTTTTTGCTATATTGAAAACTTAGTAGAATGCATCGACAACATTAATATTCATTACTTTATTCTTTATTTTAAGTGAGTTGCACTTAACTAATTTTATTTTCTATTGCAAGTTAGAAGATGTAAATATCAAATATGTAATTGTCATATTTTATTGGTTATTATCGCCTATAGGCATATAACAAACTATTGTTGTTAGTAACAAAAACAGTATGAATGCATGTAGGTGGTCAAGGGAAGAGGATATTGTTTATTTAGTCATGGGAAATGGGGAAGGAAATAGATTAGTCGTTATTGCTTGCCCATAGATTAATCACAGGAATGTTTGGGGCATTTGTTTAATAGCAAATTAAATGCAATAACTTTATATTTCTTTAATGACTGACATAAATCTACAGTTAAATTATATTATTCTTGCTTTTATTATATTATCTGTTATCTTTTACGGGAACTGTTTAACAAAGTCTTTGTATTAAATCTTTTAATATGTCCTCAATTATCTTTGATGCCCGGGACCCATTTTACCTTTGACCCATGCTTATTCAAACGTCCAAACCCTTGAGTAACTTCAAAGCAAACTATCTCTATGCTTTGACCTTTATTGTTTCCAGCTGTTAGTATCAGTTTAGGCGTACCCGTTTAATATTTATTTTTTAAAGTGGTTATGGAATTTAAGTGGTCTATTTAATTAATCATTTCTAGTTTTTGTTCTATATTAATTGAATTTTTTTTTGTTATTACCAACAATTACATTTATCATATTAAGACAAATCAGATCATATATTAAATAAATGAATATATAGGAATAGCAATATAAAAATACTGCAAATAATCAATTAATGCCTTCTTTGGTCGTTTACTATAATAGCGTTCTTAGGTTTAATTTGATAATACTCTACATGCTAATAATACAATATTATTCTTATTGATACTTACGTTTTTGCATAAGACTTCCTAAAAAAAAAGTATATTTTAAGCATATATATTAAAGCTTTCCCCATTTTCAAATTGAGAATTTGTCTTGTAAGAAATATGAATTTACGGCATCATGTTACTGAATCGTTTATGTTATTACGGAATACTTGGTTTCAAAAGAAGAGAACATACCTAATCTAAATAAATTTATACTTACGTGTTTATAATGTTCTTTGTATACTTTACATAATAGACGTGTAAGTATGTAAATTACTTCAATAAATACATCAAATATTTATTATATCTAACATATAAGGCATTCAAAAGATATTTTTTTTATTTATTCCAGCTTGTTAAAGTAAAGTGTTTAGGTAAATTACAATTTATAATACAAATTCGTTGAATTTTCTATTCATTCCATTCCCATTCCCATTTTAGATATAAAATTACCATTACTAATACCCTCGTTAACATATAACGAGTTTTTATGAATTTTTCCTTCATATCGATAGCTACAAATTAATGTATTAACTTTTATCTTGAGTTATTCTTAGAAAAAATATTAAGCATTTTTATTGCTAAAGCTAGTACTTCATTGCGATGAAGAAAGGAATATCCCTATTACTTTCTTCTTCATCTTCATGTTTTTGAACAAAGTATATTTTAATAAAAATAACACATAATGTTATGTTAATTAAGGCGTTCTTGCATTAGTGAAAACACTACAAATAGAGTACACACAATTTGAATACAAATGGAACAGCGCAAATGCAGTATCGCCATGTGTTCAAAATGTATTAGTGCCAACTCATTATCCTGCTTGGTCGTGCGACTGAATAAATAGCGCTCTGTGTGAGGGTCGCGCAGCGCAACCTCCAACGCCGACCGCAAAGCGTGCATCGTTGGCACCCCTATCGTAACGCATAACGACCATTCCTAATTGCTTTCCCGGATTTATATTTCACAGATAATATAAAAAACATGGCATGGGAATATCACAGTAATTTGGTTATTACAGAATAAAAGATTATGTTCACAATCCCTTCATCGGAAAAATTGCTCGTTAATTGGCGATATAACGTCTATTTTACGACTTCTCTTTCGATGTTATTATTAAAATAAGAATGTATTTTTTTTGTGTCTACTATACAAGAGTATATTGCATTGTAATACTCTATGTTGTTAAATATATAATACGAGTAGGTGAATGATACAATATATATATATATATATATATATATATACGTAAAACAAAAACTTTGTACCTATTTTGACGATAAATACGCGGACAAGGGAGTATGAAATTTCGCATAGGTAGTTTAAGGTAAGAAATGCAGAAAGCTAATATTTTTTTAAGTGTGTATAAAAATACATTAATTTATTTAAAAAAAATACACTGACATAATGTACCAATTTGATACACACACGCATGACAACACTATTTTGTTTTATTGTTAATGTCTGTGGTCAGCATTTTTATATGGCGTGGTCTTTTCAGTAAAAAATAAATTAAAAGAAATTTTTATATATATTAATAATTTTTTGTATTTTTTATTTAAATGTCATAAAATTTGAAGAAAATAGAAGTATAATCTTGGCAATAGAAGCTAAATAATGTTCAAATTTATATTTTTAATTAATTACATTTCTAATTACAGTTACCTGTTCTTTATAAATGAAAACGTGTCTCGCTGTAAGACTGTTGATATTTGTGTTGATATATGATAGTATCTTGGTTTCTAGTATTTCTCATCCGTGACCTGATACGTGATAGTATTTTCTAACTCACAGTGATTCGCGAATATCTTGTTAAATTTATATCATCTGCAATTTCAAAGAAAATTTTGAAGTGATACAAAGTACAAGAAATACAGTGGAATATGTAACCTAAAGTATAGGTGAAGAACATAACTTTAATAAACAAAGGTTTCTTTTATGAAGAGATCCGATGAGAATGTAGTATCGAAATTTTTAAGTTAATGATACCCGCGTGCTGGGTTCGGACATAACTAGTTATAATTTATATAGATATATTTTTATACTCTTTACCAATTTATATTTAGTAAGAGATTGCTTAGTTATAACTAAGCAATCTCTTCGATACTTGAAATCAAAAGCGGGGATGTTTTCAACTGATAATAGGTCTATGATATACAGATGTCTATGTGGGCAAAATGCATAATAACCATTGTTCAACCAAAAAGTTAATTTTTTTGACAAGTTTCACTATAGTAATTACAATCATATTGTATTACACTTAGTATTAAATAATTATTTATATTAATAATATTGTTATGAATTCGTATTTGGTACCCCGATTTACTTCTTTAATAATAATTTAATATTCCTTTAGTAGATCTTTATGCCATATAATATAATATTTATTAGAAATACTTGTAAGATTACGCACCTTTTTTATGAAACAAGTTATTGCACTGCGAGTATCTGCAATGCGGAATCTACATTTATATATATTGAGTTGTAGAATTAATAATAGATACTTTATGAAGTATCGTCTCCTGTAATTCCAGGATTTCCACGCTTAAGTGAGAAACAAATATAAGTATAGATGTGAACGGTATTTAAATGTTAAGATCAACATACTTTTAACTTCGTACTTACGACAAATTATCTTTGAATTTGACGATTAATTCTGAAACATGACAAACATTTGTAATATATTATTGATTACATTGTACCTACACGTATATTAATAAATTGTGTTCAATATAGTATGATATGAATTGATATCAAGGGTGGTCTGTGGTCATTCTGACAAGTTACACTGAAAAACGATAACAATAAATAATGTTGATGATATCACGGCTTAAAACCTTAGGGTAATGATGTTCACAATATTTTCATATTCATAAAGTTTTTAATAAATCAATATACAATATTTTGAATAGTTTCTAGACTGAGTTAATGTTATAGCTTGCATTCTGTATAATCATACTGTTATAGTGATTTGCATTTGTTTTAGACATGTTAGTCTCATCTGATATGTATAATTTTATATGTTTAATATGTAGCACGCCAGTCAGGCTTTTCTGTTACATATAGTAGTGGTTTGGCTTGTAACAGAAACGGATAGCATATCAGATATATATACGATTACATATATACTTACCAATTTTCTAAGCTTCACTTAAGGGTCGTCCTGATTAGGTAGATTAGCTTAGTTACAGAATATCGGCTTAACTATCAATATATATATACATATAAGTGATATAATACACACACTTCATAATACCTTTTAAATATTTTATTTAAAATATACAATAAACACAAATAAGAAACTGTAAAAAATATTAAAGATACAATACAATGTTTGAATAGTTATGGTTTAGTATATGACAAGTATAATAATATTATATTTTTACATCCATATTTACGTATTATCGAAAATAGAATTTATCACAAGGACAAACATGCGTTATAAAGATAATATACAAACATAAATGATAAAGATAAAAGTATCTCAAAAAAGTGAACGAATCACCGGTAACGGGTAGTAACAATATAAAACAATATTGAATAAAATAGATTGTAATAAATTTGATTAACCATCCTAATAATACATCAACATATTTACCATCTATTCGCTCATTTACTGTTGTAAAACGTGCCTAAGCATGTATAGATGTGATATTTATACATATAATTGTCAAGTAAGGAGCGCATTACTTGATATCTACTCGACCCTACTTCGTACAAAGGAAACGCTTCTTTACAGCCTTCCTAAATGAAATGGGTTGTACTTACTAAGTCGGTGTGCCTACTTACTTGTGACATAAATATAGCTCACGTTATGTTTACGGTGTTGAATATATTCAAAGTGTACCTTAATGAGGTGAGGGTAATTATAATAAAGAAACCTTTGTATACCATGTCTGTCTACATTTGTAATTATTTATTTATTAAAGTCAAAGTCAAAATAATTTCATCACATAATATATTTTTACCTGCTATGCACGTCATACTGTTTATGACTGTAGGTACTTACCCTCCATTTCGTTCGTTACAAAGATATCTTCAAATTCCCATAAAACTAGCATGGTATATTCCCATAATTCGTTTTATATTCTTTTGCTGTTGATTATAAAACAAAATATTGATACGATGAATATACCCGATGAGGCATGATGCATGCAGTCAGAGGCACACAAAGGCCGTGCCGTATTATAAATTATATATCTACCTAGTCTTCAAGACATTTGCATATAGCAATAAAATTACTAAGTATTGCTAAGTAAGTAGTCGTACCGTAGTACTCGCTGCTCTTTAATTCTACTAAAGGTCGAAGCAGTACAGTATCTCTCGTCTTAATAATAATTCGTCCGTTTATTCAATGAATTACAAATTCAGTCCTATTCCTTGTCTGAGTAAGAAGCAAAAATACAGCGTATCGAAGTGGTGTATTTGGAGTGAATGAAGAAGGAAGAAATGGTTGTGATGGATAATTTGCTGCTATCCGTGAAACTGCGACTACGGAGTTGTACAGTGATCAACATGGTAGAAAACCTTATTAATATTTAAAAAATAATAATCAATATCTAGGGTTTAGTTTAATATAGTCAAATTAAGATTTATTCCGTTATTGAAGTTCGTTGAAACATAAAGGTAGGTTAAGTTGGTTTAATTCTACATATTCTGTATAAATATAAAAATCCATGACAATATTTTTATTTTTTACTAAGTAGGTAATAACTTATGATTTAAAAAGATGCCTAAACTCGTTTTTCACATGATAGTTCCTTTAAAATCATTGATAAATTTATAAATCACCTATACAATTGTCATTAAGTAATTATTGTTAGCATCACTAAAAGCGATAGCTGTATATTACGCAATAAATATTAAAATTTAACATAGTTATTTCAGATATCACTCAGTTGTTCCTTATAAACAAGTTTGAGATTCTGGGGTCCGTTACTTAGTACCGTAGTATAGTGATTATATAACGTTCTGCGTCACTGAAGATTGCTATTGTAATTACCTTGGCTTCCAAAACATGTCTAGAGAGACGATAATATTCTTACCACAAATTGTTAAGTTTATACGGGCTATTAAATTTATGACAAAATTACTGCAGTTGTGTGGGCGTTGATTAATTGAAAATTTATTTTGACCGCCTTCTACAATCGCTATTTATTCATCTCACAAACGCTTTCTATAGGTACAAACTTTGCACACTGTTTAATAGTTAGATTGTAGGCAATTAACTATCCGTGTGCCAAAGGGTTTAACTAAATAACATTACATTGTATTGAGTAGACTCTGCGGCCTATTTTGATTGAGAAACATTACAAGTTCAATCTGACCTTGATAGGATTATGCCGTTTATCCGTTGTTTCATCAATGTTACATGGATTAGTTTAGACATTGTGTCTCCTTATTTCGCTACCAAAATATTCGAACTTGATTTCCACAAAGTTTAGAAATTTGGGGATTAAACACACTGTTTTGTTGGCGTGTGTTCTATCTTGAAAAGCCTACGTTTGTGTATCATTTTTTATTGAGAAAACAGTGGAATTTATCTTGCACATATTATTATATTGAGTTTAGTATTATATTTTGTACATTTAGATTTAATCGGTATGAACTGAAAAATAAAAATTATTCGTATCTATTGACAATATATTTGAAACTGTTGGAAGTAAGTAGGTAGGTTCATGATTGTCTGATATACCGTACTCGTAAAAAATTGAATCCATTCATTTTATTTTCGAATTCGACTAATTCACATCCATTAGAATTTAATTTGAAACTGTCTGAAATGATTGGTCAAGTGTAGAAGACTGTGAAGTTAAAAATAATGATTTTATTTATCAATTTGTCATCCCAGTTCGAGCTAATTTCTTTTTTCTGACATTCTTTCTTCCTAAGTAAGAAGGTGGCCGTAAACTGTAATTAATACTATTTAATTAAAATACAAATACTTGAAATAATTTATTACAATATATTATATAAAATAAGAATAAATCTATTATTTACAAGTCTTAATTTTATAAATAATTAAATTTGGTAATTTATATTATTGATTACTCAAAAAATTATGATATGTAATCAAAGTCATAAACTTAATCAATTAAATAGACGAAACTTGTATTTTTCTTAATCTCAACATTTCCTGCGCCTTAGGTACTTTATTTTTAATTTCACTTGTGTAAAGATATTAGAATATAACAATGACATAGGAAGTAGATAAATGATCAGCGTAAATGTAATAAAATAACCTCACTATTATCCATGTGTCATGGTGTTGTCCTTTTGTTTCTGGGTGTCGGGTATTGTGCAAATATTTGTATGTGCAGAGTAAGCATTTGTTTTGAGTTTGGGTGTTGTGACGTCATTATTATAGTGGGGAAGGATAATACAGCCCCTGGTAGTTTTGTACATGCTATTGTATACATAAGATGATACAAATGTGACATTATTACTATGAATTAATCCAGCTCAAGTTATTTTTGTTTGTGTAATAATCTATAAAATGTGAACATATTATTTATATATATTTTACGCAATGTATCAAAATTAACTACCATACTTAAATATATCATTTGTAGTCTGTGACTTCGTCAGTTTATTTTTGTAATAAAAATTGGCATACAATGGCCTTTGTGATACAATCTATTTTTAAATAAAATCCACAAAGAACCGTTCAGAAATGGCAAGGAAACAAACACTTTCCCATTTATAATATTATTTACTCGTGTTTGTAAATGCTCAGCACGTTTAGTTATTATAAGGGAAACATTGCTCTTAATTTACAGCTGATAAATTATCAAATTAATCGTTATTTTATTAACCGCCATAAATCACCTACTTCAAAATATAGTGACTGTTAAATGTTTGGTTATACTTGATAGAAATAAATTCTAATTAAATTTATTTAATGAGCTGTAAGTTTTATAATCGGATACCTCATTAAGTAAATGTATAGAGCCATATTGCATGTGTCACCTAAAACGTGGTATATTACATTGTGACGATGATTGTTTGCCGTCATAATGCTGAATCCTGTCATATACAGATTTACAAAGTTGGTCACATACCAATTCACAAAGTTGAGAATTACATCATTTTAGCATTAATTTTCCAGGTTGCTTTGATGTTACGGGAAGTTGATTTACCGTGAATTTGCTATCTTGAACGGTCATGCTTAGTTACTCATCTATTCAAATCCAGAAGTTTATTTCAATACAAAATTACCTACATCTTTTAAAATATATTTGTATAACATATGATTTTTTTATGCCGAAAGGTCATTTTAAATGAATTCATCAATGTATTTTGTATACACATATATTGGCGGATTTATACTAAACATGTGTTTACAGAAACGTGATGACATTACTGAAAGTACTACAAGTAATAAAGTAGAAAGTGACTTACAAGAAAAAATATGTTATTAAATTAATAGGAACTAAAGGAATTTTCTTTATCTTACTATTTTTTTAAATTTTGTTTTACCCATAGTTTTTGTTTTATAATATAGCAGTGAATAAAAATAGTAAGCAGTTGCATAAAGATGTTTGTAATTTACTGTAGGTAATAGATGTCATATGCATTTGCTCTTGGTGAAATCCTGGACATGCAAAGTACATTACCACACACAAAAATGGTCAAAATAATGTGAAATATAGCATTAAAGTCTTATTGACTTTGTCACGTTAACTTGTTACGACAATGGTACGATTTTTGTAATACTGTATGTATAAAAACTGTTGTGATAAATGTACCCCAGAATGATTAGACAGAAGCGACACTGATAAATGAGATTGTGAGGACGTTGAACATCTGTTATTCACAAGAATAAGATAAATACGAGATGTTTTTGTGACATAGAATTTGCCATACTTTGGGGACACATTCAATAAATGAAATACTCCTGCCCTTAACTTTGATTAAATTCTAGTTCTGTATATTAATATTTGTGTATATATTGTTGTTGTACGTCAATATTTACACTTTCATAATGTTTGTTTTTCATGAACACCGTATAAGTACATATACTATTCAATTATGGATAATAAAGTAAACTTACAAATTATATATGTAATATATATATATAATATATATATTAATAAGTTAGAACATCACAAACCATTCATATAATTGATTACATTAATATGATTTTATGTGACCTCAAGGAGTCAGAGATTCAATTTCTGACAGAAATAAGATAACATGCTTGGACACGCGGAAACATCAATTACCATAGAACCAATCCTCGTAGCTTATTCTTTCTTTGCTCTGAGAATGGATGAGTAACAGTTTTTTTATTATGTAAAGTCGAGTAGGTTAGTGAAAGTGCCAATGATTGTGATGTGGTTTGGCATTGTCAATTAATAGAGCAAGAACCTACGATGGCCAGACATACGTCTTATTAGTAAATGTGAAAGTTCTTGTATTTGTGTCCCCAACACAGGTAACAACGATCCCCAAACATGAAACCTGGATCGTGGATCCTTTGTCAGGTAATTTTTTCATATATTGTTAGTATGGTTCCTACCCCATCGCCGGACCTCCCTTAACTGTATTATTTTATGAATAAACTTACGTTATTTTAATAAAGCTGAAATTTATATATATAATAAAAGGTGGCAGATAAATTATAATCTTTAACTGGGAATTTTCTCAACATTTCACGACGGCTTCGGTAGTCTAGCGGTTTAGCACAACGTTTTACTTCCGATTCCTCACACGGGCTATAAGTTATTGCCATTGAGATTTATTTTATGTAAATGGAATGGGAAACAAGCTGATGGCCCACCTAATGAATGCGTAACCGTCGCCCACTTATGCGTTACCAACGTATAACTGTTCTAGAAGACTAAAATATCAATCCTTACACTTATTCTGTAATTTCACTGCCTTATCTCCCACTGTAATAGATAGATATCTTAAATAGCAAGCTACTTAGCGACTGAAATAGGTGAGAGTGAAAGACGAAGGTTACCTATTTAGTTTATATGAAATTAAGGCTTTTACATATTTATTATGTAGATATAATATATATTTCTATATAATAAATATATTTATTTTTTATTGTGACGAACCGTTTTATGGTTGTATTCTAAGATTTGATATGTATTATTATTATATATTTTTTAACAAATCTATTATATTTATTATATTACATATCATATTATATTACATACATTGATCAATATATATTAATGTCTCTTGTACACATAAGAGATATAAGGAGAGTTATAATAATTTATATTTCTATTTTATTTCCAATCATATCTGAAATTAACAAAGGGCTGTGTCATTTTTAAAATATGGGACTATATGGAAGGTACTATACAGTAGACGGTGCACCGTATATAGTCCATTTTACCTTTTTGGGTTGGTACCTTGAAATGTGTTTAATGAAATATCAACGAAGGTAAATCGTAACTATTATAATCACTGTATCGATAATAAATTATTAGAAAGTTTTGTGAAAGTTTTAAGAGGGTAGATTATGTTAATAAATCACATTCTATGTGAAGAAAATATTTAAGGAGATCGTGTCATGGTATGGTATAATAAATCAGGAAAAGGTTACTATTATTTCGTTGTATCGAGTAAAAGGAGTTGTGAAATGAATACGAATTACTCGTGGTTGCTCTGTATTTATAGACAATTATAGCCTCGTTGTTCGGGGAAAATTTATTTCATTTATAAATTTAATTTAGAATCCTAAATTCGCTGTGAACGAGATATCTATAAGTAATTCTCTATTGTGTATGTTGCATAAATACAGAGTATTTGGCATATTAATGAATATAAATTCAATCCGAATATAGTTAATATATTTGTATGAATTCAATATATGCTTAAACATTGACTATCAATAGATATTGGATTGGAGTCAGCAATGATTAACAGTTATATAAGTATAAAAATAATATTTAAATGCACTCACATTAAAATTATCTGTAAACTCTTGATATCCCCTAACTGCTGTGATGATAATAATTTCTAATGAAGACTGCTATTTTTTGTAAGACATAATATTCATTTTCCGTAATGATTTTGACAACAATAGTTATTATTATTAACAATAGTTATATTACTATCAATAAAATACCTGAATGATAACTAAGTTCTAATAACACTTGACATAAGTCTTTCTGTATTGGTTTACAGGTTGAGAACTATCAACCGTTGGGACGAAAGACTGGCAATGAAATAAATAAAATGAAGCTTAAACGATTTAAAGCTTTTAGTTCGTTTGTGAATAAACCTGTAAGGGTCAGTGCGGCTCAATGTGGCTTTACCAAATTGATTTTACGTGTATTGCGGACTTTGTGCTTGCGCTGTATTGATGTGTTGCAAAAAAACAAAAAACTTGGATTTATTCTATGGTATTCCTTGTTTTCTTATAACGATAAGAACTAAACTAATAAATAGTATGCCAACTAATCTTAAAACAGAATTATATATAAAAACATAAAATGGAAATTAAAGCAATATTATATACCAACTTATTAAATTATAATATGAATAACTAATAATATACACTTTACATCTTTTTTATGAATTGTGATATAAGTATTTGAAACATGCTATATACGAAGTGAGTAAATCCAGACGTACACGACCGGTACTAATACCTAACCTCAATTATTTTACCTCAACTGAACTCACCACATACCCACTCAATTACTAATAATTGTTCAAATATTATTCTAGATTGTATTGCTTGTTTACTAATCATAAAAGCATTTGTTGGCAGGTTTAAAAAGTAGTAAAGTAAGTTGTAATAAGATTTGTATACCTGTCATAAATCTAGCAGATAATTGTATTATATACGGCCCTGTGTGCGCACAAAGCATTCATGCTTTTTTAGTACACAGTCATAATTTTGTAAGTCATTGTTATTTTTAAATTAAATAAATAAACTGAGTCTATTCTGATTATTTAATCAGATATGAAAGTATTTTTGAATGGTCATATTTTGTTTTAATTAATGAGATTTTTCCCTATCGAAAAGAAAACTAAGAAATCTAAGAAATGCAATCGTTATCAATTCTTTTTATTACAAGTGTTAGTATCAAATAAAAAAAAATACAATTATGATAACATTAAATACATAAGGAATCATTGGAATCGGTATAAACAATCATCTAATACAGAGCATATTTCACTAATGTAGGAATATTAAATATATTATATTATAATTATTAGGGGAAAAATGAAATAATATTTATATTATTCATATATATAATTGAATTTAATCTGTCAGACAGCGGTTGGCTCGCCTTTCGTTACGGTGAATTAATATATTTTACGTGAAATGTGGCCATATCAAGTGTTTCGCTGACCACACTCGACTGTCAATGCTTGTGACTATTCCATTTCAACTGGGATGACTTAAATAGTCATCCCGGATTCTAGTCAGTAATCGGATACCAAATTATATTATTTAAAACGACAATATGGGTCATACATTGACGAGGCTGAGAGGTCAACCCGTTTGTTCCGTGAAGCAGCTATAGCGAAGTGTACTCGACTTGTAGAGACGACCCAGCACAAATAGCCTCACATTTCTTGTTATAGCTACTCAAGCCGACAGATATCGACCGACCGTATCATAGCTTTATGAAACAAGCATCTTTCCACAACTTCTTACACTGAGTTAGGCGTCTCTTCGTACTTTTTCAGTTATTTATTGTGTTTGTACAAGTTTGCAATATGCCATAACGAGCTCTTCCAGTTTTAAAATTTCTTGATATTAATGTAGACATTCTTGTTAACAGTGCTCAAGATTTGAATGAACTTCTTTGTTTTATTTGACAATAATTAATTGCTGCGTCTTCATGGCGTTCTCCTGAAAATTTAGTTTAACTCTGTCAGAGAATGTTTCAAGTTAGACAGTATTCATTGATTTGAAATAAAGGAAATAAATCATATTTCAACATTTTGGTATAGTTACAGAGAAATAATGAAATACGTTCAAGTTAAACAATATATAATGTTACTTATTTTGAAAAGGATTTCCGTTATAATATATTCAGTATCTGATATATAAACTTTTGTTCAGATGATGGTCTCCAATTTTAACAATAACACGGTTCATCTCTCAATGTCTCTATTCAATATTGTTGAACCAGCTTATCAAACGGTACAAACGAGACAAATGCTTTATTCATTTTTATTTTAAGAAATGAAAAGATCAATCAGTAGGACAATTTTATGTTCTAAATAACTTGGTATCAATTTGATATTGAAGGAAGACTGTGAACTTTTAATTAAAAGTGTTTTGAGCAAAATATATTGAAATTATTTAGTATCATTTTATTAGTAGGTATATCTATTCAAGCATTTTATATATAGAAGCCACGAAAATTGTGACGTATAATTATTAATACCCAAAATTTTAATGAGAAATATTGTGATCACGTAAAAAAATCGGATCAAATGAAGCGGCATTAACTAGCTGTGCCTACGACTTCATCCTCATAACCATTATGGACAAATAAATTACTTGGATGCTGTAAATCGTTGTAAAGATATTTAGAATTTGGACATTCCTGAATGATACTGGACGTACTGATTGAACGGTTTTATAGTATAGTAATGCACTGTTCCAGGGATAAGCGTTTATATTTGAGGAAACATAAAGTTTTTCTACATATATATATATATATATATATATCCATTAGCTATTCCGTGCATATGCTAATTCACAATAAAATGAGGATGCAGACCTCATTTTATTGTGAATTAGCATCATGCATAAATGTAGCAATATTAATATGTGCAATGTCATGCCATTGAAAATCCTAAAAGAGCATGATATTTATAAAATAATATATAATACAATAATAATAAACCATAACAAGTTTTGAACATTTATTTATTTCTGAAATATTATTATATATAGTAAAAAATACTGTCTGTCAGTTAGGTATTTGTTAAAGACAAATACACTTACATTGTAGTTTCGGTCCAAGATTAATATCGTTATAGGATTAATGTTGGTAGTAAACGGCGCATAGTTGAAGACGGCTCCTATAAACGGCACTGACATTTTGAGTTTTGATTAATGGACATTAGTTTGCTATATTTACATAACACATCAGTATCTTGAAAATATATTCTAACGTTTTTTTTCTAATCGTTTCTCAATAGAAATTTTCCTATCCACATATACTTACTTAGTAGTTTTAGGGTTATGGTGAAGATTGAGGTAATTTGGAGATTTATTCACTAATGTATACAGTAGCAACCTTTGAGTATCATAGCAAATATTAATTAGTAAGAAATTCTCCATCTTCCTAAAATAATAATGTCTAATGGTCAATATTTTTTACTATTAGTAAATAATTTGTCAATTTATGTATTTTATAGTAACGAACAGGATGGCTCAACGAACATTATCAAAAATTATTATATGATGTTAATAAAAAAAATAATGAATTATTTTGTGTAAAGAAACAATGAAAGTTAAGCTTTTAGAAGGAATGATTTATGAGTCGCTAGTAACTGATCATTTATTATATAGGATAGTCGAGGAAAACGTTCGTTACTTTTTGGTGTTCATTTTAAATGAATTTATAACACTATAACTTAATTTTTTTAGACAATCAAATCTATTATTAAGTTATTATCTCATAATAACAAAATAAGGATAAACGGTTCAATAGCCGGTATATTTCCCACGTATTTTTTTGCACTGACTTCACAACTCCTCTCTAATGAGAAAATTTAAATGCTCATTTATAAGTTTATTTTTAGCTTTGCTATAGCCACGTTTTTCGTACATCAAAGTTTCTGAGGAAATTTTCAGATTTACAAGTAGCGTAGAGGTTTTGGGAATTGCGTTTTTTTTTGTCTGTTTGAAATTACTGCTAACTACTATAATACAGTTAATAGGGTCTTAATAACAATATATATCTTATAAATAATTTCTTGATGTTTTGTGTGGTTGATTAATGTTTTGGTTGTACTAACTTATACTGTTGTACTGTTATTGTCGGTTTTTAGGTAACACCGCTAGACTATCCGTATACTTATAGACTGATGCTAACGAACTTTGTTTACAATTTTAGTATAATATAAAGTAAATTAAATGCAAAAGACGTCTGTAAATTACAAAATCACAATATTAGTCCAAAAGGTGATTTCTTATATATTTTTTTATAAATATAATTGTAGGTATTACAAAAACTATTTTTAAAAATGACTGATTTGGTTTCTAATTTTCATTACTATTGTTTTTAGGAAACTTTTATTAAAAATCATTGCAGATTGTGCAGGGGGCTGAGAGCAAAATTATACAGAAGCAACAGAACTTGATAATTGTAATAAACAAACCAGTACATACTAGTTGTTAGTTAGGTTTAATGGCGACCAAAACGAATTCAGATAACGAATATTTTCTATTAAATCAAAATTAGAATCTGGGACGTAAAATCTCGAATATGCATATATTAATAATTAACGTGTTTTGTTTCAAAACAAAAACAAAGTACTTGATTAATAAAAAAATCAAATAGACATATTCTAATAATTAGCATGTTTTTCTCTTAAAGAAAAAAAAAACATATTAATAAAGAAAATTGAAATCTAAAAGATATACAAGCTAATGAAGTATTTCTAATTGTACTTTATACAATTTAACCACACAGATAAGTTAATGATAAGGAGTAACCGATTTGGATGTTGCGGGCAAAGCTTAAACCGCCGAGATTT
This sequence comes from Achroia grisella, assembly GCF_030625045.1. Lineage (NCBI taxonomy): Eukaryota > Metazoa > Arthropoda > Insecta > Lepidoptera > Pyralidae > Achroia > Achroia grisella. Next base: position 76,870 of record NW_026713045.1, on the reverse strand, counting down.
AGTGCGTTGGTGACCATTAAGATTGCTACATTGAAACTAAGACCAGCGAATGCCAGGGCTTTTATAACTATTTACCATGCAAATGTCTAGTGATACAATCTTAAATTTTTCCTGTTTAAATTGCACAATTTGCTTTTTTATTTTCAGCGTTTTATGAGGCAAATTAACATAATTTCAGAGTACACAATCCGAGTAAATTTTGTTATTTCACTTGGAGTTACTGATACAATATAAAGTGCCTACTTTGATACAGGTATTTTATTTAAAAAAAAAAGTGATATATTTCAAATTATATAAGAAATATAAAGGCTAGAGTAATACTTATCGCAAGAAGTAATCTTTTTATTTATTTATTAATCTTCTCGTCAGACAACCGAACTATTGTGTAATTTCTTGTTACTTTTGATTATTAATGGTACAAATGCATATATATACAAAGGGGAATATAATTGCAACGAATGTTATTTTATAATAAATATTTATTACAGCACATGTAAGGATTCCCTGTCATAATTGTTTGTGATTATTTTTAGCATTAATAAATTTATACTATCATTGAGAAAGATATTATATAAATCTTAACGTCTTGACTATCTGGCTCATTGTATATGAGTCAAATTTGCTTAAAAATATAAGTATATTTTTTTTATAAATGTTAAAAGACGAGCGGTAAGTCAGGGTTTTCGAAAATTCGTCCCTTTAAGAAGTAAAAAGGGGTGAAAGTTTGTATCAAAATTAGAACTTTGAAATTTGAAACTTCGTGTTTAAGCTCCTAGTTAGGTATGAAATTACCTTTTGACTTTGTTAACTAATAATAAATTGAGTCTCTCGAATAGTCTAGGTAACACTGACTTTAGAAAGTTTCCCTTAGTTAATTGGTCGAAACTTGGCAGTGGAAGTAATGGCAAACGACGGGAAGACGATCGTACGCCATAAAAGCTTTGCGGCGGACGGGCGGCTGGTGATTGATGGCGTCAGCTCGCCACATGCCAGCGAGCTTAGTTCTACTGCCGCACCTCACCAAAACTTGTCAGTGCTCGGTCGAAATGGCTCGTTTCTCAATCGCTGACATCCGTTTCCAAATACATTAATTTATTAGTTTCCTGGCAAATTATTCTCTATTCTAATCAATAACTATTCACCGATTTACTAGTTAAGCAGTTGTTTTCAATATTTCTACTAAAAAAGGAAATTTTAAAATATTTTTATAGGTAGTATACTGGGAAAAGGGAATACGTGATAGGAAATAGCTTGTAAAACGTACACTGAACAATTAAATGTATAAACTACTACATAATTCACAAGTCACTATTGTCAATTATGTTATTATAGCTGTCAGATTATTTTCTATTCTCAGTAATGGAGGGAAAATAATTCCTTTTTGTTCTATCGGTTATATTATTAAAAATCGGCGTTGTCATACTGCCTAAGTAAGTAACTTCTGATGACTGCTGTCGCGCTAGTACGCTACCAAACCCTACAAATTTATTTTGAGAGAGTCGATATTGTATTTACTATTTTGTATTAGATTTGTAGTAAAGGGGGGGTGTTGCGAACTATTTTTATTATCTATGTTTTTTTATAATATTATATTGTTATTATATGACATAAGTCATTATTACACAATATTTTACGACTATACCGGGGCCGACTTCTTTGGTCGTCGTCTTGGTCTCCATCCTTCAAAGGGGGACTCAACGATATTACACCAATACCTCAAATAGGAAGATGTAATCGGTTCATAATTAGACAATGTAAATAAACATTAGACAAACTTAATTATGATTAGATTAGTTATGAATATACATATATTTAGAATAATATATGCATATACAAAAACATGTTAACACTATTTTTATTTTATTGCAATTTACTGCAACTTCTATTAATTAAGTAAGTCACACAATTCATTAATATAATTAAATACTTCCTTAGTAATGAATGTCTAATGTCACTGTATCAGTTAAGGTAAAAATTTGTCAGACATTGCGACTACTTGTAGATATACCTTTGCTTGTGAAGTCATGGGATATAATGAGATTAACATTTCAATGGAGGTTTTCAATAGATGCTATGCTTTCAGACCTCGATGTTGCCACAAAATCCTTTAGATTATCCGACATCTTAGGAAGTTTCTGTGGGTTTTACCTTTATAATTTATCACTTATTATACATAACCATAGCTTTCTATCATTACTGAATTTTGTTGAATTTATGTTATATTTAATAATCTAGTACCAAGTAAAGGTTGTGTTATGAATAGTAGACCATTGATATAAATATTTGTTTTGTATGTATTATATACTATATATAGAAAACACCAAAACTAACATACTCATGAATACAATTAATTATACTGTGCGAGGATATTTAAAATGGCTAATAATGTCACTTCGGCTCTCTCAAGATAAATAGTATTTTTTAAACATATGTTATGTAGGTATCAAAAAATAATTTATGTAGGTACATAAATTATTTTTTGATCTTTTTCGTAGTTAAATTATTTGTTTAATGTACATTAGGATTAAAACTAATCAATAATATAATATAAATTTACTTTCTTGGCTCTTTCATTACAGGCTTAAGGGTTTCTCTTTTTAATTTGTTTGTATAGGAATATTTTTTATATGATGTTAAAAGAATATTTTATTAGGTAATAATAAATATTACTTAATGTATATATTAAAAACCATTTTGATTCATGTGTCTATGTTGTGTTGTGTTACATCTACATGAAAAGTCCCCTTTGATGTACTAGGCTAAGTAAATTATGCAACACCATCATCAGAATAAATGCTTTTATATCATATTTACTTAATTATCGAGTTTATATTGTAATAATGTCTGGTTGGAAGTATTGAATTACAAATGGAAATTAGGAGCTGATTCAAAAGTGATTTACGAGATTTAAACCCAATAAATACCTAACGACAAGTGAACTTAAGTAACAAACAAGCGATGAAAATTAATGAAATCTCCTTGTACAAGTAATTGCTACGGTAGCGTATTGATATTTAGTACTAAGACATTACTTTACGGCATACTGCGTGTGTAATGAAACCGATTCATCGCCACACCGTCACCGTTACTTTTGGTGTTTATCCATTATGTGTAACACGATATAAATTTCCCCTGTACATACATTAATTAACACTTGGTGAACACCTGTGCGACGAGTTACAAGAGTTAGGTAATTCAACTTCGCACATTTGGGAGAGAGACAGAAACTTTTGTAAATAAATTGGTACATCAATTACATGTGTGTTGTATGCTCGTTATCATGCACTAGATGAAACTTCCTTGATAAATTACATCTTCATTTCCATGTTAATTTTGTATTATAATGTGTAATATTTTAGTTTACCATTAACCATGTTTCCACACTAATATTATAAATGCGAAATTGTGTTTGTATGTCTGTATGTTCATTACCTGTTCTATGACTAACTAAACATCTGAATGGAAGATGTGAATATAGATTATATTATGAGGATAGACACATAATATCTCCTATAAATATATATATATCTCCTATCTTAACATTGGTTTGTGTCTATGAATTTTTTTGGTACATTCTAAAATACAATGATTAAATAAATACATCTATAATATAATATTTTAGTGTACCTATATGAAATCACCCCTAATTATTCAATGCTTGAAAATTTTTATTTATCAATATCTACTATATTTGGAAACATTACGTATAAATACATATAATAATAAAATAACAAACACTAATTATAATATATAATGTTACAAACATAATATTTTATAGTCTCTAAAATTCATTAAAAAATGTCATTACATTATGAAATAATACTGTGTTGATAGATAACCCTATTCTACCTGATAGCAAATAGTGGCTATCTAGGAATGCTTACAAGACTTATTACAGGCTACCTAATCTAATTTTTATCTTAACTAAAATTAAACAACAATTCTCCATGGGAAATCTTATTTACTGCAGAAATACGGCACTACAATATTTATTCGATCCCAGTCGATAAATTTTACCCTCTTCACAAATTTAAAACAAATGGTCTCATTATAGTAAACCGTGACTTTATTGGCATTGCTGAACTAAGTCTCCTTTAAAGACGTATTTATACAATATAAGAAGATTTTTATATTAACTAATGAACTATGATATAACTATAAACTACTAATTTTAAGTAAACGATGCCACCCGACGTCGTAAAGGTCAAATTATGTTAAATACTTTACTAATTAAAACAAAAAATAGTTAGGCCGGAATATTTTTTTAAGTCAATTAAGTATTTTTGCAATCTATCTGTTAGAATTAAAAAATAGAGTCTTAACTCTTTATAATATTAGACAAGCATTTTATTAGACCTGTTATCGAACTGCCTACCAACTTGAAAAGTACCTGAGTATCGACGGTAACACCTGTTTGAACCATCATTAGAAATTCACGTAACATTTCTACATCGTTTTGCGAGTGGAATATGGTACCATAACCTGCCACGTTAAGCACATTATCGTGTCAATGTTGTACATAAAGTTTAAGATGGTAATAACGTTTATAGGTTGCGGTAGAGCGGGCACGCGATCGATCACAACTAAAGACATAGACGAGATAAACGCTGCAAAAAGGTATTTAATGTACTTAAAAACTAAACGGGCCACTACTTAACTAATTGCAGTGATTTTAAACGGAAATAAAACTAAGTGAGTTATATTTTAGTTTATCGTTTAGACGTTTTTCGTTATAAACAGCAACAAAGTAGACATGTAAAGTAGTAATTGGTATAGAACCATATATTTAAATTCATACACGTAATCACAATTTGACCTGAACGCTATGTCTAGGTAATCTCCGCCTTATCTTCAACGATACGCGACATCCGCTGCTCGATCATGCTTAAAAAATTAACATGTTAACGTCGTCTTCATTTCAGGCCTTATTATTTTCCTAGTTGAAATTTTAACAATGTATAAAATAACTAGCTACAATTTTATCTGGCAAATTACAAAGTATAGTGGTGTTATAAATTGCTGCCAGCCAGTTCGGAAAATAGAGTGGTAACTTGCTGCACAGTGATGCAATTAGTCTTCGTTATCTGCTCAATAATAGATTGAGCTGGTTGAGTCTTTAAAATTGGCAATTATTTATGACATAAGCACGTTTCAGGCTCTATTACAAAATAAAGTTGCTATAGCATCGCTTCGATTGTAGAATAGTGCCGTATAACATACATTATTGCTATGTATTTGAAATCAAGAATTATTTAGAAATATAATCATTTTGTTTATTGTTAAAATACATATGTATTTTATATGATCTTTAATATATGAGATATGACATGACCTTTACCAATAGTTAACAATCAGTTATATATATATTATATATAAAAATATTAATAATTATTAAATATACTAGTAATTCATAATTTAGACAGTACATGAAATGATACAGTACATACATGTAACAGTACAGTACAGTACATGATGAAAATTAACTTGCACTTTGTATATAGTGGATTAACATTAGCAACTATACTTTGATATTGAAACCTAAGCAGTGAAAAATTGAGAACTGATACTTTAACGATAATATTTTGTTCTCCAGCAGCATTGTATTTTAAGCCGGTGTCTTAAAATATTGTAGATTTCATTTTTAGACTTATACTTTTTACAGCCCTCTTTCCCTCTACTGATTTTCCTGTGAATAATGGCGATAATTAAGACGGTTTGTGCAGAATTATTTCCTTCCAGTAACATTTTCTTAGATCACGCTAAAAGTAATGGTCAGCCATTTGAAAAATATTTATTAATTAAATACTGAGATTAATTTCTCTAAAGTAAATTTTTAGTACAGTAGTAGTAGTAGTAGTACTATATAAAATATTTATAGCCTTAACGCGTCTCTTGCCCAATAAATTAGTAAATTAATGTGCAGTGTTTGTTTCATTGAGAGCGTCATGGCCATGTGGTTTACTGCCTTGAATTACGATTAAGAAGTCAAATAAATTCAAATCTGGCCGACACCAAAAAGAAACATTGTATTTTATTTATATTTCTGACTGACTCGCCGGTGAAGGAAACATCGATATCAAATCAAAAATTCATCCGAAAGACGGCGGCGAGCTGGCCACCTACCACGTTCGATTCAAAATCTCAAGTGTAGCGTTTACTATAGCATAGATAGCTCTGACTAACACAGCTGAGATATCAGTCTTGGCGGTATGTGTGTGTTTATTTGATATTGTATATATTACAAAATACGTTCCACTGAAGGTATGTTATGTGACGCAATCAAAAGTGCGTGTACCATAATGGCGAAGTATTACAATGCTTCTGCTTGTCACGCGAATGATTGATGATGGCTTTCGGCTCTGCCACTTCTTTGTGGTCCGCTTGCACAACCAAATGTGCCTGTAAATACCTAAATACCGCTGTCAACAACAAAAATCCTTTTAATATATCTGACACCTGTCAAATTTTTGCCTTGCTCCAAATATCAATACAGAGGATCAGGATCAATGCCTATCACTTCCATTAAATATGTTTTATTTCTTAGTGTTTTATACTTTAACATATTTGGAACTGCTTTAACCTATATTTTTGTTTCATAATTTATAAGTGGGTATTTGACTAAACTGTTATGATAGGTATTTTACAATAAATATAAGTTTTGCACAGTAAATTTCGTACTTGTCTCTGTCGACAATTACAAATTTAGTAATTAGGATTCTCAGACTCGATTAATTAGAATGAAAATCAGTCTTGGTGTAACAGCGGTGCCTGGGTGTCTTTCTTCACAAGTACCGCAGGCGATGCTTTACTAAATGAAGCTCGCTGTGAAAACGGCAAATTTCGTTTAGAAATGCGATGTTGTTGTCGTGTTTGTGTTACATTAAATTATACAAACGTCGAGTTAGGTCTGTTAGGTAAACATTTTCCGTTACCTACCTACTCCATTGTCCGTATCCCGGCTTATTCTGTTAATATTTGATTAAAATGGAAATTTGAAGAAAAATTGCCGTTCATATATTGTAGTTGTGTGCGAGCCAACCGATCCAATTATTTTATTTTCCTTTTGTTTGTTGATAAATGTTTTTAATTTGTTTCAGGTTAACCCTACGGTTGATTTGTGTACAAAATTATTCGGCGCTCCGGAAACATGATTCGGGTAAGTATTGTTTTAGGTGATTTTATATAGTATCGACAGTAGAATAATAGGGACATTAGTTTGATTTCTTTGAGTGCATAAATGTGTAGGTATTATGACAGTGGCGGAGTGTGCGCGAGAAGGAAGTGTCGGGATGAAGTGGAGGCGTGCGGGGCGGCGAGCGTGCACGAGCGTGTGGCGGGCCGCGTGATGCGCAGGAGCGCGCGCGTGGCTGGCGGCGCGCCGCCTGCGACCGCGACCGCGCCCGCGCTCACCCCTGGCTGGTGCGCGTGATGCGCGCGGACCGCGCCGCGCTCTACGCGTGGCTCCTGTGCTGCGCCGCCGCGTTGCCTACGCACAAATACAGCACGCGAGTGGTGCGCACTAAGTACGGGCCTCTACGCGGAATTGTTGTTCACTCCCATCCGCAGGTCGAGGCGTACCTCGGTGTACCGTATGCTACGCCGCCACTTGGCAGTCTCAGGTTAGTATAATTATTTTAAATACTAAATAATGAGTAACTATACAATAATGATACAATATAAGCATAATAACAATGAGAATATAACTAAGCAGAATATTGATAAAATTAGATAATACAGTTAATCAGAAAAGTGACAGTGTCGTAGACGATATAAACGTACATTTTTAATATTCCTGAGTAAGTTGAACTGAGTGAAAAATAATGGGTAGTATAAGTTATGATATACTCTTGATTAAATAATTTTTAACATAACGCCACGACCAATAGGAGCTAAACTATAATGAAAAATATTATAGAAACGGAAAATGTTACGTAGATGAAGTTGCGCGAGTCAGTTATTATAAATATGGAAGTAAAGTTATTTTTTACCTATTCTTGTTCTATAAAACACAATACTATTACATGGACGTAAAAATAGTGTAATGAGAAAATTCCAGTATGATGATTACAGCTGAGTGCACATATTACGCATTGGCGATATCCTTGTAGGGACTGGTCCGAATTTGTAGGAACGGTGGCTTAATGGAGCGTCATAAAACAGATACATGCCGCCGGTGACACCGTCGCAGTGGCGTGAGACGCGGCTAGCGGACGCTCCCAGGCCAGCCTGTCCGCAGGCGCCTCCAGCCGCCACACCGCGCGATGATGCACTCCTGGTGCATCCACGCGCGCGTATCCGTCAACTCGAACGGCTGTTACCTGTGCTCGCCAACCAGAGTGAAGACTGTCTATACGTTAATCTCTACGTGCCAATTAACGGTAAATATATTTATTTATGCCACCTTGTTAAACTTTGTCATTTCTGATATGTTATTTAAAGTAGATATTATTGGTTTTGACATTTTGCTGTATATTATAGCAGTAATATATCATATCAGGTCTCACCTGGAAAATATGTTGGTTAATTTCTAGTGAATTCGACTATGGGCTAACTGACTTTTAAGTCATGCTATTATCCACCACTTGTGTCCCGCCATATACTGTACTATGCATATAGCGCATCCCGATGTACTATTTCATCAACATCCACTAAAAAAACATTACAATAATCTTCGCGTTACAGTATGTGGAGTACAGACTGAAACGAAAGGTGATACAATTTTCAGACCTAGGGCACTTACTGGATATTCCAAATTAAATAAACCTAAGGCAAACTTAGCCCTGTGCTTAAAAAAATTGCATATTTTGTCAAATTGAAGAGAAAATGCCACTACACATCTATACTATCACTTATGTGTGGATATAACTCATTCATGGACAAACGAATTGTCTCCTTTGGGAAGTACACATTAAATCCTGAGGAGATAAATACCATAGCTCCTAAGAATATCTTTCAATTCTTGTCCCTGACGACCTAGGTTGCGAACTGAACTAAATAAAAAAAATGACTATAGACTATTTACCGGGGTGTGTATGTAAACGATAATTATTAATATTTAGTTTGACTATGACTGTGATTTTTATTAAAATTAGTTTTTTTTTATTATATTATGATATTATGTTTTGAATTATAAATTTGCATAAATGTCCGTAATAAGTGTCATATTCAAAACGCGGATTAGCGTATCTGGTCTTAACTTTAAATTCGCGAGTTTTAGCTATAATAATGTATATATTATATTTAATAGAGAAACGAAAATTTTAGTTTCCATATAAGTATGTTATTACAATATAAAATAAGTTTGAAAGTATAATGAATGGTAGACAATTTCTTGATCCACAGATATAAAGAAATGTTTTCTTACACTCGACTTGTTTGATGTCATGAAGCTGATTGTTGTAACAGTCAAGTAACTTACAAAGAACAAAGTGTACTTTATATAAGTTACGAGTTGAAATCTATTTCTTATGTTCGTTCTCATCTGTTAGTACCTACCTGTAGTAGTTGTGCTGACCATTGTTAAGAAGCGCTACGAATTTCAGAAGACTTTGGAAGACGTGATTTTTTGGTAGACGTGTTTTAGTTTATGAACTTTTTATCTAAATTATTCTTAGGTTGTTATTTATATTTTGGGTAGGTATGAAGAGGAAATATTTTCCGGTGACTTTTAAGTCGGGAGTAATAGTTGAAAATATATGGGTATTATATATATTTGTTTCTTAATCGCTGTTACAATCGGCATGATTAAAAAAAATATGGGCTTGTTTAACGTATGCACATCAGTTAACGACTTAGTCGTTTAAAATTTCCAATGATGTAGAAATGTTTGAAACGATAGTTTAGAACTTCTTGGGAAATAGATGGAAATGACATTATCACTCCTTTTTACATTACCGTCGAAAATACTATAGATATATTATTTGTTTAGATATGACTTCTCTCATTCAATTAATTTTGTTCTGCTAAAATTGTCTCCTTAATTAAAGTATTTATTCAAACACGGTATTCCTATTAAAATAACATCTGATAGAATAGAACAATAATATCAACATAATGGAGTGCCTATTGGGGCGGTGATTCGCGGTAAGGTCTCGCGGCGCTCGTTAATCCTTGCCAGCCGGTTTATTCATAATTTATTCACGTCATTTCACCGCTAATTCACTGTCCGTTAAATAAGCCGCTGTTCAAATATGCACAGTTTCACTCTTACCAATGAAAATTATGACGTTCGTAAGGCTGAGTTTCAGAAATAAAATTGATGTCGATATAGTAATGGTGTTTTCGTTTAATGGAAATATTCGGCTGCTCTGACAGCATACTATAGTGGGATACTAGTGGTGGTTGATACTATGATCATAAAGCTATGATTAACAATGTTATTTCTTTGATATCAAGATTTAGTTAGTTAATAAAAATGTAAATTCTACATTTATGTATATAGTTTTAATTTCTTAGGTTTAGTTACTGTGTTAACAGTAGTTGAATCTGTATAATTAAATCTAAACATGTTTTCCATTAAAATTGTTAGAAGATATATATTTGAATACTAAGAACTTAATGTAAATTTATTTCAGTGAACTTATTCTTAGCACCTCGTTTGTCATCACTTGCATTTGTAGTACTTAGTTTATTACATTAATTTGTAATAATCTGCACGAGTTTTAATTAAAAAAGCAAGTATTTTTCAACAAAGTTCAGGAGGACATTAATCAAATGAAAGGGGCCGAAGTGGGTCACAGGGTGTCGAGGCCTCAATTCCGTAGTGCATTGCAGTGCATAGTGTCCCCTGCAAGCAGTGCGGAAGTGAGGTTGAGATATTCCACAACAACACCTCAACGGTCAAGAGAGATATTAACAAGATTCACAAGCATTGGTAACACGACTACGGGTTCTGTATCTACATTTTTTGTCTTTAGCTTTATTGTTTAATTGTTATTAAATTGTATTTTAATCAGTGGACGATTGAACCAGAATTTAATTATGTTGATGTTTGTATGTACATACCTGTTGTATATTATTAGTATTTTCTTAACTATGCGTAGCAATATTTCTTGGTTTGGTTATCATTTTTAATCCACTGTTAAAAATTGAATTCTGATGTTTATTATGTGTATGATATTGTATGGGATATATTTGACAAAACTGAACTCATTTTGATTTTTATAATTGAGTCAGTTTTTAGTGTAGGTTGGATTCGGTCTTACAATGTATCAGGTCTTTAAATCGTCGTAGTTTATACCACAAAATCATAAACATAAAAAAATAATCAAACAAAAAGCAAATCGATCTATTATAATTATATCTATCTATATCTCTCACAATTTATCCAACAAAAAATTATCCAATGCCGATCCTATAGATCAGATAGTTATTAATACTTTGAAATACTAAGAATGGATAAAGTTTATTTCGTCTAAGTTTTAACTCGTTTACATTTTGGCACCAAAATAGAACAATTTTCGTATAATTCTATTATGTTCCGTTGAACTTCAACTAATATTACGTTTATCGTATACCACCATTTAAACGGCAATTAAACATGTAACATTATTATAAAGAAAATTATAGAGTTAAATACATTATATACATATTTAAATTTATATGTTTCTTACCAAACTATTTCAATTATGAAATGTGAATTCATATATAAATAGATTTACACTAACAATCTTTATAGGATGTTATTGGATAATTATGAAACAGATATTAAGAGCTGTCGAGCAATTAGAAGCGATTGTGATTGTTTGTAAGCACAGTAGGCATTTACATGTTGCTATGAACAACGTGTATAGAACGTTAATGTTAACTATAATATTCCTGCTTAATATCTAATCGAATAATTTTTGATTACCAACTTAGCATAAAAGGAAAATGTTACATTCTAGAATACATACGTCATGAATTAAAGCAATTTTTTTTCTAAAGTAAGTCATATTAAAGTAATAATATTTATTAGTAATACAATACGAACGAAAATCCCGTTACTACTTAATATTCATTATGTTAATAATATCAGTTTCTAAATTTGTTTATTTTAGATGTATACTAATAAACTTGTCCTAACACATTTTAATGTTAAGGTTTCGTATTTTTATAGAATGTACTAATAGTAATATTCGTAACGGAAAATTTACCAGTTTAATCAGTTACTATAGGAATTTTATTATCAATAAAGATTAGGCATTACATTATTTAAATTATGTGAGAAAAGGCTTAAATGTGGCTAACAAATGCTTACGGAATAAATTACGATACGAATAAATCCTCGACAATGTCAACATAACGAAACTAATTGTATCCAAGGATTTAATTGGAAATATATTACATTTATAATTTAATCCTTCAATTTTGTTGAATGAAATTGGAATTGTATTTTCTTGTCATTACTCATTAATTTATCAAGTATTTCATAACTTTTTAATATTATGTACTGTCAATTGTACTCAAGTTCTTTTAGTATTGGGGTTACTAATTTTCTGATAGATTTGCTATAATGAATAATAAATTGAATAAGTCCATACATTAAATCCGTATTTCAATCGTTCTTGAAATTAGCACGCTTAAGCTAATCACGAGGGCTGCTTATAAATAAAAAAAAACGCATAGATAAAATATTTATAGCTCATAAAAATTAATTAAAATCTCCACTTAAACGTTGTTAGACAATATTATTCAATTATTATTGATTTATATGTACTTAACCACAATTGTTGTTATAATCACTACAATTTGATTACTAATTACCGAACATTAAACTTGATTATATACATAACTGTAATTGATTAGTGAGTTTTGAAACAATATGTTATGTTTAGATGTTTACTGTAAATGTATAGAAGTGTAATTAACTTGAATTGAACAGTGATAATGACAATTATTAATGAATAATATTTCAAATACTATTCTAACCCAATTATTACTAAATAAACATTAAAACTTCACGGAGTATTTCTATTTTATACGAACTTTATAAAGCTTTAGTTTATATCTTATTTACTTTTATTGAAAGAACTAAGACTTGTTTTAATTATACTGCTATTTAATAATAATTATTAATGTAAATTAGGAGGGGATGTGGAAAGCGACGCGATGGGTTTGCCATGCCTTGTCTTCGTCCATGGAGAATCTTACGAGTGGAGTTCGGGTAATGCGTATGATGGCACTACCCTGGCGGCGCATGGCAACATAATTGTAGTTACTATCAACTTTAGATTAGGTGTATTGGGTAAGTTTTTTTATATAACTTTTTTTCATGTCTTTGGTATTAACACAAGCTGACGGCCCACCTGATGGTAAGTGGTAGCCGCCGCCTGTTAGCAGTACAAAAATCACGTTATCATGTGACTCTCGTGTTAACGTTCATACGTTGCCATTTCGGAGGACTAAGACCCTATGTCTCTTATCCTGTAATGTCTCTTTTGATATCTATAGATATATAACTAAAAGGTGACTGACATAGTGATCTGTCAACGCACAGCCCAAACCACTGGACGGATCGGGCTGAAATTTGGCATGCAGGTAGACATAGGCATCCGCTAAGAAAGGATTTTGATTAATTCTACCCCCAAGGGTATAAAATAGGGGATGAAAGTTTGTATGAAACTTGTCGATTTTAAACCGATCAGGCTGAGACTTTGCAGGCATAAATCTACTATGACGTAGGCATCTCCTAAGAAAGGATTTTGGTAAATTCCAACCTTAAGGGGATAAATTAACGCGAGCGAAGCCGCGGGCAAAAGCTAAAGCGTTAAAACCCATGTAAATAACTTTTAGGTTAAATTTAATACATATCTATAGTCTTCATATTTCAGAATATGAAATGTGTTATTAAGGTGATCTTAGTGCTAAATTACTTTACGAAATCGTATCGATCGTTTTAAATTAGAAAAAGCAGTAAATATTGTTTTGAACATATAAAACTATATCCTTTTTTTATTGTTTGAAAATATTTATTACGAGTTTAAGTTTAGTAACTTAGCATAATAACATCATTGAAAATTTGGTGAAATATATATATATATATATAAATAAGGAAATATATATATATAAGGAAGTTATTATGACAAGGTCTGGAACCTTGTGACTCTGCTGTATATTCATAATATAGTCAACTTGATTTGCTATTCCAGATATTATATGTCTACAAAAATAACCTAACCTTACTGAGAACCTCTATATTATTTATGCTCTATGCCAATGTTATTTTCGTCGAAAGGTCTATGTCGGAAGTACAGTTTATTGATTTTACATCTTTTATAGACATTGTAATATAATCAAATCTTAACTTTCCTTTGAATAACATAACTCTGCCGCAAAGTTTCAAATATACCTGAGAGTTTCAGAATGGAGTTTATGAAGTCATATCGTGATAATAAGACTCATAAGTACCTGCTACTTCTGAACTTATATCATCAATGTCGGAATGATGACCTTGGTGGTGTGTCTGACATACTGCTTCATCTTTATAGCCACCGATTTGACTTCCATAGGATATAAAAATTTGTTTCATGAGTATGGGTGTAATGTATTGGTCTGGATCTTATTACATGTATTATTTGTCCGTCCTTAATGATTATTGTTTAAATATTATTCGTTTAAATCGAAAATCAGTGATGGTAATAAAGTAGCTAGTAATAAAGTGGAAATTATTTAAAAACTTTAATACTGAATTAATCAGCTCGTATGAATACTCCACTTTATTGTATTATATCTACTATGTATTTATTTTAATAAAACAATTACTTGCAAGAGACACCTTTCACAATAAGATGTTCTTGAGTAGTTACTGTGTATAACCAATCGTGGGCGATCAATCTTTACCGTAATTTTCCGATATGACACGAGTGACACAACAGACCCAGCCTGACCCGCATCACGCGTCCTCTGTTTTATTCTGTAAAATAAATATAGCATAGGTTGGTGGTTAAATGTATTGATTTGTAAAAATAAAGTACTTAGTGCTACTCACAGTGATATTCACTCAGTGCTGCACGTTTTTAAAATGTTTTGTAGGTACTGATATTTTAACTAAGTCTGTTATTAAACAAAAGTTAACGTAATTAATATATAAAAATATATTTTTTATATATTATTTCTACTAATCTTTTATGACTACACATACATAATAATTTTCCAAACTGCAGTTAGAAGTTAAGTACAATACATGGTTTAGTAAGCACTTATATTATAAAATCGGTCATTTGACAGGGTTTGTTTATGTATAAAAATTACATTGACTTTGTGGGATTAAAAATTAGAAATCAAATCCAATAAATAATTTTTATTAAGGTTATGGTCTATAACGTTTTAAGATATTAAGTAGTTATTTTTTACGGACTCATTTTAACCTGAAGATTAATGCGAAAGTACCCGGCATATAATTTAGTCCAAGTACAGGAACGACATTCTTGAATATGTATTGGCACATATCCAACAGTAGTAGTACATTATACAACATTCTCGTCCTATCTCCTAATACCTATTAAAATAATAATGTATAGCATATCATTAGGTTCGTCAGCACTGTTGAGTAAGCAATCATTAATATATACGAAAGACGATCAAAAACCTTTCCTAGAAATATGTAATTGCATATTACTAGTGTTTACTTTTGATAGCTTTTTCTGATAATATAGGAACTTATATAAAAAAATCTAAAGTAACATTGAGTTGCACCAATTATTTGAATACTATGTGACTGTATCATTTCTACGAGTAGAAAGCAAGCGGCCGTTTATTTCTTTACCATACTAATATTAGAATATGATTTTCATATTATAAGATTAATTTTCTTTATAATTAATATATTCCCACTTTTATGATTATCATCTTTGTGAGGTACTCATTTGCATTGTCTACTTTCTATTGTATTGAATATATAACGTTTGCTGAGCATAATAGAATATAATGTAGTAGGGACCGATTCTGTTGCTGTCCAAATAAGTTTGTTTACGAATACCGGACATTTCGTTATATTAAATTAACAGATTAATTTTGGAGGTACCGAGGATAATTTGATTATATATATGTATATATATGTCTCTCTTTTAGTTACTGTCGTACTTGGTACCATTAGTCAGTATTCAGATTATATGGGTCCAAACTTAAACGACAAGGTTTTTACATTAAAACTGATTTAGTAGTCTGTTATCGTGTTTAAAAATAACTAGTATTGCTATTTAGATTAAACTAACAGTCCATACGGATAAAAATTTTAGGACCATATTTCGTTGTAATGTTTAATAACATTTCTTCTGCTCTTTATGTTGGTAATATTTTCAGGGTTGAAAATTGGAAGTATTTCGTTTACATGTATTAAATTTAATTATTTTATCCAATTATTATTATGTATAATAAATTCAGATAGAATTTTTTAAATAGAATATATTATCAAAATTCTATCAATTGTGACATTAATAATCAATTAAAATGTTATAATAATTAATATAACGTTAAGTACGTTTAACTACCTGTATTATTATTTAGTGTTTTTATTAAAGTCAGTAGAACTGTAATATTTTATGATTACAGGTTTTTTAAAGACTGGTGCTAAGGGGTCGGCGCAGGGTAACTTTGGACTTATGGATTTAGTGGCGGGGTTACACTGGTTGAGAGAGAATTTACCGGCATTCGGAGGTGATCCTGAGAGGGTGACCATTATGGGGCATGGAACTGGGGCTGCTCTTGCCAACTTTTTAGCAGTATCGCCTGTAGCGAGAGGTTTGTTATTTATTTTATGAATGTGTACTTGTTTATATAAGCTAATATTATATACATATTTAAATTATTTATTTGAGTATATTGTTACTTTTCTTAAAAAATATAATTTTAAAATTAAGCAGATCGATAAAAAAGGACAATATGGTTCAGCTAAGTTAGTATAAAAGGTTTTTGCAAAATATACACGTGAATACGCGTTTTAGGTCTTTACCTTAAAAGAGATTTTAATTATGAATATTTTGTTATTTGGATTAAATAATTCCAAATAGTTCCGTGGGAAAAGTAGCTTTTCGAACTATCGACAAAATATATATAGTTTTGGATTATTATACTGAGCCTATAACTTTCTATCCGTGATACTCGCAACAATTTTAGTTTATAACTTTTTTGTTTGTATACTCATTAGAATAAAAAAATCATAATACATAACTGAAAATCGTACCCAAATTATAAAATCCGCTTTAGAGATTAGCGAATAGGCATAAATACTAATAAATTATCATTGTTATGTTTTCTATTGCACTATAAAAGCTCCCCAATTATGAAGTTCCTGTATAATATTTATAGGACACAGTTACCTAGATACTGTATTATATTAGAAAACTGTATTATAACAGTTAATTAAGACCAGTAAAACAAACTGAATATTGTTTACTAAGCACTGCACTAACCATATCACCCCTTCTAACATTTTACTATTATTATTTTGCATATAATATCAATATTATAATGTACATTAAGTCAGTTCACTTTCATCTATCAATATATGTTGAACTACAAAGTCATTACTATGCCGTCACAATATTTATTCTTATATATTTTACATGTGCAGATAGCGATTAATAAATGTTTGTTATGTGCGTACACTTAGGTTATGATTTGTTCATTTATATTATACATTACATCAAAACGTTTAGATGAAAAAATTAATTAGCACGCAGCCCGTTAAATGGGGTGTCATAGAAAAGGTCCTCGGAAATACAAAACGCATTTATTTTAATAAGAATAATTTCTGTGATGTATGAGTGAGTTTACCAACCCACATTAATGGGGTTCATAACCCTATTAATACAGGTTGACTGAGATTTTTTTTACTCTACTCGATTTTTGTGTTGGCAATTCTATTTCAATAACTCCTACAGAAATTAAAAGGTATAAAAATCTAAGGGCCACTAAAATTAGATATTGTTTATTCCTACAGGATATTTCTTGTCATTTATTAGAATTTATGCCTGTCAACATTTTGTTCATTACTGAGAAAATAGTTGCAGCCGATAAAAACAACTTATTAAATAAATATGACACTTTTTTATTATACTATAATTATCATACAATATTCGCAGAGTAAAATTTAACAGTAAAGCTCTGAAGGTGAGCAGTCTTTAATTAATAGAAAACATGTGGTTAACGTTATATGCGGATTTACTTTACAAGTATATGTTGCTATATGTTGGTAAATGAGGTTCTTTAAAAGATTATAATTATAAATGATTGCGATGGACCTGAAAATATTCAACTAGTATAGTATGCAATACTAGTAGTAGTAGTAACCATTTTTCTACTAAATTATTATATTAAAGAAACTTAAAGTTTAAAATAACTTTAAGTTATAATTTTTACGAATAACTTTTTTCGCTTTTTTTTGAGATAAAATCTAGTCTATGTCCATCCTCGTAATACAATCTAATTACATTAGGATCCACTTAGCTATTTAGTCTTAAAAAGGTTACAAACAGGCCAACACATTGATATACGTTTAAATTTATGATATTAGTATTACGGATATACATATGTGTTTATATCTATATGCTAATAAACGTAAAATGTAAATATCAGTTATACGTGTCGACATATAAAACAATAATTTAATTAAGTACCACCACAGTCATGAAACAAGACCGCCGTCCCCGCAAACAGTGCCCGTTCACAAGCATGAGGCATAGCCGCCTATTGTTCGTAATTAGACCGGTCCAGGCAGATTTCATTATTTCGTGTCAGCATCCCGTTTAGATCCTCCGTCACT
The DNA here is from genome assembly GCF_030625045.1 of Achroia grisella. Classification (NCBI taxonomy): domain Eukaryota; kingdom Metazoa; phylum Arthropoda; class Insecta; order Lepidoptera; family Pyralidae; genus Achroia; species Achroia grisella. Next base: position 58,128 of record NW_026713045.1, on the reverse strand, counting down.
TAATGCGATTAAAAGGGTCACATCAGGCATACACAAGAGGGAGAGTTTTCTCGACACGATTTTAGAATAAGGCCAAAATTCCGACGGATTTTTCTCTTTAAAAATCGTGTAATAAAAAACACCGGAAAAGAAGGATGAAATACAAATGTTTTTCTTTAGAAGAGATTTCATTATCTCCGTGATCTTTCTTCGAAATGACGAAATTAAATTAAGATATCTGTTTCAGAACTACTGAAGCGTGTCATCTTGTTAAGCGGGTCGGGGCTGAGTTCTTGGGCTCTGCAGAGGGAACCGCTTACGATAAAAAGAAAGGTGGGTAATTCCGCATTTCGAACAAGTTTCAACTGAGTGTGAGTTTTACGTAAACGGAGTGGGTGGATGTGATCTTAAAAACTGGCGATATTATTACCCAGTCAATTTGAAGGAAGGCCCAAGAAAAATCTTTTTATGTTCGCTCTCTGAATTAGCTCGGGTTACGATTGTACCTAAATATCTTTAAACGTATGAGGCAAGATAAATTGTAATTGCTCCCGTAAATGTGTTGGGATTTATTGATGCTGAAGAAAATCGTGATTTATAAACTAGGTAATTTCCAGCTTTTGAAAATGGGAGAGTCTTTTTATAAAGAGTATATCTTTGTAAATACTCTTTCTAAAAATATTCGCCCAACTATATGTTTGTAGGTGTTAGCAAATTACCTATATATACAAATAGTTGGTAACATTATTGGGGATGAGATGAACGAAGCAAATAATATCTCCATATTTTTATATTGGGACGTTTATATATTGAAATAAAAATAACTTTATAATTAACAACAACATTTTATTTCATATGTTGCCCGTTTATTATAAATACAATAGTAGTAAATTTAAATTTACCATTACTAATTGATTTTTGCTGAAATTAAAAAAAAACTTTATTTAGAAATAATTTGCAGAATTTTCAATCATGTAATACCTACTTATATACGCATAATGCAAATTTACGAAGATAGACTATAAAAATGTGAATTGTATGCATTTTGTAGGGCCAATGAAATTATTAAGCATTGCATTCAGTTGCAGAAGTTATTATCTTTACAGTTCTCTATCTTTATAGTTATTATCTGTATAGTTATTATCTTTATAAAATAATACTTATTTTTTAAATACATTTTACTAGGTAGCAGAACAAACAGGATGCCACGGAGATCTGTTGGAAGACGACTTGGCGCCTTGCTTGCGCAACAAGCCACTGGCTGAGCTGCTCGCCGTGAAACTAGATCCCCCGCGGTTTCTGCCTGGCTTTGCGCCATTTGTTGATGGCACTGTCATTGTGAATCCGTCCTCCGTAAGTTTAAACACATTTACGTTACTAAAATAGTTTTATCTGCTGAAGAAAAAAAATAATTCATGTTTCTGATTGACTCTCTGATGAAGGAAACATCAATATCAAACTAATAATCCGAGAAACCTAGAGTATTGCGTTCACCGCAGCATCGACAGTTGACCATGTGTCTAACTACTTACTACCCCACCTGTGGTTTCTCTCATATTAGTTTTTTTTTGTAAAAACAACTATTAAATTAATGAACAAACATTCTATTTACCAAACACTATACATAAATATAAAAAAAAACTTTTCGCTAATAATAAAATGGATATTTATATTAGAATTATTGATATTATGAGTGTTGTCATTGAACTATGATCTATGGCATTAAATGAACATCTAGAATACCTCGAATAAATTGTTACAATGTAAGCTATGTTTCTTAGCAGCTGTAATCCTTACTACGTGTCGACCTCCATCTACCCATAGCGACATAAATTAATCCACCTAATATATGAACCCTAGTACCTATATATTATCCCAGCACTTGAAGTGTGTAATAGCAACGTATTTGTAAAGTACAAACATTAAACAATTTTTTAACTCTGAAGAACTTAATTTCGAATATTCGGAATGTTATTTATTAACTCATCTCAAACTGATGTATAAAGTTTAATAGAATTCGATACGAGTAGTATCAAAATAATATTTTTATATAAAAGTAACCTTTAAGTAAATATCTATTTAGATCTTTACAAGTTACAATTGGAGTAAGTTATGAACATTATTCGTATAAGTTAGCTATTTTCTGTTTAAAAAAACATTCAAAAAGATGATTCGGTATATGTAAGAAGGTCAATCTACAGATCTCCACATTCCTATAGTTTCTTTATGTCACACAGGTGATCGATCTTTCTGGAATACAGAAAATTTGTTACGACAAATTTTTGTAGTGGCATTTCTCATTTCTTTACTATTATTAAGAATATGTATAATTATTTCATGTTCAGGGTTAATATTTAAGTATACAATTAAAGTGTAAGCCTTATTGTGAGACTTTAATTACTGTAAATAGGAAATTAATCTACCGTTTCTTAAGGAGTTGTCGAAATGACGTAGCATTTAATTACAGAGCATACGTACTCGTGTTATGTTTTTATTGTTATTTCAAACATTTCTAATTTCATTCCATGGATTATGTTTTAATAACATATAATTAAGAGTAATTAATAAGTTAATAAATTGTTATACCTTTTAAAGTAATTTATTTCTATTGAATATAGATTTAATAGAAATAGTTTATTAAAGCTTGTTATAATTTCCTTCATTTATTGCTCTATCGTCTAATGTAATGAACGAGTAATGTTTAAGGAATTTTATAATTATAGTGTTATGTTTATAAAGGCTCCTCCGCCGACGGATAGCTCGCGATTGGGCGCGGGAGCTGCTGCTGTAGCAAATGCGGCGGGCCATGAATTGGCAGACTTCTCCCATAGAGAACTGCTATTTGGACTTACTACTACTGGTAAGATAATCGCGGTTTAATTAGCTGTATGAAGATGACCACGCCACGGTTGTGCACATTATCTTGGTCTAACTTATATGTTGGACTTGTTTTATCATTAGGACATAATAGGTATATATGGGTATATATACTACGTTCATTTTACTAGTATACGAATGTGAGTATAACATAATAATATCTTTTATAAAGGTGTGAGTTACTCTGTAGTAGTGTGCTTTTGTGTTTACATCGTCCCCCACGAGAATTGGAAGAAAAATTGTAATACTATTTGGAGCGGAAGGCACATCCCTCTTAAATAATCAAAGGATTGTGCCATAAAGGGTAATGTTTTTCGGGTGTCTGTATGCAATATGTGTGTGGTTCTTTTACTAAGCCTGTGGTTTTAATAACGTGATAACATTTGTATATATCGGTAGATTTATATTAGTTGTGATTGTTATAATATTCACATAGGAATTAAAATATATTATGTGAATAAGAATTGGACGACAAAATTAAAATTTCTCCCTTTCTTTTAAAATTTATTTTTACTACCAATCACACAAGGTAGCCTACTTACGAAGAGATGTAACAATATGAAAATCTATCAAAATTGAGATTGTTTAGTATATTGCCTATAAATAAATATGTCTTTAAAATCTACATCCTGATTAAGGTCAAGACTCTTATAATAACGATTATGTTATTGAGTATGCATGTATCTGTGTGAATAATTATATAATATATGTGTTAAGGTAAGGTTAAGGTAAATATTACTATTAGGTTATTGAAAGTAGTATGCACGTATTTGTTTGGATATATATTACATACATATGTGTAGAAGTTAAGGTAAATATATATGTATGTTCATGACTACGAAATCCTAATCGTTTGATCATTGATCTGTTACTGGTCATAGTTTTTGATAATCTGAACAGTCATATATATATTTCATAATTGTTTTTATTGTATCCTATATATAATATAAATATGATACCAGACTAATGATTGATATACTTAAATAAAAATTATACGTTTAAAATGCTCAGTTAAACATTAACAATAAACTTACCAATATAAACTTTGTTTTATCCAGAGCTTGAAATCACGATCATCGGAAGTTTTCTTCATAACAATATCTTTAAATTAATGTTTAAAGTAACTCAAATGATTATTGTATCAAAGTAAAGTACGTAAGCTGCTGTTATCGTCGAAAGAGGAACACAAATTGAATTAGAATGCATTTAAATAGTGAATTTATGCTAATGAGGACATGTCACTGCTTGCAGAATCGTACTTGGAATTCAACGCACAAGACTTGGAGTTTGGTTTTAACGAGAGCCGCCGGGACCGCATTCTGCGTACATTCGTCCGTAATGCTTACTACTATCACTTGAATGAGATCTATTCAACCCTGAAGAACGAATACACGGATTGGGATAAACCAGTTCAAAATCCACTTAGCGTTCGGGATGCTACACTCGAGGTATTTAATTACAATATCTATCCTTGTATTGTGAACGGTTAATGTGTGAAAATGCAACTGAATTTTGTGATTATTTTTATCACGTAAGTAAAATTTAAAATGGGTAATATAAAGGATAAAAGGAGAACCCACAATTTTTCATGTTAGTTACGTCTACTATTTGTATAGTTGTTATTGGCAATCATTTGCTTACAAAACTAACGTTAGTTTTCTAAGCAAAAGCTAACAAGAACAATTATGACTTCTCTCTACTATGAAATATGAATATGAAATGATTGCCAATGATAACTATACAAATAGTAGACGTATTTATAAATAAAACCTTCTAATAATAAAGTCAATGTATAATAAATAAAGCTACTTTAGAAAACTATAGGATAACCACTTGTTTTTCTTTTGAATGAAGATCCTAATTAGATATTTATGTAGAATTTTAGGTATCACTGTACACGTGGATTGTAATGACTAATCTAATAACAGGCTAATGGTTATAATACATCCAGTAATTTGCATGATACAAAAAGTCATATAGAAATGAATAAACATACATAATGAACCCTGAAAACATTACACTCTTTTGTTTGGGCAGTCATATAAAAAATGTCGTCCTACAGTCGACGCTCAGTAGCACATGACAAAAGTCGTTAAAGCAAAAATCATAAAAAAACAATAATACCGTAACATTAAAAATGGAAATTTTAATGACGCTTTTCGTTGCGATTCCACGGTAGGTGTTAAGGCTCATATTATTTGAATTTCAACTTTAATATCATGTTATTATGGTTCTATTATAATCCGTTTCCGATTATTTATTTTGTTACGTTAGAACCTTTACGGAAGAATGCAAAAGATTCTACTATTCACTTGTAGTATATTTTGGTCACTTATTCAAGAAAATTTTTATATTCTACATTAATTTTTTTTTGCATTTATTCCATGAATTTTTATTAGTTTAATACCTCGGCTAGTTTTTGTAATAACTTGTTCAGAAGAAACTATTGAATTCTCCCTCGTACAATAACATATCTGATCGCAGGAGTTTTTTCATTCGGAACCTTCATTTATACTATTAGATTTATTAGAAATTAAATCAGTTCAAATTGTTATTACAGTATAGAAAAGTATCGGGTTTTTATGACAAAGAGTTAAGACAGACACACTACACACAGTACAGACATTTTACATATAATTAAGTTCTTCGCTATAATAAATTGCCCTTCGCAGTGATATTAAACAATAGAAGAGAAAGTACTTAAATTACAGTCACTTAACTAGTTATAATAGGCACACGACCCTCCTCGCATCGCCCACTTGCTTGATATTGAATTAGATCTCAATTTAAGCTTCAAGTGGTTTTCGCAACTCACCACTGCTTCTGCCATGTACAAAGGAAGTTAATGACGCTGGCGTACTCTCAGTACATATTGGGTGCGAAAAAGGTTTTATTGGAAAAATACTTGCATCATCAAACACTAAACAAGAACCTTATTGATATTGACTATTCACTATATATAGACATTGACTGTTCACAAAACGAAGGAAAATGCTTTAATAATGTATTTACGTACATTCTTGGAGCACACTAAATGGTATGTTAAAATAATAATGACACTGATTTATTTTCCTTTTCATAAACGGCGGAATAATGTTAATAAAATTTACCATGAAGACACTGAATGACACATACCGAATGAAATTGCAATAAAATATAGTCGTATCATGAACAATAATCTGGGTGGGGGTGAAATAGGGGATCAAAGTTTGTGCAGATTATGTTATTACATATATTATATCGAGAATATAATTTTCATATTATGTAAATTCTATGTTTTTTGATCTAAACTATTATTTTTTTGTAGGTTTTAAGCGACGGCCGCACAGCAGCGCCATTAATCAGACTTGGTTATCTACACGCCTTACGTGGCGGTACCACTTATTTTACACATTTTCACCATCTTTCACAAGATAAAGATTATCCGCAGGTAAACTTCCAATGACTATTAATATATTATTCATAGGTGTATTCTATTGGCAGTGTACACGTTGACCCTTGTTACTTAAAGGGCTGAAAGTAGGGAAAAGCACCGCAAAAGGTCACTTACATTGAAGTGGGACAAACTTTGGTTGTGTGTTGGGTCTTTATATTATTCCGGTTATTTCAATATTTACTGGTGGCCTTGTTGTTAACTATATTATTTGTTTATAATGTTATATAAAGTACTTCAATTATTTCTTTCAGTACTGGTATTAAGTTGCGTCTGTTCCGATAACAATTTGGTTCTAAAATTGTTAGTTATTTGAACAACATAAGACAGCCAGATATTTGGCTCTAAGGCACTCGCTGTTACAAGTCAAGCCAGCTTAAAGGATTTGTTGTCGTAGCCTCTTACTCTAGTAGAGGATAATTGAACTAGCGGAATAAGACTTAACCCTAACTAACATGCTTATTTTGTTCGTAAGCATATTCACCAATGTAATGTGCTTTATATTTCAAATAGAGATTATGTCAGAATTTTTTTAATTTAATTAATATCAAAATAATTCAAACACCGTAGACCATAACGTTTTCATCTTATGATACAGATCTTCTCGTCATCATTACATAGTATAAAACAAAGTCGGTGTCGCTGTCTGTCCATAGGGACAGACATAGATTTAAGATTTAAGATTTAAGATTTAAGCATACATAGGTATGCTTAAATCTTTAAAAATACGCAACGGATTTTGAAGCGGCTTTTCAATATATAGAGTGATTCTAGAGTAAGGTTTCTATGTATAATACATGTACACCCGTGCGGAGCCGGGGTGGGTAGCTAGTAATAAATATATAATAAAAAGAAATAATACAAGAAATAGTCATTGATCAGATAAGCATCTAGTCCAAAAGTGGTAATAGAGAGTACTTTAACTTTCACTTCCATTTTTGTTGTATTATTTTTAAAACCTTAAGTACAACTATAATCATTATTAATTTTTAATAATATATGATTAATACAAGTACATAGTACTGGTTATTCTCATTACAGCATTTTGAGGCTTATATGGAAAAATATGAGATATTTAAGGAAATTGATGTAAGTCGTAAGTAATATAATTGTTTTGTTGATAGCGTCCTGGCTCCGTCCATGGTGAAGAGATGCCTTACTATCTGGGGGTGCCACTGTCCCAGGCCCATCATCAGCAAAACTTTACACAGCAGGAACAGCGTGTGTCTCGACTTTGTATGCACTACGTCGCTAACTTTGTTAGATACGGGTAAGTCCAACTTCATTTTAATTCATGAATTAAAGCGTAACTAGATCGTGCTGATACATATAAACCTTGCGAATTTCAGATTGAGTAATATTATGTTGAGTGAAGTCTTAAAAGTTTATACACACATATGTAAATTAGATTTCAGCTTCATGTATCAGTCTTTATGGATTTGCATCCAGATTCTAGATACATAATTTTAAAGATAACTTCTTTCATGGCTATTTACGTACACATTATGTAAAAGGAATACTTATCGCGAATGTATTATTTATCAGCTCCATCAGTCGAGTCGTGACCAGGGCACTGATAATACCGTCGTAATATTAAGATAGGATAAATAATACAATGATGGCAAATATCACGTACATATAATTAAGTACAGTTCAATGTATATATTATAATCTTTATTTTAAAATAATTTTAACATTAATTGGATTATAAACTAAGTACCTACAGCAATATTATTATAATTTAATGTTTACATATAACAAATTCCTAATTCAAATATCCACACAATTTAATTGCGAAACAAATCTTTGATGTGCAGTACTTTCTTAGTGAATTCTTAGAAAACCAATATCCTCTTCTGGTGAAGTAATTAAGATATTCGATCTATTACAACATTAATTGGAGAAGTTAAATTAAAACATTTTGATTTGTTGCAGAAATCCTAATGATCCGTCAGCAACGCCACCGCCAAGCCCTATGTTAGGTGATACTCCACGTCTTGGGCCCGATCAAACACCGTATTGGGACACATACGATACTATCAATCAACTCTATATGGAGATCAGTGCGTAACTGTCTTATAATAAATTCATGTAATCATCCAAGAATTAATGAATTATTACAAAAATTATTTAGTGACTAGCTGAGCTCGCGACATCGTACTCATGGTATTCGCTAACCAATAGATTAAAATAAGCAAATATATATTATATTTGCTTATTTTAATTTAATTCATAAAATTCCCAATAATAGCTTTTCTTATATATCTTCTATGCACAGTCACATTTTTTATATGTAACTATATCTATAATAAATAATATATACAAGTATGACATAATATATTTCTTGAAATAATAGTATAATTAGCCATAATTAATGGTGTGATAATAAGGCAAATAATTTTAAAGTCGATTAATTATCCTGGAGACAATTACTACAAAACTAAGTTGTTCATACAAAGTTTGGGGTCACAGCGTTTCCATTGTATTCCCAGTTTCCCAAATTCATTTATTTCAATTTGTGATTATTATCTGGGGTCACAGGTAGTAAACCGGAAATGCGAAGTCACTATCGTGGCCACAAAATGTCTTTGTGGCTTTCTCTTATACCTCAACTGCATCGACCCGGCTCCGACATGCCTGACGCAGCGATGCGCCATCACCATTTTCAAGAAGACAATGCGAACTATTATGAAGGTCACATTATTTTCCTTTTATAGTTTTAGTCAAATTACTGTAGTCCTCTGAGATATCAAGAGTCAGTATTCGGAAATGTATGAAATACTACTATCTATTTATTATTCAGTCTTAGGTAAAAAAAATACAAATTTATATTCAGAGAATATTAATAATTTCATGAAGCTATATATTTCTGAGATTTTTTCCATTCTGTTGAATAATTTCAACTTTAGTAAAAAAGAGCTTAATGTAAATGGAAAAATTGTAATTATCATATAAGTTAGTATCACAAACTGACCCACTGCTTGCGAGGACTGCGGTGTTTTTCTTTATAATCTACATATGTACTTCTCATATGTCTATGAATGTTAATAATGTTTAATATAATAGGTGCGGTGAGGCCACAGTCGATGTCAAGATCGCATGTCCCACATGTCGTTAATATTGACAATGCCCGAGGTTCTGATGGTAATCGCAGTACGCCACCACCTCGGTCATCTGTACCTCGACCATCTCCTGTGCCACCGGTCCCGTCAACGGAATGTCCCCCGAATACTACTGCAACACCTGTACAAGCAGACGATGCTCTTCTGCGACGATTGGCATCGTCACATTACCAATCATATACTGCAGCGCTTACTGTTACTATTGCAGTAGGTTGCTTTCTGCTACTTCTAAATGTGTTAATATTTGCCGGTATTTACCATCAAAGAGGGACTCGTCCTCGACGGTCAAAAGATGATCTCGCTGAAGCAGGGAGTTCATCTTCATCAGACAACTACGATGGGAAATTAGATTATGAAGTGCGTGCATTCGACGGTAAAGGATTTGGTTTTGAGTGCAAATCGGCTCACGTACCGCGCGGTTCTGGTTCCAAGTTCGATTTACGGACGTTGTCGGATTGTGGGGAACCTACGTTTGGGGAATATAGTTGTTATGATGAGAAACATCGTGCGGCACGTAGCTCGTTGCCGGACGTTAGTGTGGGTAGTGCGATTGAGGCCGGTAGTGTGGTGTGTATAGATACCCAAAAGCCAGACATTCAAAAAGTAGATGGGCGGCCACAGGACCCGGTGGGACGTACCAGTACCTTTGAGCCTCGAGTTGTAGATAGTTCGACGCAAGTGAAATTTGGGCCTGCCTCAGAATGTGAAACAGCTTCTGATTGTAATGGTGATTCAGAGTCAGGCGGTGCGAGCGGATCAGGAATCCTTCGCGTTCCGCCGGCTGCCACTGCGCCTGCGCCACCAGGCATTATGAAGAAGAGAGTGCAAATACAAGAGATATCCGTATGAGGGTTCCTGGACGCCGCAGAAATAGTTGTGAATAAACGGACAAAATTGTGATCTTTAAAAAACCTAATGTATATAAATCAGTATCTTAGATTTAAGCAGAATAATATTATATGTACATATAAAATAATGCGAACAGTGCGTACAGCGAACTTTAAGGCGTATCTGACGTCTCGGTCTTATATGATATTCAATCTATGGCTGTAATAGGACTGAATGTAAACACGTCTTCACTTTTCCGCTCTATTTGCTATGAGTTCGAAGTTGTTGGAATATATTAATAAGGGATAACGCAATAGCTTGCTTATTATATATTTGGTTATGTCCTTAGGGTTGTAGTATTGTGAAGTATAGCCATATTCACTAGTTCTATAAGGACGACCATTACATATAATTGGTAATTCAGTTATGAATATTTATATATTCTCAGATAAACAAATTTTAAAGTAGTTATTAATAAATTAATTATTTATAAAAAAAATTGCTGGGATTATTTCGGATGTTTTGTTATAAATATCCTTAGATATGCAGGCAGTAAAACCCGATGTTCACATAAATTATAATTACATGTGAGTATTAATTATCTAATAATGATATGGAATCGTGGTCAAATTTAAATGAGGCATTTAGCATGGCACAATTTGCTCATGTACATTTTAGTGTAGCCGTTATGTGTCGCCGGCGGCATGTTGCTCCCGTGGGATGTTGTTGCGATTACGTCATAATCTGACACACTTCGAGGTTGGGAAGCGTGAGTCTTGCATACTTTTTTTATAATTAATTACAAATATTTTTTTTATTAAAAATACAAATGTTAATAGATACTAAGTATATAGTCTTTGAAGTTTCATAAAATAAATAAAACTTCCATGCATATTGTATAAACTAACGTGAATGCTGTAATTCACATGATAATTAGTATTATTATTAATTGGCTAAAACTCACGTCTTTGTACTGTACTCAACTATAAATTATCCGGGAACACTTAACGAACCGGATAGTCTAATTGTGTGCCAAATGTGTAGCATCCATACATCATACACATGTATTTGAATAACAAACATCCATACGTCTTCATTTACAAATTCTTATACAAATGTACAGATAATATAAGTAGTATAAACTAAATGACCACAAAATTGTACATTAGACCAACCAATATTATTATATTCCAACCTTCAACGTAGAATGAAGGAATTGTAGGTTCATGTGAACGTATTTAATAAATGTGAATATAACAATAATTTAGTGAAAAAGACTAAGTACAGATGTATGTTAGTTGTACATAATTTTATCAAAACGAACGTTTCAGGTACGTAAGTACATATTACTCATGTATGTTGTAATTATTTGTATAGTTAATTTAAGTGAGTTGTATTATTTTGAGTAGTTTTTGATAAGTAAATAATAAAGATTAATTACTAAATGGACGAGTACTTATTTGAAAGTGATTTATTATATTCTTATATCAATAAAAAAAGCAATTAATGATTAAATGTTGAGTATTTATTGCATTAAATGACTATATATTTTTAATTAAAAGGTAATCAGGGTAATAGACCAAGAATTTTGTATATATTTAACGCAATTGTTTTCATGTTATATCATAACTTGATTACAATTCCAGAATAAATCATTATTATTTTAATGTACCTAAATATCTCATGTAATAAGATAATATTACATATTTGATTTTCGAAAGGGCACAGGTCACTTTATTACTCGTTTTAGATATATGTAGGTACTTACATCTCATTTAAAAATATTATCCTGTATTACATTAAGTTTTTTCTATTACTGTGAATAACTAATAAACTTTAATTAAAAAGACAGATATTTTCATAAGTAAAATCAATAGTATACAAACATCAACTGGATTGGCACACAAGCTCATTAGCTTAGTCTAGCCTAAACCAGGACTAGCTGAGAGAAATTAGTAACCGCATATAAATAACATCGTGATAGTCTCATATATTCTTAGAGAAAATAATTGTTGATCATTTCATAAAAAATACAACTAATAATATAAAGTAGTAAATCTGTGGAAGGATTGTGAAAACTTTGTTTGAATGTATTCATATTGTAGTAATATTTTAAACGGACCTAATGTGTACCTATGTACTAAAGTGTAAAAATTAATAAATTGCTGAAACAACTATTATAATAAAATTGTTTTTATTAAATAGTTTCGCTTCGTTACGTACTCGTCCATATTTTATCTTCACAGGAATTGATGATGATTAAAATAATGGAGAGTGAATTAATATTAAATAATAATACCATTATATCCATTTTGTGACAAAATGTTATCTGTCTAACAATTTGCAGCAGATATAATCTTGAATGTATTGTGAACCCAGTAGAATTGAATATTGATTATTTTACATTGTTCTTCAGTTAATTCTATTAAATGAAATAATATAGAAGTAATTGGTAATACCATTTTAGGTATTACCAATTACTTCTATATATAAAACGCTAAATATTAATAACTGAAATTAAATGGGTTCTTTAAACCTCGAATACAATTCTTTCAGTTGCCTATACGTTATTTATATGGCTAGATGTGATTAGAGTTTACGTAATTTAGCCATCTAAATAAGTATACTATGTTTTTTTGTAATAATTACTGTTAAACTATTTCCTGTATTTGTATGCTATTAGTGTTATTTACTTGTTGATATTTATGTCCATTTATATTGTGTGTTAAACCTGAGAATCTTATGCATTGTTAATATTTTTTTTATTTTTGAATTATGGTTAGGTACTTAATTTGAAGAATATCTTGTTATATGTGAAAAAAAACTAAAAGGTATTTCATAAATTTTATTTAGAGAACCTACAACATTTATTTTTCTCAAGGATCGATATATTCATAAATAGTTAACCCTTAATATGGGCTATTCTGTGTCCTCATAATAAATATGTCTAGAGTTTTATATAAGTTATAGCCTTAAATTTATCTTCCTCAGAGGAATTGTTAACATAACATATAATTTATTGTAGTTAATTGTAACAATATTTATTACACACCGTTAAAATTGTTTTAATTATATACAGTTGCTCTTTATTGTTAATATTTGTGGTGATATTATATGTATAAATTCAGTTAATTTATGTATTAGATTATTTAAAAATAACATATCTTATTTTTTAAATTATAAATAATTTGTAGATACAAATGATATTTTTCTTTAATGAAATTGATGAATTTGGTTCATAGTTATGGATTTTATAGTACCTACAATATATAGGAAAATAATTTTCCTTTTATACAGTCTGTTACATTATCATAATTTTAATTTACATTTTATAAATACCCAGCACTTTCTAAAAATGAAAGCATATTTAGTTAATTTGTTATTAATTAATTTTATGTTTGAAAAATAATAATAAAAGAGAAATATATTAATTTAAAAAACATATACTTCTAAATGCCAGTAAAAGGATCATTGTATACTCGTTGGAATATTTAAGAACAGTAATATAATAAATGATCGAAACCAACATTTTGTTACAATTTGGTATTTAAATGGAATGCATAAAATATGGTGTCGAATAAAGAATTGAAATTAAAAGATTTTATTATTTACCAAGCCATCAAAGCCCATTTCTGATTTAGGTATGACGGGAAAAGTACCATTAAAATGTCTGAACTTCATTTATAATTAAACATATGTCAAGTACTACTTATCTTACGTAGATCTTTACCTGCCTACTGTTGAAAATGTCGTACTTTTTTATTTTTTCCTTATATTTATACAGAAACAATAAAAATACTTTACTTAGAAATGTGCTCAGTAAAATATGAAAACAATGTCTTTGTCATAAATAGATGAGTGATCAAAGTAAAATTGGAGGAATGGCATTAGTAAATTATACACATATATATATATATTATAGTAGATAATGTTGAGAACAAACATTCTTTTTATAGAATAACTTAATCTAACAATTTAAGAGTATTGTTTTCTTTTAACTTTGTATAGCTAATTGTACTCGTAGAATAATAGGGTCAAATGTCTGCCCTCTAAAGGATACACTATATCTATCTCAAATACAGTAAATGTTGATAATTACCTCACGACTGTATTTGCAATTAGAGTAGATACATGAGTTGCAATCAATCGATGTTGTGGTGAATGATAAAAGTTCTTCTCTTCTTTGAATCTGTAGACTGAACTGGGTAATAGAGTGAAAATATGAATTAACAGAAATACTTATATAGTAACGAACCTACCTTGAACTCGTTTCACTAATTGCCTTGATATATTTCGCTAACATAAAACGAGAAAGAAAGTACCTATATAAATATTAAAGTAATATATAGTTTTTTGGATATACTATATAATATATAGTTTTTTGATATGCAGAAACTCGCCTATCGAATCATATTGACCGGAAAACTGGGATTAGTTAATCACTAAGTTACGACTATTTCTACTCAATCGGCTATACTATCAAATCTTACTTATATCTTAGATATCTTATGTGTAACCATGCACCGTCATTTAGAGTTGTCACAAATAGCTATTATTTTATCCGTCACCCGAGTATCAATCGTTATTTATTTTCCTCTTACACATATCGCTTTTTATACAATCCAGCTATCTACTTTTCTATTTTCTTTTATTTTCAAAACCATCTATGTTCTTATTCTGGTTGATTTAATTTACGTATTCAAACGAAATACCTATTAAAATGGTTATGGAAATAAAAAGAGTAAACTGTAGTAAGCATAATATTTTACAACGTATATTTTTAGTTAATACTGTGTAACAAAGAGTAAATATAGGCTAAATTTATACTGAGCTTAACGGGCTGAATAGATAGTAGTGAATAGGCGGTTAATTTGCTACGAAACTAAATTCAGTCGTAACATAAAAAGACAGAGTTGAATAACTGATACTTACGTCAGAAAATATTACCCATTTACGGAGATGAATAAAGTAATACCGTAATAAAAATATAATAATAATAATGGTCACCATATAAACACTCATTTCTAGCGAGAGAAATTTGCGACCTTTCTTATTATGACCACTCTAATCGAAAGTTGCTCCGACAACAGAAATTACTGATAATAACAATTGAAAAAATGTGATAAAAGAAAAACACATTGAAATTAAATAGACAATATTTTCCAATATAATCTAATTCTATTAAATGAATGTCTATTGTTCAAAATTTCGGACAAAGTGTAAGATAATAACGGGACAAGTATTGGTTTTCAGGTGTATTCTAAGCTGCCTGATTGTATTACGAATAACGCAGATGATATCGACAGTTCCATTTTTGTTCATATAAGTACTGACCTATAAACCGTGGCTTTCATAAATCGAAAGAACTATTTTTTTCAGTTTAATTACTGATTAGACTGGTGTGTTATCTATACACAAAATTCTCATTTCATTGACGCTATATAGGTACACGTATTTAATGCTCGCATCCAAATATACAATTATATGTTAATATATATCACATCATAGTAGTTGTACAACATATTACTACATTATAGGTATTAATTAGTAATTTATTTCATAAAGAATATGTAATTTTAGGTCAGTCCCCGAATACGGGCACAGCTAAGTCTAATACATGTAGGGGCTTTAATTAAGCTTTTCTTAAAAAAATAGGGGCTCTTATAAAAATATGAATAAATTAGTTAATCTTATGAAAAGTTTGTAGTCTCTGGTGCTTCGTTGTTGTCGGATTAGGTCGCATGTAAGCTTGTTATGTTCACAATATTGGAAAAGTTTACGAAAGAATACAGGATTAGAAAACTTCCACTCAGCACTGTAAGAGGGAACATCAACTACATAGTTTAAGCTTATATCTACGGTAAAACTCTTTCTTAACTTTCCCTTCATACACCTTTTATTATGGCCAATACAAATGTAATTTTATTTACGGTATAAAGTAAAACAGCTCACGAAAATAAAATGAAAATTCTTATTTCAGTAGTAAAACTATCCAGATAATTTACATAGGTAAATAGATAGAATAATATGTTGAGGTTTATACGTGTAGTCTGTTGTAATGTAAATTAAATAATTCTGAAATTCATGGTAATACTCATCAATTTTCAGCATGAGAAAACTTAAATTTATTCGTAAAAGTTTCGTCAGCCTGAAGATGGAAAACTTTGTCCACTAGTTATTTCAACTTCAAATTCTTCCTCACGGAACAACTTCGCAATCTTTGGTTTATATTAAGCACTTACGGCGTTATTTATAATTCGCATATAAAACAGTGAAATACATAGTTTGAATTTCGCTGTTTTAGTACCTACGGCCACTATATATAATTATTATTTATAACTGTAACAAACTGTTAAATATATATGATATGATTATAAATAATAATTACTCGCAATGCTCAGGTATAGGTATAGCATATATAAAAGCATTACATTTCAAAATTCATTGTGATGCAAATAAACCAACTTCCATTACACAAACAAGTGCTGCGTTTGCCAACCATAAACATTTAAACATTTCCAAGTTACGGCAAAATAATTGCGTTTCCGTTTGGATATGTGAAAGTCCAGCTTGTAACGAACGGGTCCAGCGAATGAAGCGGACCGCGAAACCTTCAAATTGAATTTTAAGCATCCAATTTGTTTGCGCTACACCGCCGCCTGTGGCGGGTTATATCAACGGGGAATCGCGTCGTCCACGAGTTTCCGCACCCGTAAAGCGATTTTTGCTTTTTGCTTTGTAAGCTCGGTCCGGATTTAGATGAATTATTTATAGATTCTACACTCATACAAATGTGTTCCCGTTATGCGGACATATTAATTAATTTTATTTGCAAATTAGCAATTATTTATACCCATTGGTCAGATGAAAGTAGTAAACGTTTCTGGTAGACCTGAACAGTGATACAAACCTTAGCCGTTCACTATGCATATGTTACAACATTAAATAATTTCAAAAAGAAGTGAATGTGTACTTACTGTGTAAGTACTCATTCACTTCTTTCATATCCACTTTATTAATAAAAACTACAACGTTTTATAAACGCATTAGTGTTCCACATTAAGAAAAGACCACTTAGAAATTTCAATAATAAAAAATAGATTATTGGACATTTATACAGTTTTCTATACGACTATTTCAGCCTGCAAGCATCTTGCTTTGTAAACTGTGTTCCGGTAATATTTGAGAATCCGGTATTGAGAATAGAGGGAATGGTGGCATGATAGTATCTGATTAGTCCTTGGGAATGGTAACGCATAGGTAATATAACGGGCGTCACATGATAACGTGATGGTCATGTTTCTATTTATTCACATTTAGTCAGCTTTTTTATGTAACAGAAATGGCTAACAAGCTGAGAAGAACCAGTTACAAACAACAGTTTATCGTCAGCAAAACGAAGCTGGAATCTACTACAATAATAGGATGGGAACATTTGACGTGCAGTAAGGGTTTACGGTTTGTTGGGTCATGGTATGCAGCAAAGGGTATTTATTCCGCACGAATGTTTTAGTTAGAGTTACAGTCTATTTTCAGTAACTTACAACAGTGTATATATATAGTTTTGATATATTACCAAAGATATAGTTTCAATCAAAGTGTTCGGTTTCTGAATATTAAAGATTTGTAATTTTGTCTATGAGTCTGTATTGAAGATTACAGGTAAACAGTTAACTTGGAAAGCATTATTTGGATAAAATCTAAGGTAGACCCTTCCTTACTTGTAAGTACCCTTACTTTTTATCTTACCTCGACCTTAGATTTTTATCGATTGTATAAGTGTCGAGCCAAAATGTGTACTCACATTTTGGCTCGACATTTTGGAGTTATGAATGTTATTATTAATATAAGTGATTTTAGTTGTATACTCAGACGATATTACGAAACTTTTCTTATACGTTCTCATTATATTATTGCTCAAAACTTAAAATTATACTTCTCATACTTTTTATGCTATCTCTGGCTCAAAACCAATTTTTAGTAGCTGGATAAAATTTTAATTCAAGGCAATGTCAAACGTATATTTTACAGAAAATATAGATTATTTATACCATTACCATAGATTGTTTATATTACGTATATACTGTTTAAGTTTATGAAACTGTATAATATGGTTTAAATAATTTGTAAGGAAAGATGCAAACTAGGAAAGGTCGAGTTAATGAATTTGTAATGATGAAACGATGATTACAAATTAGTACTAATATAATAAAAGTCTTTGTCTGCTTGTGCAGGCATACATTACATACATCGTTTATCTCAAGAAAAGTAGACGATAGTAGTAGACGTCGTCGGTAGCAGCTAGCTTTCTCTTATTATTCGCAGAAGCAATGTTAGATTTCGGTTATAATAAAAATAGAATAAAAAAAAACGTTTAATTTCGGTTACCAAAAACGATTAAATAGATTTTAAGCTGTGATTGAATTTGAGTGATTTGTATTCACGGGAGATTTATTCATATTCTTCGCCGGATTACAATTATCAACTCCTCTTCTCCCCAATCGGTTTCTTTTTTAACTAAAAGTCAAAAGGATTGATCCACTACCTACATACTATTTTGATCTAAATTTAAAAGTTTAAACCACAGATAATATTAAATTGTTTAAATGAATAATTAATTATATATACATATTTCTGTAGTTCCTTATTTCTATATTTAATTTCCATAGAGATATTATTTATTTTATATAAATTAATATTGCATATCAGCTAAACATACGACGACTTGATCCACCAACATAGTTGGAAATGCCGTTTTAGCTCAATTTCGGTTCAAATTCTTCAATTCAAGGTTTAAACTTTAAAATACAATAAGGAGCTATTATTGAGATTATTCAATAACATAATCAAAAGATGGAAGTTAAAATTTTGATTATGTTATTGAAAAAAGATTATTCAATGATATAATGAAAAGATGGAAGTTATTTGTATCAATATGTTTTCAATTATTATACGAAGGCATGTCTACACTATACCAAATATAATAAATTTAATTAAAATTAATTACATAGGCAACATTTAAGTAAAAATATAAAATAATAGATGGCTAGAAAAACACATTGTCAGTTATTAATCCCATGCAAATTGGAATATATTAAATATTTATCATTTTTATACAATAAATGTGGCTATCAAGCATACGTCCCATTTGATGGTAAATGGTTACCGTAGCTCATCAATTGTATGAGACTTGCTTGTATGACTATAATTTTAGAACAGCCTATGAAGAAAATAACATTATTATTTTCTTTCCAGGCGTTGGCATTCGGTAAATTACGATAGGAAACTGTACTGTTAATAAGCATAACTTATCATTTTTATCAATATTCTCTCCATTATAAAGTACAGTGAATATATAGCCTATTACCAAATAGTATAACCTATTTGTATAGAGATTGCATTAGTTTTTTTATTATCATACACTCAAAATATAGTTTAGTAAATAACTTAACATATAACACAAGTGATAAATAAATCCATCGAAAGAAACTCCATTGCTGCCAATTGCTTAAGAAAGACCAATATATCGTTATTTCTTTCTTGTTAATTCTTTATACCTATTGCTCATTTTTCAAATCGGTTAAAAACTCTACTACAACTAAATGTTTCAAACAATTTTAAATTTTCGTAGTTTGATCAACTTTTGTTTAACCGTTTCAATTTGTATTGGATAAAATGCTTCGGGTAGAATGTTGTGACTATGTTTAAAAGTTTTAACTAGACGTTGGATTTGAGATTTTAATTTGTCAAAAACATCATATGTTGTACATATTCAATAGCTGTTCAAAACAGCCTAATACTTTTTAAATTTCCATAATATTAATAAATTTATTATTTTAATGGATTAGATATATTATATATATAAGTTTCATCAATATGTACATACATAGGCTCAGTATTGACCGTATTGGTTTTTGAATATGATTCAAAATAAGGTTTTCAAACATAATTTAGTAAAAGGAAAAAAAACTATGTAATAAATTTCTATTTATGTACAACAGATAATGTTTGAAAGTATATAATTAACAAAAGCAGCCAAACTAATTCACCCACACCGAGAATAAAGAGCGGAAGTATAAAGGAAGCACAAAGGGCTATTGGTGAGCGTAAATGAGCCTCTGCACAAGTAAGCCCTCCAGCGTAGACGTGTGCTCATCTCACATAATTTATACCCCCTCAAACGTTCACTTTTATATTATACGCGACGCATTCCACGTGCTCTTGTGAGAGACAAATTTTTGATTTACCAGTATAAAAATCTTATTGTGTGAATAATAATTATAAATAATGTTAGATCTTATTTTACTTGAGATTAACCATCTCATTTACAATCTTTTAATAAATTCCTCCTTATCTCTCATATTTCATTAAAATTATTAAGTCTATTTCTGTTCTATTCTATTCTAATGATATCTATAATTTTATACATTTCGTCTGCATTCGAATTCCTTGAAGTTTACACAGATACACATTTTATAGTAGGTGTTTTCTTATAATCTAGCAAAGGTACAAATAATAACCACAGAACGATATTACATTCAGTTTCCACAATGTTGTTTCAGGATATCTTTCAATACATTATTCGTTGACAAAGCCCCGAGGATATTGTAATACGCTTCGAGTTTTCCTGTTAGCATTAAAAAAATATATTCACATCAAAATAGCTCAGCTTTTTACACTCTCTAGAGAGTCGCCGATTTCAGTACTTTATAAAAAGAATAATTGGTAGCGTTACGAAGAACTATTACTTAGATATATTGCAAGTACAGACATTTCTACCAAGAATCGCAATTCTCCTTTTTTATTTTCACACCTTCATTATATTCTCATGTATGTCCATATGCATATATATGTATATATTCGTGCTTTGATATATTTGATAAATAATAATATTGTAAATAATCAGCAGATTTCTCAGTGGTGAGTCGAGGTTCTAATTACAGATACCTACCTGAATTAATATTTATTTATATAGCATTTATTTCTTCAATTTATCTTGGAGGTTAAAAATACCGATTTATATTTTACATACTATAATAGGTTTCCTTTTGGTATAACCCATCGATAAACTGTAATGGTCCGTCAAGTATAATTACTTACAACGCCGGAATTTTGTACTCGTCGGGCTATACAAATCTTGTTAATTTCTTTGTAAGTTTAACTTTTATAGATTATAGGATATAACATTCTTCAAAGGATATGAAGTTTTAATATGATTAACTTAACTGAATATATGTGACTAGTTGAAGTTTATACTGACAAGGAAACGTTTATACGAAATTCGCCGTAATGAAACAAGAAATATAATACTAAAAGTTGGCATGGCACCATATTATATTGTCAAACTTTATTGGTTATGTGTTAATTATAATATTTTAATTTAAAACAACATACTTATTACCACCAAGCATTCATTACCTACTTACATTTAGAGAAAATAAAGTCATGTGTTAGCTTAATCACGTATTATCACTATTTTCCGCCGATTAGTATGCAAGATGTGATACGGAACGTTAAACATCCTACTCTCCTGATAGTGTAACAAACAGGTAGGAATGAATAAGCTTAATAAAATACTGGTATTTATTATGAGCCAGATTATGCGTTACTAATATGTTCCAGTTTTTATGATAAACTTTTTGAAAATAAATAATTAAAATTCTCATTATAAACAAAACATAAAATCATACTTTTTCTTCCAAAAACAATTTTATATCATACAACATGGGAATTCAAGTTTCTATGTAATTAATTACATATTAAGTAGATTTCTCGAGCCGATATAACTCTGAGTGAGGGATCGTGTTTTCTGGTATTTGGTTCAATGTTTCAAAAAATAGCTCATTTCTATACATTATTATTCATTCACAGTTTTATATGATACTGGTATGTACATAATATTTGTACATACGAGCTATTAATATAGTTCCGTATTATATATTCGGGGTAATTTCATTGGTTAACATAATTGCCTAGCTAATGTACATAATTTACATGATAGAGTTTGTTCATTGAATATATTATTGGAATTTAATTGAATGCTCAATATAAATCCTTTTAGACGAGGGAGTTTTCGAGACCAATTTCTTAGAACATTACTTTTAGAAAATAATTTATTCATGTACAAGATTAAAAGTTATTGTTTTCATTAATACAAAGAAAGAAACAGAGTTAATGCCATTCTTAGCTTATACTCATCCAATTTCTAAAATATAACTATTTATGAAGTTTTATTAAAGAACTTACAAAACTTTGAATTTAGAATTTATCTGTATCTATAGGATTTTATGTTGATATTATCCTTATTTCATTAGTGTACTTAAAATGAAATGTTAAACCGTTGTTTGATAATGTGATGAAAACATTCTTTAGACAACTTCTAAAGCATTGCAGTAGACGTGAATTTTGACGACGCAGTGAATAAATAGAAAGATTACGGAATATGCGTCTAAGAATAATTTAATTAATTATACTGAAAGTTACTACCTATTACCTGCTTAAGCTTATCACCATCAACATGATTTATGTTGGGCGTGGTTATCTTCCCTTAGTGGAGGATATTAGTGTACTAGGAAAAAGGTATGGGGTTTTATTTCGAGTTTTCCTTTTATTGCACTTGTGTATTGTGCTTTGTTCCTATAGTCGCCCCATCGCCTGTTAACGACATTATATATGGAGAAAAGAAATGGCTCTTACTTTCTTTGTCATTATACGAACAAACAGGCTTAGAAAAGAGAAAAATGAAATCGTAGTAACAGTAAAGAAAAGACAGTATTTAGATTTCTGTATCTCTGAAGATATAGAAATCTTAATAAATTGCGTGTGTGTCATTAAAAGACACGCAATTGGTCATATTAATTGTAAAATGGACAATAACTGTAAAAACTACAAGGTATATTTTTTATTAAAATTAAATACATTTACTTTAAATTATCTCATATTTATAGCATTTAAGAATATAGTATGTAAGAAAATAGGCATATTAAAATAGTAACATTCACTAAAGCTATTGTCAATATTTTTTAAAACTTCTTTGTCAATATTCCTATTGATATTACTTTTGTTTTATAATTAAGCATAAGTAAATCAATCTCTATTGACCCTATTGTTTTTGCCCGTTACATTTAAATTTATGTATTTAAATATACGCTTAGCTACAGTGATGTAAACTTTTAAATAATGAAATTACCATTTATGGAGGACAGAGGACTATTGGGGCCTGCTGTTAAAATTATTGATAATATTTGTCCGAGTTACTGTTCATAGGCCGCCAACTCGTACCCCCTTACTCTAAAAAATCGCAAGTGATATGGTATGTTATTTTGGGGTTAACAAAAGCTCTACTTAGCTTGAGACTAGATGGCGATGTGATAGAATTCTCCAGGATTATTATTATATAAGTATAATAGGAAACATATATATAATCGTAACAAACTTTTTTTGTTTTGTTAATTAAATTTCCACTACGGTATGCTATAGTTTGTTTCTTCTCAAATGATTAGATATTAATATACTATAATATTCATGCTTGCCAATCTGTTTAGTATAGGATTCTATATAGAATTTGTCTTCACATATATTTATATATTATAAGTTCTTTTCCTAACGTTCTTAGGTAACTTTCATTTAACGTCCTGAGGATGAAAGTGTACCTGCTTATACTTACTTAGTTGACACATAGTAAAAAGTGATGTTTAATTAACTAATATTAAAAGTATGTCAACAAGCACAAAAAAGTAGTGTTAATATCCTTATACCTAATAACTAATATTCACAAGAGAGTAAGAACTCTATAACAAATTTTTATGTGTAATATATTCCCAATGTAATAAATGCGGTCAAACCCATTCTGTCCGGATATCTTGTTAGATGAACGTATACATTTATTTATACTAATAACAAGCTGTTAATTACAGTGTCTAACCCATGATCATTATGCTATAAATATAATGTATATACGAGTATTACGTCTATTAATATAATTTTGTAATGGGATACCATCTCGAAAAGTCGATGAATGTGTGGATTTGAAATTTCTAATTGACGGCAAAGTTCGTCTACATTTTGATAACTCCTCTCTCTGTTTTATACGCATTTAGGACTAGCAGAGTTACTCATGACGGTATCCATTTTAATTTAAAAATTTGTAGTAAGTCTTATCCTCTGTGTTGGTGCATACTTCTACATCTTTTGTGTGTAATTTTAATTAAAGATATCTTTACATGACCCGGATATATATAAGCATACGTTTTCTCTTAACATTTTGGCTTTACGATCCCGTTGTAACATTTTACGGGCATCGATTTCACTTGTCAATTACGCAATAAACTTCAGCCCGGTGCCTTATATTTGTATTTGATTTAAGCTGACTGCCGACCAAATTGTCTTCCTTTTTCTTTATTACTTAATAAAAAATACTATCCTTTGCTCAACAGGAATACACAAGGGCTTTTTTTACCCAACTCTCTTATATGACACGCCCTTATATCGTCTATATGGATACTGTAAAAGTTCAAATATGGGGATGCAATGTGTATTAACTATTTAGGGTTAAATACTCAGTAATTTAAATTGTAATTTCAGTAACACATTTTATCAATAAATGTGGTTTTGTAAATACCCCTTATTATGTACCTAACAATTAAAAATGGTTTTCTAACAGGTAAGGAGTGCCAATCATTAGTACATAAAAACTACCTTAAATTACTCAACACAGGTATAATGTATTATAGTGTAAGTGCAATTTAAAAGCCATTATGAAACTAATGACCATTAGGTAATTAATAATTAATCACGTCTGTTGGGCACGTCACGTGTATTCTCCATACATGCATACTTAAAGTCCCAGATTAATAATTCCCGGTCGGCTCATTCTACGAGACGAACTTTTTCTGCGCTACATATACATGTTTCATGACCTCTCTAAATGTGTCGTTTCTTTAATGAACATTCAAATAAAGGTGTTATTTTTTTAATCGTTCATTTGTTAACTTTAAATGAACTATTCAGTAAATTATATTACATGAAATATTTACTTCGTTTTATTATGTTCTTTAGTTATCCATTGTTTTTAACAGAGATTGGTTGTGTTTTTATTTAATCAGAAATATTGATTTTACTGAATTTGTTATTTAGCATGTTTAAAT
The DNA here is from genome assembly GCF_030625045.1 of Achroia grisella. Taxonomy (NCBI): domain Eukaryota; kingdom Metazoa; phylum Arthropoda; class Insecta; order Lepidoptera; family Pyralidae; genus Achroia; species Achroia grisella. The sequence goes on along the minus strand of NW_026713045.1, from coordinate 32,743 downwards.
TGTTAAAACCATGTACATGTACATTATATACCTGAAAAGTGAGTTCAGCTGAGGAATTTAGTATGAATTATAAAAAAAAAAATTATATAATGTTACACTAGAACGTTATAATATGTTATTAATTCTGTGTACGTCTTCATATATTTGCACGATTTAGGACAAGTCATTGTCATAAAGCATTTTATGGGGGTTTTGTAATGTGTCCCTACTTTCTTTTAGAATCTATTACACAGGAAAGTTATATGATTCGATCCTGGAGCAACGTCATCCTCGTTTACTATCACTTAACTCATTTTTATACTGCCCGTTTTGGCTTGCTCGTCCCGACGCTATGAATACAGATAGGAATTCCATAATACGATACATGGCCTACTTTTAGAGGACTTATAAAGAGTTCGTTTTAGTTGTTTACATTGCAATTTATTTGTTACAGATTATTTATATTATATTTTATACATTTTGGATGCAGGCAGCGTATTTATAATTCTGAATGTTTTGATATATAAATTAAACATATTTTAAAATAAAAAATTAGTAATAAGAATTTTTCACTTAAATTTCCCTAGTGACCTGGGTATATTTATGAGTATTATCACTATTTCAAATAAAAATTACGCAGAAATAAAAATATATATTATAATTAACTTGACAGAAATGTAATATGGTCGATAAACATTGGTGCGGTATACTTATCTCAGTAATTCGAATACGACCCTTATCTTATCGTCGTAATCAGATATCTAGATGGAAAATCTAGGTCAATTATTATTCGAAATTGCAAGGTTCGGAAACAGTAGTTGGACCCCTCTAAATCTATATACTTTATTGAATAGTGAATATTTGAAATCCAGCTTAGGGAGCCAGTAGGCGACCACAGGCAGAGCAATAAGGCGCGTGAAGCGGTTGGGCCTTGTCTTAATTGTCAATAAACGTGAGTCCCGGCGTGCCCGAGCCTGCTCTCGTCGAATAATTAACGAACTTCCGCGATTTTGCGAGTTTGTAAATTGCCTCATGGTCTCGTCGACCCGCGTCCTGGTTTGCTGATATAAATTATGTGCGCAGAAAATTAATCTTAGTGATTTAAGTACACCCTTTCTTTGCAGCCCACTTTAGTCCTTTTCTTACGACTCCGTGGTTACAGTAAAGGATCATGTTTCAAATTAGAACACTGTGACTGCCATCGTTACCGTGACATTGAAAAATATCTAGAGACAGCGATACTTGACACGCGTGACACTTGATACGCATAATAACGTAATATCTACATAATTATTACGGAAATGAAGTGCGTATAAATTCAAGTGGATTAAATTAATTATTAAAGTAGTTTTATCCTTTCCTTGTTTTAGTAAGGTTAAGATAAGGTTCTAAATATTACTGATACATTCAATTTTTTTTCATATTGTTGTAAAAGTCGACCTAGAACTATAAAATTGAAAATTTAATTTCTTAGGATTGATGACGTTCACTCTGTCTTTTCAAGACCATCTTTTATTTCTTATCACTATCGTGTCTAATGCAAGAAAACTCGTATGAACCCGCACCGTGGCTCCGTAAATCCAAAATATGACAAACAGTCCCATAATATAAGAATTTTTACAAATGTTTGTCAGCTTGATTCAAAAGAAAAACTTATGATAATTGAACATGTTGACACTAAAAACATTCCTGAGATATTTGAGCATAAACGGGTGATGAAATACAACACAACTTTTACTGACGTTTCATATATTCTTTCCATTTTCGTTGACAATACAATAAGTCTCTGTAGCCCGCCTTTCAGCTTTTGCTTGCGTAACAATTTGTTACGGCGCGAACGCTAGCGTAAACCAAATTTTCCATTTGATTATAAGTATGTTTGTCATAAGTGAACTTATTGTGCATAATTAGTGCTTCATTTGGTCGATATAATGTTCGGTAATAAGCGGTTCAGTGAAATTGCGGGGGTGTGGACGAAAATACAGAAATACGAACGTTCATTTCATTTAAATATAAACAAGCTTTCATATTATTACTCATGGTACGTAATTATACATATAAGAATGTATTACGTTATTGGAAAGTGTAGGCAAAGGCTCGGCAGAAAATAATTCTGTTTATGGTCAACATTATCTGGAAATGAATATAACCGTTATATCGTTCTCTAAACCTTTAAACTTAACCTAAAATTTGTTTAGGTTGTGATCTACTTTCTCAGGTAAATAATTAGACACGACTCCTAAGCTCAAGATTCGATAATTCCGCTTAATGTAGGACAAGTTAGTATCATGATTTATAAAATTACCTACACATACCAATGTCTTATTCCAATCTAGGGTTAACCAGATTTTCAGTCTTGTATTTTAGTAATATTTGAATGACAACACACGTTATCTATGAATGCATAAATATAAAAAATACAAAACCACAAAACTGAAGTACCGCTCTATTCTACCTGAGGTCTTTAGTATCAACAAAGATCGATCGCAACCGCGGATGAATCAGTGGAACCTGCGGTCACGCAGTATCTGCAACAGGTGGCTTAAATACAGGGCTACTTTTACCCTCCTCTCCTTATTTTTCGAATACTTCGTAGAATACAAGAAGTTACCAGCCATTCAGTTTAAGATTATTTACTAATTTCTTATATATATATATAAAAATTATTTGTTTCTTTATTTCTGTTTCATATAGTCTGTAGTGTCTATTGTTACTTTCCTTATTATTTCATTGAATAAATGTGGTAGATATTAATAAAAAATAGCTAACGCAATCTCTCGAAGACTGCTCTACTTTATAAATATAAAAAAAAATAGCTAGCATGAACACAGTCAAAAGGCTAATAGAATTTATTATTTTTATTTAATATTCAATAATATGTCTAATGTGCAGTATGTAATGAAATAATAAAACCATGAAATCATGAATCAAGAATCAAACATGAAGTGACATGTTCTATCAAAGTTTAATAGGTATATAAAAACTTTAAAAATCTGATTGTAGGTACCAATATTATAGGCTACTTTAGGCTTATTATAGCAATTAATCCTGATAACTAATAATAAATAACTTGAATTTTCGACTAAAAAATCTAAATGTAATTAATTAATAGATGTAGGTACCTAGTCTTCAACGAAATGAATATTATTTACAAAATGAGATTTGAATAGTCTGATTACAATATTTATAATTTAGAAATTTGTATTATATTAGCATCATACCATCATAATGTAATATAATCCTCATCTCATTAAACAAGCGTGTTTATGTATAATTACTGAATATTTATTTATTTATTGTTAATCATTGAAACGTAGGTACTAAACGTAGTACTAATAAACATTACATATAATTTACAAAATATATGCAAATTTGAAATGTGTTTTACAATATGATTTTTTTAATATTTTTGGAATAAAGAATTTTGTTGTGCTCAATTATAGTATATTGTATATGAAAATCCTCTTTCTATGACTAATATAGGTAAAGTTATATAATTGTAATTGAAACAATAAAATGATAAGATAACATACAAAAATGAAATGTAATATTTTTCTATATGTGAGCACAATAAAAATTAAATTATGCTTACTATTCTTGTGCAAAATTCGCAGGTATATATTATCATAAGATTAAATGAATCAATAATGCTTCATTATATATCTGTCATGATTCCGATATTCGATTCATGAAACGACGTTGAAAAATACCTATTCCTTAATCTAGGGAAAATACACTCAGTCTTCCCTTTCTTATTATGACAATTAGATCTGTTAGAGACATTCCCAATAACAAATGGCAATAGGCGGAGTTCTAAAATAAGGAAAAGTCGTGTCCGTTTATTTATTTGTTTGTGATAAAATGCATAAATTTTCGGGCTTTTAGCGGCCTGTCTTCGTAAAATTATGTAGATTTATTTTATGAGCGGGATAAGAGAATAAATGTGATAATGGAAAAAAATACTGGTTGCACGAAAAATATTGATTCCTGAAAGGAATTTAATATTACAACTACTTAGGCATCAGAAGTAATAGTATTTTTAATTTAGACTACATTTCGAATGCTGTATACTTTGCGACACAGATAGATTTTTTCCTAATGAGATGAAACAGTATATAGTGTATCAAAGAGTGTAAAGTTCTACCAGGGAAAGATATATAGATTGTTATTAATAAGAAATAAGAATTAAAATATAGACAAATAACAATAGGAAATGCACCGACTTTTTTTTTTTTTTTTTCGTAAATACATACATATTATACATAGAAAACACCCAAACAATCATACTCATGAATACAAATGTTTGTGCCGTGCGAGGAATCGAACCCGCGACCATCGGACGTAAAGCGGTGTGCTAAACCACTAGACCACCGAGGTCGTCAATTATTTTGTTTCTTTTGTTATTTTGTTTCTACTATATAATTTATATTAATAGTATTGAAAATATTCACGTTATTTTTGTTACGGCTAATAAACTAATGCAATAAATTGTTTAAATATAAACTATTTGATAATATTCTGATATATCTATTAACTTAAATCTAGACAATAGTGATAGACTAGAAATAAAAAATTCTTTTTTCTGTTCTCTTTATTTTATAACAAAATTACAAACAGTAAAGGACAAACAGCTAAATTGTTAGAAAAGAGTAAATTTACTAACCCTTGTTCCGATCGTATCAGTATAATGTGTTTGTTTTTACAATAAAGTTTACAGGTACACATGATTATGTATAGAACGTGAACTGGGCATTATTTAATATTGTTTACCTTCTGGCCGTGCTCAGTGGGCTAGTATTATCTCGTAATGAGGGTCGTCTATGTAACACGTATGGGGCGTGTAAGAGTATGGTAAACCGAGTAATTCTTACAGCGGGTCACGTGCTAAGATAATGCTAACCTACCTCGTTGTTATGGGTGAACTACGGAGACCATTGTTGAGCATGTTATCAACTTATCACTGAGATAGCTTTTTAGGGCACGACGACGTGGTACAGTTAAATGGAGTCACTATAGCACTATAGCTAGTAGTGCAATCTGAGTACTTATAAATAGCTATGATAATATAAAAATGGTATATGGACGTATATACAGGTACAAACGTATATTATTTTTAAGGACTTTAGCCTTTTGAGCTTTGGAATGTTTGTACTATGAATTGTAATAGGGATTCGGAACCACAACTACGAGTACTAGAAGGTGAGGCAGTGTCTAGTGTACTATAAACTACGAAGATCATCCCATTTTTCATTTAGCTTATTTAAGCGGATAGAAGTTTTAGTTCTAGATTTATAATTACTAATATAATTGTACATGAATTCTCAGTTGTCTTAGATGTCTGTGGTTTTGAGTGTAGGTAAAGAGCCCGCATGATTGTTATATTTGACAGACTGATAAAGCGACATGACGGTTCATTCCAGTTTTACTTTGTCCACTTCACAAAGGCATCTATATTCAAATTATATGATAAACACACGACGTAATAGAAAAGCTCAAAGTAGACAAGATATTACCAATAAATAATAATATAATTATAAAATATTAATTTAATAGCTTCGAATGGTTGGCTCCCGTAGCGTGACATGACGGTTGCGATTACGTCTTGAATTCTAGGTTTAAGTTTTTCCTTAATGTAACAAACGAACAAGCAAATTAGGAAGTATACGTAAAAATGTGGATTCAAATCTACAGTTTCATGTAGGAAAATATTAAAGTAAGGTAGTATTCATAAAGTGTTCCTTGCCACTAACAATGGTCGAGCTCAGTTTTAAAATTTACAAAATGTGAGACAATTTATGTTATTATGTTAAAAACTGTGTCGTCCTTTAAAATGTTAAGATGCGGTTAACTTCTAAAACCTTGGAAGTTGTTGTTGGATAAGACTTTCGTAGTCGTTACAACTCGAAATTAACTCACTTGGCAAATTGTTTTACACACTTGTCGACCCTCGTCAGCAAACAATAAATTGTATCTGATATAAATTTCATTATCGCATAACAATCGGTCAGGGCTGTCAGTGAGGTGGGCATGAATGGCCTGAATTTTATACACGAACGATTATAATCATTTTATGTTGAAAAAATTGAATAAAATGTATTCAACTTTTATTAAAAATAAATAAATGGTGAAATACTATTTTATTATGCATATTTCCTAAGTAAAATAATAAATTATTACCATAAAAGAAAATTATTAAGCGAATCTATTCAGATATTTATGAGTTTTGTAAACTCGTTAATACGAAAAACATGTTTTATGTACCTATTGTTTCAAACTCATATATTATTCTTTTTGTTTATAAAATATGCTGACAGGTTACATACAATACTACTACATACAATATAGTTATATATATTTAAAGAGCAAACAGTAAATAAAATATTTATTTTCTAACGACATATTTCTAAGGAACTGTCAGCCCTGATATTGGTTAAAATTTAAGTATGATTCAATCAGAAGTATACCGTCGCATTGATTTTTAGGCATTACCATTTTACTTAACATTGATAGGTACTAAAACGGCATCATATTTCGTACTTTTATCGATCTATGGATTTATAAGGATTAACGGGTTATTGCAAACAAAAGAACAAATCACAATAATTTGATTTATGTCTGTGTTTCATTTATATCGGAGATAAAAACATGTATAATGTATTGTTTTTTTAAGAATTATTACAATGTTTCTTTATTAAATTAAATTTAGTAATTTTATCTTTAATACAGTAGTATATTATAATACATTATAAGTATATGATATATGGGCTACCATGTACTAGCATAAAATGTTGCTACTAAATAAGTTAGTGATCTATATAGAAAGTGATTTTACGGAAGTAATATAAGATAAAGATTTTATTTTATTTACTTATGTATATAAACAGCAATCATATACATAGTAATATAAACCCACTAGGTAGAAGGTGGTGATTCTCGTCCATACCTAAGAATAATTTAAAATAAAAATATATTATAACATTTAAATATTAATTATTAACATTACGTAAGCTGTTATAAAACGTTAGTAATTTATATGATTACTTGAAATACTGTTTATAACTGTTTTGTAAGTGAAATTATGAGATATTTTGTTTACATTGTTGTTAATTAATTATCTAATTATAATAATGGTATCAAAACGTAGTAACTATAATGTTAATTTAGAACATCAATAAAGCCTCTTATTTTCAATTGTTATGATACACGAATACGATTAAATGTTAGACAAAGGGGCTTTATGCTTAAATTCTCATGTGGTAAGGCCTCAGTCACTTAATCTGGGCAAGGCTTAGCGGCCGCTCTTCTACTGACTCACATTAATTTATTGTCTTTGTGCTTTGCTGTATAAGTGTAAGCTAAACTTATAAAAGCTTTTGTCTCATAAGAGCTCTCTGTAGAATAGGAGATTACGCTCATATAGGTCCGGGCCTTTTTGCTTAGCTTAGTGTGTTCGATTTCTTTATAAATAATCTAATTACGCTTCTCCAAACAAATTGTTCAGTTATTCGGTCGACAAATGAAGCAATCAATCAATTAAAAGTTTGGCTCACTCGCGCTCATACATGATAGAGTTCTGAAGAACAGAGACGATTGTATTTCCTCAAAGTTCTTGATTAGTGACACCCCGAAATATTCGCCGACTTGACATTGTATTGTTATGATATTAAGGATAAATTACACCGACACGATTGATGTGTTTGTTCTATAAAACAACACATACATAGAACATTTATTGATTAGTCGTTTAAAACGAGCAAATATTAAATATTTTGCATTTTCATGTTATAGTTATACCACTTCAAGCACAGTACACTACCGGTCTAGTTGTTTAGCACAGCACCCTAACGCGGATTCGATCCTAGCATGAGTCAAATATAGGTATTCAAACTGCTACTTTTCTGTGCTGTCTGGATTTTTTATATACATATATTTGTTAGTATATATTAAAAAAAAAAGTAATTTAGTTGTTTTGTATAAGTCTTATATTCATAGTATAGAAGTTCTGATTTGCTTGGTAGTAGATAATGGTCACTGATGTTTCTTGTGTTATTCTTACCTTCGCTATAGAAAAAATAGCCTGGTTAGCTCTTATTTCATTTATTTTCCAATCTAATATAATTTTATGCAAAATCAATGATAGTACAAATCAAAGTTTGTAATAGACAAGTTTTTATGCGTGTAACCGAATCTGTATCTGAACAATCGAGTTGAGACTTCAAATTCGCCACGAGTAAAGTACATGCCACTTAGGAAATATGAGAAGGCTATAACTTCCTTAAATGAAGGACGGTCGGATCAGAATGGCCGCCCGTGCCCCCGTCGGGGAACGTAATGGAAGTGACAAGGGTTTCTCAAAATGATGGAAGGAATGCCAAGGGTTTCACTGGAGAGTCCCATTTTATGACTCCCCACTGGAGATAGGTATCACTCACTCGTTTACTTCGACTTTGTGTATATCTCAAATGTTTATAGCTTTCGCAATCGACTACGAACGTACTAGTAACTTGGCGACACGCAGCTGATAGCTTACGAGTAATCCCAACATGTCGTCCCAAGATAGCTCAACCTTCGTGAAATTTATTTGTCCCAGTTGTAGTACATATAAAACCATGCATTCATAAGGTAAAACTTTTCCAAGAATATTGCTTCTTCAAATAATATGGAAATGTTACGTACTACCTATGCAACGTAGTAGAATAGGTGACAGGTTTGTACTTATGATGCGTCGCAATTTTCAGCTTGTATTACTTACAGTTGTCGTATATTTTCTCTTTGTAGTTAAACTTAATTATGAAACGACTTCGGGAATAAGGATGTTATAATTGTTTTCTGTAGATCACGTGATATTGTAGTTATCATCTGTGCTAATACTGAACCTATTTTCGTTTAACAAGCTTTAAGTTATTCAAAATTCTAATAAAAAAAATCAATATGATAATTTTCTCTACTGTATTTGGATGGCCGAATGTTTTTTGTATTAGTTGCTCTTACGTTACTGAAATGACTTTATAACTTTTGAAAAGGAAATTATGTATTTAAACAAAAATAATACTAATAGTATACCATGATACAAATATTTTAAGATATAAATCCTTACTAATATTATTAATGCAAAAGTAACTCTATCTGACTGTTTCGCTTCACGCCATAACTACTAGACCGATCTAAATGAAATTTGGTACAAAGATATTCTAGACCCTGAGAAAAGACATATTTTAATATTTAAATAAAGGAATCCAATTCTAATTTCGTGAAAAAAATCAGAACAGTCAGTTTTATCTAGGGAACCGCAGTCTCGACGCTTTGTGTCGGGGACTTATTTATGGATTACGACTACGATATATGGAGATAACCCACTGTGGACCTGAACACAAACTAATATATTTCCTGTATTTATGCACATAGAAATATATTTTTACACATGTTACATAGCTTATTAATACGTGTAAACACGTATAAAATTTATATCATATAATACATTATAGAAAAAATATTATATAATAGAACTATTCTTTTTTATTGTTTGTTTAATAGTTAGAGTTGTTCATATAAATAATTATTGAAGTATAGATGAAGTAGTGTATACTCGTGTAAATCAAGTTTATTAATGAGATATAACTTTTTCATACAAATTGATATAAAACGTCATTTCTCTCTCTCCATCCTTCTATGCATCTGTGACGCAAAAAAAATGTAAAAAAAATATTCATCTATTTTTTATTCTTCCACATTTTTAATAAACAGTAATTGATCGTGTCTTATAATTGTCTACCATATAAAATATGAGTTTAATATAAAATTTCTCAAACTGATACTCAACGATAGAAAGAAAAGTAATTATTTCGTTGTTTTCAACCCGTTAATCCTATGGTCGTAGTTTGCGTCTACGCCTTAGGCAAGGAGTAAATGAGCCCATTGTCCTCCGCTCGAGCCCAACCCGGTTAGACAATCCCCATTGTCGTACTCACGTAATCCTAATTTTTTTGTGATTTCTTTCCTCGTTTAATTTTATTTATATGGATGATAATGTTTCAATTTCAGTTAACAATATATGTTGATGGGCTACCAGTAGCGGACGATACGATAAGTATGAGATAGGATTAGTTAGCTCATTGTGATAAATTTAGCGAGAATTAAACACGACGTTTTCTCCAGGACCGCGTGGTGTTCTCCTGACATAAAAGGTTGCATAATACGTAACGATAGGGTTACTAGCTCCTAATACTTAATAATAGACCCCCATTCCCCATTTTGCTGGTTACATACACTTCGATCAATGAACTGTATAACTCTAATAAGTCGGTAAAAATTTATAGTATGTTATTGACAATACAAGGGTCTAAGAGGGTGTAATAGAGTGCAATGGTGCGATGACCTTTTTCGGTAGGAAGTAGGGATAAATCTATTAAAATATCCCTTTGCCTATCGCAGTGAATGACCCAACTTTTAGATATCCCTGGCATTTAATAGTTCGGTATAAGTAAATCACCCTCGAGCGACGTAATGATATTTTTTTGCTTATAGTGTATAATGGAACAAATAATAAATAGCTCCGGACATATTACACAATTCAATAAAGTAAGATAGATTTTTTAAGAACACGGAAAAATATCCTAACTAGGTGCTTATAAAAACAAATATTTGTATTTAAGGGGATTTGAAACTGACATCATTAATCGAAAAAGAAACACAGTGTAGAACCCCTACACAACTAAGGTTTTTAAGTAATTAACGTAAAAGTAATTCTAGACAATTCATATAGCACTATAGTAGTAACAAAAGTTAAACAGGGTTTATGGGTACTATATAACTGATATAAATATTTATTTTTGTAAATACATACATAAATGTTCGTAGAAAACTCCTAGACAGATATAAACAATAATACTGATAATTTTTGTACCGTGCGAGAATTCGAACCCGCGGAACTAGTGGTGTGCTAAACCTTTAAACCATCGAGGACGTTTATTAATTTGTGTTTAGATCATTATATAATACATAATCTACATATAGTATGGAAGTAAACACAGCCATAAAGATAGACGACACAAGTTAGTACCTGAATTTATATAAATTATAGAGAAACAAAATTATCGTCATATAGATAAATTAGCTTTGGTGTTATTTTATTTATTTATTTAATTCAGGCTACATGGCCCATATTATAAATACCTTATAGACTAACATACATAAGAAATAATAATAAAATATGTAAAATAAAATTGTCTCTATGGTCACGGCACTGACGACGGCAATCTGCCACGGTAGCGCCGATAGACCACCCCCTTCGGCCAGTAGTCCTCCTTCATGAAGGTGGGCAGCATATTGGTGGGGACCAGGGCCACGAACGCTTTGAAGCTCGCGTTGTGGCTCGATTCCAACTACGTCACCCTCAATGTTATGACAGTGTTTCTAATAATCTTATATGTTTCGAGACAAATATATGGATAGAACTCTAAATTGACATTTAATCAGAATCAATTGCCTCACATAGCTTAATTTCGGGTCATTGGCACGTACCGTAGATCTTAACCATATACATATAAAATAAAACTAGAACAAAATAACTGTCGATTTATTTATTTTATTATAGTTTTATTTTATATGTATATAGATAAAAGTAAGTAATAGAAGAAAAAGACTAGGAATACGAAGATTTATGTATCAACGAATGTCAAGAAGTTGGAGTATGTACAACATATACAATAACAACAACTATAAATTTAAATACAAATTTAGATTATAAATACTTTTGTGATTGGCCAGTGAAACATTTTTAAATTCATGTCTTTCAGTACTTGTAAAATATGGTTTTAAATAGTAACACATTTTATGTGATACTTCTATTTCTTTCTGTATACTATTTTATTCGAGAATTTTATCCACGCCTTTATGTGGAAAGTTTTTCAGTTTCAAGCTTAAGCTTTCCGTGTTCTGTCTTTCCGGTTCATTTGTCATCCATTTTTCAAGCACTTACTATTCTCCGATCGAACTGAAACTTTGTATATGTATGTAAGTTTATAGTGACAACCAGCTGGTCATTTAATAGAAATGAAGAATACCCATAGGAACATTGTAATAAAACCACTTCGAGTACATTGCTTTCAATACATGAAGTTACAAGACACAGTATGAAAAAACATAATACTGCCTTTGTTATAAATAAATTCTTTATATTATATCATAGATAAGAGAATATTACATGATTATAAAGAACTGATAGAGCACGCGTTACACGAATGGTGTTTGAGGCCATTTATTGGATACTTAAGCTAGTCTGCCACTATTGTAATTAAAAAAAAATCCTAGCATGCAACCTCATTGGCGTTTCAATTTTTATACAATACGGAGGAGGTACCATCAAAAAGTCACATAAAAAGTGTGAATTGCCTGAGATTGCTGTGACACTATGAACTAACACATAAAGTCGATTTTATAGCAACACGAAAACTGTACTCGTAAAGTTGAACACTTGAAGATGCGCAAACACTTGTCTAGAAAGTGAATTTTTAACCAGCAAACATGGACATATCGTTTAAAACTCAAATGAAAAGCTTTTCCCTTAATACGACACAACAAGAAGATAATAATTTGTACATAGGTAATACTACAGAAATAGACATCAATTTTACGAAATAAAATCATTATTATATATATATATATATATATATATATACTTCTATATATAATATATAAAAATACTTCTACTAAACTAGCGTAAGTTTAGTAGAAGTAATTTTATCTATTCATATAAATAAAATTGGAGTGTCTGTTTGTAATATTCAAAATCAAGTAATATCAAGTAGCTGATGTAATAAGGAGTAACTTAGGCTACTTTTATTTTAGAAAATATAGTTAAATTTCACGCGGACGAAGTCGCAGGTACAGCTACTTGATAAATATAGAGACAGATATTGTATGAAATGTTTATTAGGATTAGGTATATAAAATTGTGTACTCATGAATTATCCGCTATGATATAGATTCACTCTAAAGGTTATATACCTTATTATTTATTTATTGGGTATGGAATCCAAAAGATGTTCAAATTCCTTTGTAAAAAGGAGAAAAAATTGATTGTAACTACTATATATCATTACCGACAAGAATCTTTGAACCCGAGTTAACCGTTTTCGTCTATTTATATATACGGCATTTTTATGTTACATATTTTATAAATAAATATATTACCCATAGTAAACTGGGACACTAGGGTAATAAAAAATAATGCCCCATGAAGTGTTTATAAAAAAGAAAAATACAATATTGTTTTATAAAATGCTAAATAGATACCTATCTATAGTACCTATAGTACCTACTATATACGCGATTGAAAATGATAAGGGTGTTCATAAATTTACTGAAATACCAGATGTACAATCGACTTCCTGGATGTATTATAAACAGCATTAACAACAGAAAAATAGGTATTGATCTTTTAATCGATTTAACATTTTTATGTTGTGTAATATATATATATATTACTTATATATATTATTTATAAATAAAAGTAGATAAAACCCATCAGAATCCAAGCGCTGGTTTTTACGACTACTGTTTAAACAAGTACCAACTCGTTTAAACAGCCAGACAATATTTTTAAATAATATATAGTTTAAATATGTTTAAATATGTACCGATATTCTAAGGTATGCAATGTACAACCTGTCTCTGAAGTTTTATTAGTATTATAAGTAGGTGTTATTAGATTATTAATCTGTGCATACCTACCTATAAATACAATTGGAGTGTTTGTTCTAATATTGAAATAACCGTTTTTACTACATGCATATGAATATAAATACGGTACATACAACAAAATAACATTTTTTACAATTTTTGTCTGTCTGTCTGTCGGTCTGTTTGTTCTGGCTAATCTTTAAAATGGCTGGACCGATTTTGACGGGACTTTTTTTGGCAGTTAGTTGATATAATAAGAAGTAACTGAGACTACTTTTATTTTAGAAAAATAAAGTTAAATTTCACGCGGACGAAGTCGTGGGAACAGCTAGTTACAAATAAAATACTAATTCCTTACTTTACTATTTACTAATAAATAACTAATTCCTGTTTGATTTAATTGAATATTTACTCAGACTTTTACTGTTACTCACTCATTGCCACACATAGATCGTGTTCGTTTAACGTAGGTGGTAGATTTACTTTACTATTATTTCCATGAAAATCCTATCTTCAACATTATATTACTATAACAATGGAGATCCACTCTATTACGTAAGTATCTATAGACTCGAGGTCCAAGCAATGTTCTGCTAACAATGTTTATCTTGCATAGATATATAATATATCAAGTAAGCTTCAAGATTTTACGTATTATAGTACAATATTTTAGTTCTTAGGTACAAATTGAATAGGAAGTTCCTGTATAGAATGTAGTTAATTGCATAAATCTATATTTCATAAAAAAATAATACATTTATGTACTAAGAACGTCTCGGATATGCAGTGATTAAAAAAATCGAAAATATATTTATGTCTGTATCCGCATCACGTTACTGCTCAAAGTCTATGCTGCCAATTAAGTTATGGCTTCATTATGTAATGTTTTCCATATTTTCAATAAAGTTAACCCATAAATTAATAATATAATTGCCAATTAATTGTTTTATTATAGGGTTTCTAAGAATAAGTTAAGTAAGAATGTACAAAAGTTATGTAGTTAAGTAAGATATGTACAATGCTAAGTTGCGTATTTTGGAGTATATCTTTCAACTAAATATAAATATAGTTACAGTGAATCAGATATTAAAAATATATAAAGATAATAAGCTTCTGTCATAATCGTCCATAAGATATATCACTATTCTTGAATCAACAATGAAGAATTCGTTCCGTTTGTTCTTAAGATGTTTGTGGAAAATCGTTATATTTCAAGCAAAAGCGTAACGGGTAGCTAGACACAATTTTACGAAATTCTTTAGGCCGACGGCATTCTCATTTTAGAAAGTACACAACAGATTGGACGTCAACTTTTCCTCTTTTTCTAGTGACAAACAGTACGATACAAAGAACTCGCATCTCTCTGGATGAAGAAATTTTTTCTACCTGCAACACTTTGATATTAAAAATACTCTTGCTGTGACAAATCCATGTTATCTTGTTAATATCTTGGTTACTACCTATTACCCGAGACTCCGTCTACATTTTTGAGATAGATAATTCAATATATGCCCACCCACGTAACCTATATTAAGTGTGGATGTATGAATGTGTAAGGATAAATATTCAGATACTTCATTCTATATATAATCACATAATAACACCTATCAATTAGTCATATATATATATATATATATATATACATGTATATATAGAATACAGAATTGACTTTAAAAAAAAACAGCATCGTCACGTATCTCTTCTACTTATAATTGTTTTGTTTGTTTACAACTCAATTATATGCCCCTGAACAAAAAGAGAGATAAATTGAAATTGTTTCATTTAATGCAAATTGGATTGATTGTTACAGTCAATTTGAACAGTCGCACAAATCGTTGTCTATTAGTTAATTATTCGATGGTGAAATAAACCCCAATAAATAACATTTAAATTTTTTATCCAAATTACCGTTTGTGGACGCAAGCGAGAGGTAGGCAATAATAAGATAAAATTGTCGTTCTCCGGCGAATTGCCTATAAAATGTGGACAAAATGTACGCTTGATGATCATTTTATAACAATTTTTGATTGTTTTCGGACAATTAATGTAATAAAAGTGCGTTTATATAAATAATTTAAAAAATTACTTCATTATGTTGTTTATTATAATCTAGTAATGTCCAGTGCTGTACAGTAGAATTATAGGATGTATCACTAAACATCTTCATGTAATGTAACGGCGATCAGACCAGACCACCCAACATATAAGGCAAGAAGGTATCAGGAAATATACCTGCATCAAGTGAGCACTCCAATTCATGGCACTATGTACTCATTACCTTTACTTTAAAAATCATATACAAGAATTTATTTAACTAACATCTACAATAAAAGATATGTATGTCTTGTGCGATTACAAGACACATTAATAATTAATTCTTAAGTTAAGAATAGTTATCTTTACAAAATTGTTTTTTGGGTCTTCCGCCAGCGACTTAACAACGCCAAGATTTGACAAACAATTAAAGAATAATAACAAATAGAACATTTGTACAGTGCTAAAGCATTTATAATAAAGCAGTTAAATATATTAAGTGCATGGAGTACTCCAGCGATTTTTCTTTCATTTCCAAAAACACTTTAATTATTCAATATTTTTATATAAAACGTTAGGAGACAAATATGCAAGATTTTAATATGTACAAGAATAAAGATTATTGCCCATACCTGAATTTTAGTATTATAAAGTATACATTCAAACACATATGTGATTGTGTATATTAGATTTTATACAAGTGAAACCACATTGACATGTTTCATAGAAAAATAGTGATTTTAATTGAAACTGCGAGATTTATTTTTTATATCGGATATACCGCCATTATACACACAAGTCCGGATTTCCTTAGCGTATACAACTTAGTTGAACTAAGTTATGGAGGTACTTATTATATAAAAACAAGTCGAGTGGATGTGGATTGCAGTGAGACGCGGCGCGTGCAGTGGCATAAGGTAGGATCGTGACGCCCAGCTCCGTTTCGTGCTATCCACAACCATCTCTCGCTGACACGCGACATGTCTACGTGACTGCGCAGACAGCACCACTAATCTTGCTTCCGAGATATGAGTTGGTACATGATAATATATCAGTCTGCCAACTTAATGGATTATAGTTCATTTTTGTTCAAAGTACATGTCCCGCTTTAGGTATTATGTAGGCACTAAATTTATGAAGGGTCAAATAGTTTAGTTATTCGATCCAAGTCACGTCCACCATACTAAATCTCTAATTCAACTGTTTTCGTGTCGTCTTTATATCGATGACGAAAAGACTAGGATAAAGTGAGAAATAAATGGTGTCGAAATGTCGAACCGGGCCGTTTTTGTATTCAAACTTTGGCACTAAATCAAAAACTACTTTCACAACTGCGCATATAACTACGCCCGAGACATGTTGTGTTATGGCCATAAATATTTTTTTGTTATGTTACCAATCCATAGACCAAACACCATTAAACATTCTACCATAAACAATTTATTTCATCTTAGATCCAATCAACCTCATCCCAAAGATGGCGGCACTCTTCAATAAAAGCTAGTGAATGTAGTTTTGTATTTTGATTTGGACACAAATCCTCAGAACGGCGAGGTCGCTCCGTGAAGCCTGTGAAGGTACCAGAAACCTTCTTCACTTCTAGGAAGAAATTGGCTTGGCTCTATACGCACAACGGCCCAAACAAGAGGTTAAAAGCGGATACAACTCAACGTAAAACAAAACAAAACCATACAATATATACATGTGTAACATGTGTATATCCATACAACGTCATCAATATCTGTGTATATTCTTCTGATTTACTTAAGTTGAATCAATAAAAAAAACTAAACAGAGCTTGTAATGTAGACATTGTAATCAGCAGAGTTTTTTATATAAGATTGCATATATACTTACATATGTATTTGTAATATATACAGAAATACGACAATTAACATAAATAATCGCCTATAATCATGAATGCAACTGGTTGAATTATGTATTTGAATAAGGAACGTAGACAATCTGTTACTTTAAACGTATAAATGCAAGTGTTAGTAACATCAATCGTTCGTGATGTCGAATCTATCAATAATATTGGTAACTTAAGGATATTTCTCTCGTTAACTAAGTTTAGACAGTTAGCAGAAGGAAGTGGTGGCCTCCAAACTTCAAGTCAACCGTCCGAAATGAGTTATTTGCTTAACGGATATTGAATTACATCTTACACTTATAAATAAATTATATAGTCGTAATATTTACAAAAAAGCTATCTTTTTAAACCAATCTCTTTATATAAAATATTTGGATTTCATGTATGTATGTGACATTTAAAAGTACTTAATGCATTGACTTACACATTATACGATTAGATATAGTTAAACAAAATAGAAATAGAAGAAAATAGTTTATTGATGAGACTGCTTTCTAAAGGACCGTTAAAAAAAAGATTATATGATTATTCAAAAGTGCTCATATTTAGTTGATGTCTAATGCATTTGACATTATTCATCTCTCCGTACGGATACCGCGAATTAAAGAGCAAAGCAAGTATACCAGAGGAAGTATGCCGTGAATGCTGTGTGACGATTTTTCGTTGGACAGTCTATTGACGGTAGTTGAACAAACTGCTGACACCTATCGACATTGAAATCACTGTACTACGGTCAGCTCGTGACCACGGGCTAGTGCAACTGGCAAGACCTTACATTGCATGTACTGGATGTCGTACAACTATGTGAGTGTGTTAGACATATGCATGTACATACATACCTGACAGAAATTATATTGATATAGTTTAATAAAATCAATTTCGTGGTCTAGTGATAAGACAAAAAATATTGAAGTGGATACTTTGTCTTGTATTAACTTCAGTAAAGCTAGGAAATAAATCCAAAAAATTTAAGTGATATTTACATTGTTAAATTAATAAAATATATCAAAGATTACAACGAACAACTAGTTGGCTAAATACAAAATCAAATGCTACGAATAATTTGAAAACGTTTTTCTACGATTCCAAGACTTTGTGCAATCACCTCAAATGACTCAGAAGGAATTTTACCATTCAATGTGGGAAAAAGCGAGAATATTAATACCTATCTGTGTCAGGGAATTTAATATTTGACGGAAAACAAGAAAGAGGGAAAAAT
Source organism: Achroia grisella (assembly GCF_030625045.1). NCBI lineage: Eukaryota > Metazoa > Arthropoda > Insecta > Lepidoptera > Pyralidae > Achroia > Achroia grisella. The sequence goes on along the minus strand of NW_026713045.1, from coordinate 13,958 downwards.
TCCGCATTTGAATTTCATGTGTGATATGAAATACATATTCTGAACATTTGGATTACGGGTTATTAAGTAGATATTCGATAAAAATATGTCCACAAATATACATGAATAAATATCTGTAGGTAAACCGAATTAAGAGCTTATGAAGAACTACGCTATATTAAGTAGAAATAATCTTTATTCAAATAAACTTAATATAATTTTCTACAAAAACATTAGTATTATTTATAAATTCTTTAAAGGTTTATTTTATAATTTATTGTAGTCTTTAGTATCACAGAACTTAAAGTTTAACCAGATGTCAAATCGGGGTTTTCATTGACTGTATGGTAGTAAATATAAACAATGTTCAATCAATTGTCTAATTTTGTCGCTTGGAAGTTTTACTCTAGGAAGACGAACAAAGTCACTTGTAACAACTATAAAAACATTTAAGTTTTGTATTTTAGGGAATAAAAATAGAACATAAATTTTGAAATAATCTTTTTTAAAAGATTATTTCAAAATCAAGAGTTACTTTTTAATATTGTTTATTTAGTAATACAATAGTATGTAGTTGACTTTTCTTTAGTATAAAAAATATTTTGTGATGTGAGTTTATAATTACTAAATTAATGTAAATATTCGAGTATGAGTTCGAGATGTGAAGAAAATCGTAAAAATTACTGTTCATATTAAACTTTAGCCTTACATATTTTTAATCTTACTCAACGTACTTAAACTACTGTTTTGCAAATATAAAGTCACTAGTCTTGGTATAAAAATATTGTAAGTACGATTTCGTAAAATTAATTAAAACTTAAAAAAAAATATTTTTGAACAAAGCGCAGTTTTTATGTAGTTTACGATCTTCAATTGTCTTACCTAATTTCTTTAGTATACTAGGTAAGTACATATATATAATGGATACGTAAAGTCATGTTTATGTCAGTTTATTGCCCAGCTTGAAATAGCTATTGTGACAGAAGCTTCATTATTTAAACAGGGCAACATTATCGTATCTCAAGGCATTAGCAGGGACATTAACACGCTAACAAGCAATACTTGTGTGTCTCCTCCAAATCGCTTACTAATTTATGTTCTAACTTTAGACACACGTGTGGTCTATTGATTTTGTTTAATATTGATGTAATAGTAATGTTTATAAAGTAGGCAGGTGTGTTCAAACTAAAAACAACTCTAAATAAGTTAAAAATGTTTAATCGAGATAATTAATTTTTTTTACTTTTACTATCTATAATTTTTGACTTAATAACAAATAATATTTATATTACTATTAACATTGAAAATAAGGGTAGATTTTAATAAGATATTTTCAATAATATCTATGATTTAATATTCTTAAGTTTAACTATAGGTTAACGTACAGTATTGTAGTTCGATACGTTTTTGTTAATTATAAATTAAAAAAAAAAGATTAGTACAATGCGGACTTTTCCTAATTGAGAGATTTCAGCCTGTCAACTTTTAGAATTCCTGAAAGGTAACAAAAGTTTGTTAATGGAAAATCGATTTAAAGATAAGATGCTACATCGATGAGTGTAGGTAACCGGTACAGAGACCCTAATATAATGTATTAAATTCTAAGAGCTACAAAATTTTGTGCAAAGAATATGTGAAATAAATTTTTGAAAATTAAAAGATAAGTCTTCAATGATAATTGTGAAATATGTCATAGAATATGAGATAAATATTTTACATAGTTCTAAAATCGCATATAGAACCATTTCGATTAATATTAATAATTGACTTCAACCTCAAAATAGATCAGACTCTTAAAAGCTCTTTCTATTAAAAGCTATTTCATCACCAAAAACAAAATTTTTGAAATCAATCGATTTTATTACGTAAAATTTAACTTCATAATTTAACTTTAAACTACGGTAATTATGTACCACCTAAATAACAATTATAGTGAGAGGTAATATAAACTTTGCGAATCTGGTCCTGCAAAAATGACAAAAGAAATATTTTTATTGGCAAGAAAATACGCAACTACTTCTACTTAAACTAACTACAATTTCCAGATTAAAAAATTATATTATTTTGTTGCCAAAATAGCCAGTACTTTTGTACATTTCTTTGCCAGCACTGACCATATTGTCAATTTTTATTATTTGTTACAATCAATTCGACTTAGTAAATGTGGCCAATACAAATAACTTATCCCTTCATTGAATCTTTCATAGTAGAATGTGTACTATTAAACCAAAACCCTGTTTCTAGTTGATATGAAATAACATGTTACGCTTCAATTTGGAATTATCGCGCCGTAGCAGCCGACTCGTTGCTTTCGCTCGCTTATTTGCATTTTATTCCTAGGAAATTAAGATTCGCCAAGCGCGCACACCACTTCCAGTAGGTACTCTGTGCAATTTCCATCCGTTTCAAATAAGCAGAGATATTTCCCATTACATATGACGTAATTTATTTCAAGAAACATCCCTGCTAAATTTAATATACGAGTTCTCAATTGTGTAGGTTTTTAAATAAAACCTAAATAATTACGAAAGCCAGATATTGTGCAAAGAAAATGTAAGTTATTTTTAAGGTATTGGCTTAATACATAGATACATAGCTCTACCTACAACTTATATTTACTTCTGTGGCCTAAATATTTACTTCTGTGGCCTAATTTTGTCTTACATCATGTTTCATTTGTTCTATTCTTACTAGTCAAAACTAAACATTAATAATATATATTTAACAAGTAGTATTAATATTATTTAAGCAAAGATATGTCAACTATATAACAGCAGAGGAAGTATATGATTATTGAGTTAATTAATGATGATTTCAGTAAGAGTGATATTATGTCCGCGTATTTAATATTCGAAATGTAAATATTGTTTTTTATCTGCTCATTATGTGCCTACATTGAGTCATTATATGTTTGTGAGAATTAATATAAAAGTAACGTAACTTTTATTCCATTCTATTTGTATCTATCTAATAGAAATTCGAATTCATGTACTATTTCGTACACGTTTAGTTATCTAAGCGTGGATCACATTGCCAAGTATTATCATATATCTTCATTAAAAATTCTCAACATAAATGTGTTCATTTATAAAATTCGATTAAATTTGTTTTTTTTAGGATCAAGGATTTTATTTTCGTTTAGTATGTGGAAGAATTTATATAACAGTTTAATATTCATTGTGAGTAAACAAATTATACTGACATAAATTATGCATCTTATAGAACAACCTATCTGCGACTGCTTTAACTCGGACTTTTATAATAGAAACGGAAGCGTTCAACTAAACGGTCAACTAAGTGAATTAATTTTCAGTTCGTTTGAAAACTTCTACGTATAAAGTGAATGTTTTAAACGTAGCTAACGCAGCAAACTGGGCATACACAACGTGGATTAATGCCGTGTCAATTACACTTCGCTCCCTGAACGAAATGTGAAAGTTATTGGGTAATGGACCAAACTAAAAAATATTACGGTAAAATTATATAATCATTTATTTTAGGCGCCACACTTTATGATAAAGTTATTTCAAATCACTATTTGATGTACTCCACTTTATATTTATTCCATACACTATCCAGATATAAATATGTTTATACGTATCTATCATGTTATTATATTTTAATAGACACAATAAAATTGAATAGCTTTATAATAATATGCTAGACTGCTAGATATTTCAAACTTATATCTAATATTTATATATTATGAAATTTACTTTATAGAACTCTCATTATGAAGTTAACTAATAGTCATAGCGATGTTTATAACATGGCTAACATTATATTTATTATTTATAACTTAACATATTTCTATAGATACACTCTTATAACTGAAGTTATACTAAAATAGCCAATATTTTCTCCCATCAAAATGCCTTCGAGTACAAGAGTTAATGGGTTTGCGTGGGCGAAACCATGGTATATAGCTACCAAATAAAGAAACAGTAACTAAATTAGAAACTAATTGTAAAGGCTTTTGTTCGGAACAACATAACACAGTGTGACACAGATTTTATTTTAGTATCTATTTGCGGTAATTTATTGATCGCTCAGAAGCACTAGAACTGTCTGTGTAAATATAGGAATCGAATAGAATATGTTAATTCTTAAAATCTCTAACTCGAGAAAAATAACAATCAATAATATTTATAATAAGTATCTATTAATTTATAGAATTAGGGCGTAGACTTTGCACAATGTCATCTATATGAGTTCCTTTGTCTCATCTGTTAACTGTCCATATAGGCTGTCGTTATAAGCTATGTACTGATTGAAGGTTACGATATATCGATAGGGTTTTTTATAACCTCTATATATATTTGTTGTTTTTAATTTTTTTACTTATAATTGCTCGGTTACTGTATATATTTACGTTTGATTTGCGATTGCTTTCGAACACAAATAGATACAGAATGGTAAAAGAAAGAAGAAAGAGAAGAGAAGAAAAAATAAACAATAATTAGATTGGATGCAACGTAATTTCACTAAAATGGTTGAAACGTAGTGCAAGTTCATGTAGGTATATATGTAGTTGACAATTGCTATATACCATTAGCTGAAGTCGTCATCTTCAACATCATCAACCCAAAACACTGAATTGATGAATATAATATTTTTGGTATTATTATTATGGAGTAATATATTATGTTTTAAAAACTGGAGTACAGTATTACAAGTAAATCACGAATAAGCACTTCCCAAAGGGACTCTGCGGTTTTTCCCTGGGGCAAGGCCTATTTACTTGCGAAATTTCAACTTCCCACGCTTTGTGATGCTGAGTTTAGTCTTAAAATAAAATAGTTTATTTTATGTAACCGAAAATGCTTGTATTAATTATATATCAAAGTAGAATTCTAAACATACAACATGCAATTAAAATAATACTTTTTATGTTATGATAAATAATTATAATTAGCTTAATTATGTTATATGCTTATATGAAGCGTTTGTCTATGCGTCGCAGAATTAAATGTTATTAATGTCATTCAATTGTATGCAGCGATAATTTTATATACTTGATTATATTTAAGTTTTTTATATAGACATCATTGATTAAATTATTATAAGTTTAAAAAGAAAAATTATGTTATGTGGTATATTTTTGACATACCTAATAGTCCAAGAAAATTTAAACCATGATGTGCCCAGTTTTGGCGCAATATATAAAAATAAGCCCGCAAATATACCTATCAATTATAATATTCAGAAAGATTTTGATTTAAGTTGATGGGAAAGGTATGAAAAAATTAAAAAAAGGGTCGGAAACCCACATTTTTCAATATAACTCGATAATGATAAGAAATATGACAAAATGTTTCAAAAATGTTTAAAAGTTGTAAAGTAAAACAATCGGCACAAAACAGGTACTTTTAATTTTTTTCATTATCTGTCCATTTTTAGTCCAGTAAATTTTAAATTAAAACATTATTAAATTATTTTTTATCACTTATTTATATATTTCGCCAAAACTGGTCACATTATGGTTTGATCAATATTTTCTTGGACTATAAGAAAGGCTTTAACAATATTAAATACGACAAGTGAAAACCAAAAATTTAATAATGAATTCTTTTATAAACACTTTTATCAAGATTAGTAGAATTTACAGCATTAATGGAAGCGATAAAAGTTACCCGGCACGTGCTGATGGCTCCAGAAGTATTGATGTGACCGTCTTATCACTCTCTCAAAGCCTATTTACTACCAGCCCGTCTTTTAGCACCATAAGATCTTTTTTATCTTTAGTGCCCGCCATAAATGCATATATAAGGAATAGTTTTATTATTCTACAGCAGACCATAACTCCTTAGTGATAAAGAGTTCCCCCTCATCTATGTTATTTACACGGCTTGATTGATAAAGATTAATATTCAGGCGGGTGGGGTCGACAAATCCCGCAATGTTTCGTCTGTAATGTTCCCTTTCCCTTTACCTTCTGGAATTGCAGCATAAATCTCTGTCTAAGATGGATACTTTGCTTCACATTACGTTTCAGGTCTAAATTACGAGATTCGTTAATAGAAACACATTATTTTTTTAATTGCGATTTTTATTCTATATATAATTAATATTTGGAATTGACATTGTACAAGTATGTTATAAATATAGTGTTTTCATTGCATAAATCGTATTGTGTTCCGAAATTTTCTACAATTCTAATGTAAGTCTACTAGTTTAAAAACAATATAATAATATTATTCTCTGGTAAGACGTACTGGTTAGACTTTTGACATCATAACATTGATCTTTATACTATAAAAAATAAAATAAATAAATTTAAAAAATCCTGTCATGTCCATTTTGTTATTACAAATATCCACATTAAAAGTGATTATAAAGTTTAACTATACGAATACGAATAACTTTGCACTAAAACTTGATTATATGAATATAAGAATCGCAACGTCTTCAAAGTTATACAAATTTATTCCCAACACGAATATTTTTCGTAGACGATTCATTTTAGAATACCCTAAAGGAGTCATTTAGATTTATTTTTCCACAAAACTCCCATAGGAAATTGGTTCACGAATAATAATGGTTACTGTAAAAAATAATTATTGGGAGTTATAGAAAGCAAACTATGAATGTTAGTAAAATAAGAATAAAGTGGAAGCAATTTAGTTATCCCCGAAAATGACTGTTATTCTTAGTGTTAATAGTAGATGGTACTTCTATAAAAATCCGATCCGATTTAGTCATTGATGTAATATTTAATATGCATTTTCTATTATTTTTATGGAAGAATCAAACATATTGTTTGAGGTTTTTGAGAAAGAGATGTCGATGTTTGCAATATTAAGTTCAGACAAACTGCATAAATATTATAATTTAATGTCAATAGAAAAATAAATGAAGAAATCATATATTTGCTACATTATATTTGTGACATCATCTTAGTACTTTTATCTTTTAAATTTTGCAAGAAATTTAAATTTCTATTCTAATTACCACTTTGTTATTTGGTTGAAGAGGTTCAGTTTGCAGATTTTTCTACCTGGCCTTTGATTTGTTATACCTTTTACTATCCTTTTATTGTCCTTGTAAATACTAGAATTTAACGAATTTGACGACCTCGGTGGTCCAGCGCTGCAGCGGTCTAGTACACCGCTTTACGACCGATGGTCGCGGGTTCGATTCCTCGCACGGCACAAACATTTGTATTCATGAGTATGATTGTTTGTATCGGTCTGGGTGTTTTCTATATATAATATGTATGTATTTACAAAAAAAAAAAAATATCTATGTATTTGTATCAGTTGTCTAGTACCCACAACACAAGCTTTAGCTAGCTTAACTTGGGTCTAGATGGCGCTGTGGGAATTGTCTTAAAATTATTATTATTATTATTATTTAAATATTTCAATGCCGGTAGATAATGATACTAAAAGGTGATCTTTAGTACCGTCAATAAATCATAAGTAATTAGAATAAGAGGTGTAATTATGTTATAAGTACTCGAACTAATTACTTCGCCTATTAAAAATTAGAAATTATCTAGAAATTAATAGATTTAATAGCCCTCCAAGTTGAATGCATGTAGGAGTGGAAGAATCGATCACAGTTTTTGTCTATGACAGTCGGCTCTTGCATTATTTCCCGACCGTTTATATCTCTGTTCGCAGAGATCATAAATCCATTCAAGAACGTTGGCAAGAACTCCGTTTGGAATTCTACCAAATTTAAATATATCCTTTTTGAAGCTGTAAAGATCAAGTTCCATGTGACTAAATTACTATTGAGTTTATGATCTATGTTCAAACTTAGAAAAGATTATTAATTCATTTTGAACTATTAGTATTGTCTATTTGTGTAATCAAGCTTTATTATATGTATATATGTATAAATGAATGTATATTGTTAATATTTATAATACTAAAATATAAAAGTATTTGTTATATGAACTTGAAATGATACTAAAACGTATTTTTTATGAAGAGCTAATTTTATACATAAAGATAAACTGAAAGTTAGCTTATACCATTAACTTTTCGTATTATAAACTGTTAAAAAAATAAAAACTCTTCTAAATTTTGGTTTAAAACTACTTAATCTTGCATAAGTAATGCTAGAAACAACTTATTTCAATATTTGTTTTGTATATACAAAAGCTCAGTTTAAGATAAGCTATACGGTAGATTTACTTAAATGGTCATTCTGTGCAGACAATATCGTGTCTCGGGACCCGAAACTCGGTTTACGAGTAGAAGTATATACTCCAGATGCAAAATACGGCAACAACAGAATGAGGCAGCCTCGTGCGGTGTAAGACGTTTTCTCATAACGGTTTATGTCGACAATTTACTGAGGTTTAGCCGAAGGATCTGCACAACAATTTGTTTTGAATTCTACATTCCAAATTTAATGCATTGCTATTTATTTCACGTTATTATTTAATACAATAACATTGGTCAAATGATTTTCTTTACTATAGTTGCTGTTATAAATACGTTTATATTTTCTCTAAAAGAATTATGAGAAAGAACAATTATATTTTTATAATTTAATGTTTCTGAAATCTATTGTCTCTGTGTGACTATTACGAATTTCATAATGAACCACATATTGTACCGTCTGCTAAAATAATAAGGCCATAGATTCTAATAATCTTATAGATCTGGATAATTTGAAGTATTGTAGGTACTATCCTACAATACTTCAAATCACCCAGATCCATAAGGTTTCAATGTTCATAATTTCGTAAAACTTTTATAAATTTGTGCCCAAGTTGCCGCATTTCCGTCTAACTCAGCCTATATTTTGAGACATCGCTGAGGGCAGTTTCAACTTCGATCTTATAATGGTATGACTAGAGTACCAAACACTTTTTCAAAACTTTGAGATTAGTCAGTCAAGTAAATCAATCCAATACGTAAAAAGTCATAAACCTTTCGTAATAAAATAAATATACATCATGACAGTCGTGGGTGGGTCTGATCTCAGGTGGGTAGTCATAGGCGTTGTCAATTTTGGATGTCGTGGTGAGCACAAGATTTAATATGCTCACATTTAACTGGTTATACCCGCTAGTGCTATACAATATAAGAATAATTTATATTGATATTTAATCACATAAGTACATAATATGAATCTGACAAACTATTGCTGTGTTTTTTAAATAGATAAGATAGGATATCTTATTTATTCAAACTTAAAGCTACTTACAGTGTAAACAAAGTTGTTTCAGGAGCATTTGCTGAAGATATAACCGTTTTCCGTCTTCGTTTTGCGGTCCAAATGCACCGCAGGGAGCGGACGTATATTTCTATCCGAGCAGAGTCAATCCAATTTGTGGTGACAGCGCAGTGGCTGGTACAGCGGTTTTATTTGTTCAACATGGTCACGCTTCTGCGCCTTCCAATAAACCATTGTGTCTCAAATGTTATATTATGTTTTGTCACTTTATTAATGACTGACAACAAAGCACAAGACATGTATGTGTAGTCTAAAGCTAATAAATACCATATAGTTTATTTGTTATAATTTCAGAACTAAACCGCATAATCGATTATGATGATGATGAAATGTGGTTCTGTGATAGATGACCCTGGAGACTGCTATATATAGGCTACTTTTTCAAGTTAAATACTTACAGAAAGTGGTTTGAATTATGAAATAATTAAAAATCCAAATCTTAAATTGCTAGCAGAAGACATACTATAAGACGACTAAACCGTCTAATGGACCATGATGAAATTTGATATAAAGATAGAAGACCGTGCTCATAGGGTAATTTTACAGGCTAAAAACCTACAGGAAGTAGGTTAAAATATGAATTAATTAAAAATACCAAATGTTAAATTACTCTTAAATAACTAGAATTAGTAGATAATATTAACATTAACATAAACTAAGGCGCGGGTAAAGGCTAATATAACTTATAAAATCTAATTGTCAGTGTTGTTGTGCAAGCATTTAGAAGATGTATTTACTTAGGTATATAAAAGCTATGCCAATTATGTTGTTATAATCAGTAGCGTAATTTATTTTGTTATTCACTTATAAAGTCATTGTATTTTATACGTGAAGTATTGAAGTGAATTCTAAACAGTCATTACAACAATAATCACGTAGAGACGACTAACACTGAACTTCTTTGTTCTTATCGTAATTTTGTTAATGTTGAAACCCCTCTAAATTGGCGTTATTAGTTGATTGTTGTAACACTATGTAATTTTACTAGAAAAAAGTATTTTTTTACTTACTATATACCTACTCTAGGTATATATAAAATAATAGCTATGTGTAATAATTTGAAATTAAAATATAACAAAAACGTTGAAAATATTAAAATTTTATTTTAATTACTCTTGTTTAATTTATTATGACATTATAAATATTTAACATTCTTATTTGTTCTTATACAAATTGAATAACCGTGTAATATATTTTTATGCAATATTTGCACATGTTTTACGTGATACTTTAACGTAATTTTCTTGAAAGAAATCGAGTTTCATGCTCAGCTTACCTAATATGCGATCAATCTCTATCATGTCCAATATACTTGTAGTATTTTACTTAGCGTTTATATGATCAAGAAATAATTCGACAGTTATAGTATATGTATTAAATTATCGTACCTACTTGAAACATAATTTATAGCAATAGGCTGTACCAAACCCAATTACCTTTTATAAGACGTTTGACAATTATAAATACATGTACATTATTTAGAATGCGAGAGAAATGAATTTAATGTAGGCAATTTATGATTCAAGAGATGTTAACAACATATAAATTCTAATATAAGTTTTCTATAACTATCCATTAGCAATTAAAAAATATATGTTTGGCTCAAGATGCATTGAAACATAGATTGTTTTGCCATAAAGTCACTTCCTGTATTAGTAGAAGTATGCTTCTACAAATTATTTTTGTCTTTTGTTCTAGTAAATAAATAATAGTATAATAAAGTATATTTAGTAGTCTTTTTAATAGTCTTATAAATTTTTATTTTTTAATTTATCCGTCTTAATAATTATACATATTATGAAAAAAAATTTACATAATGTAGTCTGTACCTTAATCTAAGACACAAATATGTTATATCTGTATTGGTAACAAAAATTTTGAATAATATAATGCTTATTAACTTATCGTAGAATCATTAATAAAATTGTTTTACTTTTCCATTAACAAGATTTACCTTCTAACGCCACTATGTAATTATTTATTAGTTGCCTGAGTTAATGTAATATTATTTTGTACCTAACTTATTTTATATAGACTGCTTTGTATATTTCATACGAACTTCGTGTTCTTGTTTATTTTACGTCACAATAGGGAAGGCGTATAATCCGTACCTACTATGGGTGAATTGTTTTTATTAACAAAGCCCCAACAATGATGTTTAATTAAAGAACTAAGGTAGTTGTTTACGGTAAATCTACATTCAACAGAGATGTGAATATTACTAATCGTCTTTAACTTTTATACCTAACCTTTTTTATATCATGAACTAAAACAGCTTATAAGTAGGATATTATAATATATATTGGTATGAATATATTTTATGTAATATACAAGCATACTAAAATTAATAAATTTTAAATATTAATAATATCTTAGGACAATTCACATAGAGCTGGTTACCACAATCGTGGTATAAAAACTCATTACTATTAGCATTATTTTATATATGCAATACGTTTCCCTTTGATGGTGTGATAGACTTGTTATTATTATTAATCAAATACCAAAAATAAGACATTATTTTATTACTCAATGGCATTACTTTTACAGAAAGTTAGAAAGTTTAGAGATTAGCTGTTAGTCGGTAGGTATTTGTGTTTTGACTTACAGAATTATTTATTATTAACACTTATGGAACTTCGGAATCTTATAGGTATTGATTTTATTAATTATATAATCCTTTATACCCATTCTACATATAACTAAACTAAAAGAAATCTACACCTAGGTACTAAAATTAATTCTAGTTTTGATGTAGACAGAATAGAAATTTTACAATAATTTCGTCTGAAAATGTACTCATAATAAGTAATAGGTAAATTTAAAATTTTATGGTTAAATACACAACAATTGTCATTATTGTAATTTAAATCAATTTCATAAAAATAATATAGGTATAAAATTTTCACAAATATTATTAATAGTAAACAATATTTCAACAGATTTAAATAGATGTTTTATTATGTATCTATTTTTGCATAACTTTCTACAATATTTGAATATTGATGAGTAATTTCAATACATCAAAGTGTGTTTTTTAATTGTATTCAAAAATACAAATAGTGGTACTTAGTGGTACTTGGTTACAATAACGAAATGCCATAACACTGTGTTTATTACATTCTATGTTCGCAAAACAGTCTCTGAATATTGGAAGGACTGTGTGCTGATAGGATTGTCTCGTATTTACATAAATTGCAAGTTGCAATAGGGGATATGCATATGAGATCATCCCAGAATACATTAACAAATAGAGTTCTCGTAGCCATAAACTCTATATTACCTACATTTCGAGTATGACTATATCCTTTTCCGAATTATTTCGACTTATAAACCTGTGAGTTTATTATGCTAAAGTACAATCGCGTTATTTAACAAACACTACTCATAAAAACTAAAATCCATTTGACCATCTTTACCAAGCTCTACCGTCAAATCTCATGATCACTACTGATGAGTTAACGATATACCAGCCAGGCATGAATCTATATTATAAATTAATAACTAGTTCACATGAATCTATGGCGTCAATTTATGACGTCTGTATACTATATACAGACGCCATAAATTGTACTATAGTGTATTGTCTATATTAGTTGTAAAGTATCTAGATATACATGCATCAAAATTGGTTAAAATATACCCAAAAAATAATAAGTATCGAAATCGTTATTATGTAAAAAAACTGATTATATACGTATGAATATGTTTATGAAGTAAACTCAGTTGATTGATTATTCCGAAAGATTACCTGTAAAATATAATAAAAGAATAGAAATCAAAGTCTAATTTTCTATTTTTGGAAATAATAGGTGAAAATATTTTACATTTAAAGTCGCATCAATACACAATTTCAAATTGACTATTATACGAAAATAACTTTTGCACTTAATTAAACACAGTCCATAAACGCTCAAATCATAATTGTAACGACTTATAATAAGCTAAAGATGAATCTCATTATATAGAATTATAAATAACGACTGCTGTCACAACTTTATCTATTATTTAACTTCCACTCGGTGAAATTAATTGAGAAAATTTTCACTAAATTAGTGGAAGGGGACATAGATATGGTAGAGAAGTCGTAACACCTATTTCCAACAAATAGTCGCTCGTTAGTACGTGCCTGTATCCGGCAACAGCTTGCTGAAGCAATTATAACTGCTCGTAGTTATGTACTGACTGTTTACCATCTTCACGTCAAGTCTGCTACAGTCACAAAGCCCATTAATGTAGGTAATGATATCTATTTGTATTGTGTATCTCAGGTACATGCATTTTAGTTAGTTACAATTGCATGTCATTTGTCTTCAGTTACTACATTGTAGACTACATTTAATCATAGTGACTATACAAAATTAATTACAAATACAGATAGCAAATGTTATAGGCGAATGTACTTAGTTTAAGTAAATAGCGTAAAGAGAATCACAGCTCTCAATCTCTTTGAAAAAGTATCTTCTTACTTTATTCGTACATTATTGCATATAATAGTAATAACCTTGAAGAATTCACACCATCTTCTGCCGTCTAACCCCAAGATAAGAAAAGCGTGTGTTATGAGCACAACACAAGTGATAGAAATACAATGATACATACTTTTTGTATAAATACTTAACTAATATACATAGAAGACACCGACAGCATACAAACAGTCATAGTCATGAATACAAATATGCATCGTACTAGAATCTAACCCGCGAACATCCGAAGTAAAACGGTGTATTAAGCCGCTAGACCACCGAGGCCGTCATGTGAACGAACGAGGATTATACAAATAT